>NW_020799102.1:3707652-3728380 GCF_003259725.1 Athene cunicularia
AAAAAAAAAAAAAAAAAAAAAAAAAAAAGCATGTGTTTATTTTCAAGTATAGGAATGTACTGAGGACCAAAACCACCTAAATCCCTGTTAGTCTAATATGTTAGTCATACATCCAAATCCTAAATGAGAAACACTGTGTGTATTCTGCTTTAGTTCTGCTTATTCCTAAATTCTAGGGGGGGGGAAAAAAACCCAAACAAACAATAAATAAAACCCTAAATTTTGAAGCTTTCCAACATTATGAAGTGATAAAGTACAGAAATTGAGCGAGGAGTAATTGTAGCAATATCATCCCCTTTCCACAAATGGAATGTCTAGGATTTTTTGGGGGGATATCCTAATACACCGTAGAGAACTACACACCCATTTTGTATACTGTATGATGATACAACATTTATCTCTTCTGTTCTCTCTGTAGATATTTCTGGCTTGCTGTATTCTTGTAGAAGGCATATTCACTGACTGATGTATTTCAGAATTATTTTTTTTTCTTTTAAAGCAACTGGTCCCTCAGGTTTGAGTTCCTAATTTAGTTCACAGTTACATGAATGCACATACACTACATTAGTATGAATCCGTGTATCAAGTGGTAATTTTACTATAACTTAACTCCATTTCCATTTTATTTAGAAGTTACTGCAAGTCACTGCTTTTTTTCATCTGGAATATAAAAATTGTGTAATTTTACTCAGCACCTAAATATGGCAGAGATTTCTTTAGCCAATCTTCCAGAAGATAAAAATGTCTGTGAGGGCTGTGTGAGAACTGACTGACTGGGCTCTGAAGACCAACAGTGATTTTTTTTTTTTTCTCTGTATGAGAAAAAATAAAATCTGTATGTGGGTCCTTGCCATCTTCATCTGTTTTGTCCTCACATCCTTCCAAATATGTGGGATACATGGTCTAACTGAGACCAGAATGTGGATGTGGTCACTGCCAAGAGTAATTCCTAACAGGGCCTGGGAGATGCTTCAAGAGAAACACATTTACTTAAATAAATTTTCCAGAATATTAAGAACACTTTCTGAATGGACTAGGACAGACAAAGGATATGACATTCATAACAGAAGGGATTTCCACCCCCCTCCAGTTAGTCCTTGTCTTTGACGGCATTTCTCATTCTTGAGGTAGGTGGAGGGAAAATGAATGCTGATGTTAAGTACAAAACATATATGTTATTTATTCTGCAAAATCAGTGAGAATTTATTATTTTTCTCTTTTGAGATGGAGTTGTTCTGTAATTCAAACTCAAAAACCTACCATCTATTTAAACTGTAGTATTAAATTACTATTGATAGTGGCTTTTAACACTAGAATTGCACAGTAAAGAACAAAAGTTCACACCCATGCCCTGCAGCTTCCTGTAGAAGTTAGTGGCAATATTCTAATAGTCTTCTAAAGAGCAGTCTCATGCCCTGAATTACTAGGTGACTTAGATATATCAGATATTATGAATAATAGTATACATATCTATTTCCATGGTTTTATTATATGTCCCTTTGCTCCATAAAATGATTGAACACTCAATGAATGACCAACGCTGGAAAGAATTTCAATTTTAGAGATTAAGGAATAAGTAATAACCTCATTTCCTACAAAAGTTCCTATTAAAAAAATCCTAACTTTTCTATTCTTGGCTTCCATGTTTATTTTTCCCTTTCTGTATAAAAGAAAAAATATTCTTCTAAATTCTTTTTATTAATGCTGTTCTTCTGAAACTAGACAGAATACTCACAGGTTAGAGTTTCATGGGTCCAAGTTTATTTATGATAAAACCTAAACTGCAAGTTATTCTCTCCATTTGTTGCTTGAGACAGTTGGGTGCCACCACACAAGTTTTTGAAAGCTTTCTAGTGAAGGACTAAAAAGCTTTGGGTATCTGTGAATCACTAGTCTTTCTTCAGTTCTTCAGTTACTATGTACCATAAAAAGCTGAGTTTCCATATCTGACTGATTTTGATTGCCAGGAAAGAGTTAGAGTCCTTCAAGTCATTATTTGATGAAAATTTTACTCCAACATCAGTGGCACTGCTGTCAAGGGAAGTGTTATTTTAAGCCAACATCCCATATCCATTGATCCCATCCTCATGTCAGCTTCTCCTATACATTAGCATAGCCTTTACCTGTGACCCTAGGATTTCTTCCTTATATCTAGCCTGAATCTTTCAGTTTAAAAACACCTCATCCTAGCACTAGAGTCCCTTCTCTCCTCCTGGCTGAACAACCCCAACTCTTTCAGCCTGTCTTCACAGGAGAGGTGCTCCTTCTCTCTGATGATTTTTGTGGCCTCATCTGGACCCACTCAAGAAAGTCCATGTCTTTCTTGTGCTGAGGGACCCAGAGCTGGACCCAGCACTGCAGGGGGGGTCTCACAAGAGCAGAGCAGAGGGGAAGAATCCCCTCCCTTGACCTGCTGGCCACACTTCTCTTGATGCAGCCCAGGATACAGTTGGCTCTCTGGGCTGTGAGCCTACATAGACAACTCATGTCCAGTTTTTCATCCACCAGTACTGTCAAGTCCTTCTCCTCAGGGCTGTTCTCAGCCCATTCACCACCCAGTCTGTACTGATACTGGTGATTCCCCTGACCCATGAGCTTTAGACAGGCCTACTTCTTAAGCCTACCAAGGTCCCTGTGGATGGGGACCCTCCCTCAAGTGGATGGGGACCTTCCCTCAAGTCTGTCAACTGCACCACTCTGATTGGTGTCATCCACAAACTTGTTGAGTGTGCACTCAATCTCACTCTGTCATTAATAAAGTTACTGAACAGTATCAGTCCTGATACAGACCCCTGAAGGACATCACTCGTTACTGATCTCCACTTGGATATTGAGCCATTGCCTGCATATTCAGCCTGGAACAGTCTTGTGCTGGCACCTGGAAAGGGTGAAACAAAGCAGAGACAAGCCACAAGTTGTGGAGAGGAGACATTACATATTGTCATGACAGTGATGGAGTATAGCCTCAGTTTATGAAAAATATCTTTAAGTTCTGAGCCCCAGCTCCAGTCTGTATGAATGAAGGATTTACCCAGATGTTCTACAGCCATTTCATTACTCTTCTGTTTCACAATGGTAACTTGACAAGAAGGGAAAAATTTGTACGTATTCCATATGTGTTTTGATCCATGTATTCACATGTATATGCACAAAGCGTGCTCCATTTTAATATAGTGTGTCTTCACATATTTCTTATCGTGGCTGTCTTTGTCCCTTTCTCTTGTGTCATGTTTGGGATACTGTCTTCCTCACCTTTGACTTTAAGTCTTCTATTTTTTCAGTAATTCCAGGGAATTCCACTATAGTTCCAAGTATTACCCATGCTGACATAAAGGCCTTCCCAAGCAAGATCATTACATTACCCCCATCATGACCACGGTACACATTCGTTTTAAAAAAGACATACCACAATTGTTCCTTTTAAAAATAACTAATTTCAGACATTCCCTTCCTTTCTACAGCAGAGATTGCTTTGTAACACATTACAGAACTCTAACATTTTTGACAGTACTTCTGTTTATTCCAGAACTGATAATTTATCTGGTCATATAATAAAACAATGTTGGCCAGGTATAGGATCCCAAACTAGGCAGATGCCAAGTCTTTCAGACTCTTGTAAAGATGAGGGCCAGAAAACACTTGATAAGACACTTTGTTCTACATTTAACAACATTTCAGTTCCAACACCACTTCTTTCAACATGGTCTGATCTGAATCCTATCACAAAGCCTGTTTCAAATTGTGACATTGGCCAGGCTACTCAGTTAAGTAAATGTAGTATCTGACTTCCATAATTGCTTTACAGTTTAATTTTTGGATATTTCACCAAATCCAAGACAATAATTTGGTGCCTTTCTTAATATTTAAGCCAGAGACTAGAGCTTGAAACAATGAGAACAAGGACAGTCACTCCTACTGGCTGTTAATTAAAGTACATGGCTAGTGTATCTACCAGTACCTTGCCCAAAGGCTGAGTAGGAAGAATTGGAAAGTCAGCCACGTATCACGTACAGATCCTATTATATCTGGCGAATCTTTATAAATTGAGTAAAGTATAGTAAGAACAAATGCATTAAAATTCAGATTAATTAGGATTCCCCAAAATATGTTATCCTCACCCTTTGTGGTACCTCACCATGTTACAGGTTGTTTTCATTTACAAGTCATTGGAAACACACTATTTCTGCAGGTTTAGTTTATACCATGCTGAATGAGATCATGAGGGAGACAAGAGAGGCCTGATGTTGGCCTAATTTCATCACAATGCCAGTCTTCTCTTTCAGAGTTTTTTTTAGTAGTTATCCCCAGTCCTGAAACAGAGGTATCCTCTTTCCTCTCTGATCAAAGATTGGAGGCTTTGTGAAAATAATTATTCCTTCTTACACAAATCCTTGCTTGTTGAGCCATGAGCCAAAAAAGTACTCTTGACATGTGTTCTGCACAGGATCTGCTTATGCTGCATAGAAGCTGCCTGAACAGCTGTTTGATGCAGATTGCCAGATCGCCTCATAAAACTTCCTGGTAGCTGGAAATCAGAAGTCCTAAATGACCCTGGATCAGAACAGCCTTTGCAGATGTCATAAAAACTTTGCCTAATTCTTCTACTCATAGATAAATAGAGTAATACCTAAAGGTCTGGTCCAAAAGACTTACTAGCTTCTCTCACCATATGCAGATTTTGCCAAATCTTTTATTAATCTTTTATTAATTCTTAGACACTGCAAACTTCTTATACAGTGCTAGTAATCTGTCTATAAGCTCTTTAAGTGCAGCTCTCCTCTTTTGTTCTCACAGAGGAACTGACTCACAAATTTCACTAGATTAATTGAAATGTGAATTTAAAAACGTACATGAGAGCACAAGTACCAATGCAGGGACAAAAGGGACGTGGGGGAGTGGATTATTTTGTTTTTCCCATCTCTATATTTTCTATTGTACAGTTAGCTAGAAAAAAGAAAATTAAGAGATTACACTCTGTCTTCCTGTTTTTTTCTTTTTAATATTTTACTTTTGATGGGCAATTTCTACTTGATTTTGTTCCACAGCAACGTTGTATAAAACAAAGTTTCTGAAAGCTTTGGGTTTTGGTAAGTCTCTGAGCATACATCTAAACAAAATTTCTGTGCTTTTATTATGTTATGTTATCTTTATCTTCTAAGTAACCAGTAATACATGATATATGGTGATTACTGTGTTCATGGCAGCCTGGTGTCACCATCACCACACTAATGCTCTGGAGACCAGAGTCTTTACCTTCTAAACCTTTCCTAAAAGTTCATTGTGGCTAAGAACAATTAAATAAAGTCCTCCCATAATATCCTTCTCTTCGCATTCCACCATATCTCCTTGCTCTCTACATGTATTTCTATTAAAGTTTCATGATTAGTATCACTGTAAAGTGGCCAAGAGCTTCAGAGACTTCTGCTTACAGAGTCAGAGGTATCACATCTGAGATTCATCAGCTTAATGTTTCTCTCTGTGGACACCAAGTACCTGATGTGAGTACTTGCACTGGCCTAAACTCATGTGTTAATTCCATGGTGGAAAAAAAAAGCCACTGAAAACTGCCTTTGCAGAATTGTACACAGCCACATGACAGGCAGAAAAATGGTTCTTTGAGTACTGTGTGCAATTTTGGGTGCCTCAGTATAAGAAGGGTATCAAACATTAGTGTGTGTCCAGAGGAAGGTGATGAAGACGGTGAAAGATTTCGAGGGCAAGACTTATGAGGAGAGGCTGATGCCACTTAGTTTGTTCAGTTTAGAGAAGAGAAGGCTGACCTCCTCATGGTTGACAACATCCTTAAGAGAGGCAACAGAGGGGGAGGTGCTGATCTCTCTCTGATAACCAGAGATAGGACATGAGGAAAAGGTATGAAGCTGCATCAGGGGGAGTTCAGTCTGGACATTAGGAAAAGGTTCTTCACTGAGAGGGTGATCAGTCACTGGAACAGGATCTCTAAGGAATTGGTCACAGCACCAAGCTTGTCAAAGTTCAAGGGTGCTCTTTGTCATATGGTTTAATTTTAGATAGTCCTGTGAGGAGCAAGGAGATGGACTTGATGAACCTTACGGGTCCCTTCCAGCTCAAGATATTCTATGATTCTATGGTGAAAAATAAATCCATCACACAGGATCTTTGCATAGTCATTTGGTCCAAATCTAATTATTCTAAGTAAATGTTTTGCTGGCATTTAAATGTGGGTTGATCACCTCCAGAGTGCTTCATTTCTTCTCTCCTGTCCACCAGTAGTGCCCACTTATCATCCCACAAATACCTTTGCTATTGTTATAAATATATATCTAATTTCCACTGAATTAAATGAGTTGGAAGAGGAGGTTCTTGCCACTGTGCAATGACATCTTTCTACTAGAAATCAAAATCTGTCCAGTAAATACATCTTCTTTTTCTGGATGTGGCATAATTTACTATAAGGGGGACAAGATTTAAAGTACTTTTATTTATGAGACAGTCCCTTTTCCTGCTGGGAAGTTTTATTTTGAATTTTGCTGGGTTTGCCTCCTCTCAACTTCTCAAAAACTGAGTAACAGGCTTTAAATTTGGATTGTGAAGATTTGAGTTAATGAAGAAAACATCTGTAAGTTTTGAAGCAACTCATAAGGGGATAACATGAGATGTGGAAAAGATAAAACATCCAACTGCAGTAAAATCTTGTAGGAAGGATTTGGGAAAAAAAAAATGTAGATAAAATATGATTTGTTAGATTCAGGTAGCTGGTATCTAGTTTTCCTAATATTCAGATAACATTCAAATATTAATAATTTGTAATTTCCCCTATTGTAGCCAGAAGCAATACGTTACATTTGAGTACATGCTGTGTTTTGAATGTTGTTTATTTTTATGTTTTATTGTAATACTGGTTTTTATTATGCAAACCCATGAAACCCGCAAAGCAATAAGGCACAGTCTTTACCATTCTCTAATTAAGGACAAAACCAGAATATCTCATCTAAAGTGGAAGTTCATTACTCACAACTGAGCTCTAAATTATTTGTCACTGGTCAGAAAAAATGTAGCTGCTCTGCACTCTTGACCCTTCAGCATTAGCTTACTGCATAAGTTGTTTATTCACTGAAAATATTTACGCAGGGAATAGGCACAGAGTAGAGGCTGAATAGAAACTTTGTGATAGGAGAGGAGTAAATCTCATTCTTTCCCTGAAGAGTTTGTGAAGTAAGGAAAATTCAGCTTTATTTAATCCTTTCGACCAATCTACAACTCTCTTTTGCCACCTTTCCCTCTAGTCTTTTTTAAGCATGCAAACACCACATATCACATTGGGTATTCTTAGCAAGGTCCTCATCCTCTGTTGACTAGTTTTGGGTAGTCCTAATGCTAAGTCTTTGCCAATACACAGGACAATATTCTGTTTTATTTAAAATTCACATACCTTCCACCATAGCTTGTTAAGTTGCACCTGTAAACTTTTGGGTTTTGGTGTGTTTTTTTTGGTTTGGGTTTTTTTTTTTTTTTTTCAATCTTCAAACAAACATCACAATGAGCTCCTTATTTCTGAGCCCTGTAGAAATCTCAGTAGAATACGCAGGAATTTGCCTTTAATTAGAGCTTCTAATAGAAATGTCAGAAGGGGATGCAGCTACCTTAAAGCATAACAGAAAATTAATAGTTTGTTTAACTTCCATATTTCTCAGCAACAGTCTCTTTTTTGTTGAAAGACCATGTATATCAGGCAACCTGGAAAAGAAAGGAACTCCAATGTTACTCTCTGATAGCGTCAATATAAACCAAATTTTTTCTTTATTACTTTTTTTCCTGGGTTTAGGTTGTGTCCTGGTTTTGGCCAGGATAGAATTAACTTTCCATGAGCTGAGAGGGAGCCCAGCTGAGGGGCTGGGTCCTGTTTGGACCATTCCATGTCATGGGACACCAAAGCTCAGCGTATAGGCAGGCACACGCTCTCTCACTGGTCTTGTTTGGTTTGGGTTCGGTTTCTGTGGTGGTCCAGATCACTGCTGGGGACCGTTGCCTTTTGGTGAGACACTACTGCATTTTACCCGTTTTGGACTACTATCATTACTGTTGGGTTCTTTGCTAGTAAATTTTTGATATTTAACCTACGATTTCCTTTTTTTTTTTTTTTTTTTCTGTACTCTGGGGGGTGAGTAAACAACTGGCCACATGTTGACTTCGAACCATAACAATTACCTGCTTGCGTTTTTAACAGTAACATTTTTGAAGTGATATATACCAGTAGTGATCATACTAAAATGTGTATTTAATTCAAATAACCTAGTACAGATTCAAAAATCAAATGGGCCTTTCTCACATAAATTAAGTGTGGTTATTTAAGTAAGGAGAGAGGTCTTAAAAACTCCAAGAAAGGTGCTTTGTCTCTTGTTTACATCTGTTCTTTATGAGGCCAGTTGAAATACTACCATTTCCCCATTTCGCATAGTGTATTACACTTTGAGAATTTCCATTTCAATGGAGGAGCTACTTGTGAAAGGAGACAGTACTCAGTGTAAGGACAGAGGACACTTTCATCCCCCATGGCCACACTGCTTTGTTTCCCAGAGGCTACCATGGCACAGCTTCCATTAGTGGTGGCAGAGGATGATCATGTAATGTAGATAAAAATCCACAGGTGGGAATTAATCTTGCCTAATTTTAGGATGCTGCAACAAAGATATTTACATCTAAACCACACATTTGGATGCACTGTATAGTCTGTGGGGAGAAATAAATTCTTTCAGGGGGTGATTAATTTAATCCAAAGGAACACTGAAGATAGAGATTATCCACACCCTAGGAGAGCCTATTTCTCTCCATTGGCTGTAGTGGCAATCTACACACCTTAGCTCAGAAATGGACATCTAAATTTAGGTGAGATGATCCCCATTCAGCTGAGAACCTCACTGTTTTGCCTAGAGCTACTTGGACAAATTTTCCATGATTTCTCTCAAATAAGAGCTCTGGTTTCTGGTGCTATGTGTTGAATGAATTTGGGAGAAAAAGTATACAACAGGCAAGCTCTATGATTGCTACAAGACTGAATTGTGTGAAAGCAAGCTCTCATATATGAGTAAATATCTGTCTGATATCTTTCTGATATGAACTCTGGAGGACTAATAGTAAAGATTATGAAGATAAATGCAAGTGGTGATAATCTATGACAATTTCTCTGAAATAACTGACTATAGTAACTATTGTAACAGTGATCACAGTTGTCTGTATTGCTTGTACTGAATGTTACTGTCTGTTTGAGCTCAGAGAAAAACTGAGTACCATGCAGCTGCTCACTGCCCTCTTCCCCCTCAACTCCCAGCGCTGGGAAGGAGGGAAGCAAGAGACACAGGAAACTGAGATACAGACAGGGAGAGATGATCTTATCCTTTAAGGCACAGGCAAAAAACAGACCTTTTAGGAGAAGAAAAAAAACCCCCATATAATTTAATACAGACACTGACAACACCACCATGTAACAGACAGAGTAGAACGGTGAGAAGCATTACCACATCTGAAAACACCTTCCCCCACCCCTCCCTTCTTCCTGGGCTCGGCTTTGCTCCCGGTATCTCCACCTCCTCCCCAGCAGCACAGGGCAGGGAATGGGGCGTGCGGTCAGTCCCGCTGCTGCTTCCACCTCGGGGCAGGGGCACTCCTGGCGTCCCCCCCCCCGCTCCAGCGCGGTCCCCCCTCACAGGACAGTTCTCTACAAACTAACTTTGACATGAGTCACTCCCATGGGCGTGGGGGTCACCCCCACCTGTTGCAATCCTCATAGCACCAAACTACAACAGCAGGGGCTTCTTCCTACGGGGTCCCGGCTGCCTTTGGGCACAGTCACCTGCCCTCCACAGGCTGCAAATCAGTATCTGCTCCACTGTAGGCCCCCAGCCTGCCCTCTCATCATGGGATAAAGGGGGGTTCTGCACCAGCACACCTCCTCCCCTTCTCCCCTTCCTTCCACTGACCTTGGTGTCTGCACAGATGTTCTCCTTGCAACTTTTCCTCACAACTAACTCCTCCCGGGTTTCCTTTCTTAAATATGTTGTTGCAGAGGCACAGCTGATTGGCCTGGCCTTGGTGCAAAGGTGGGTCTGACGGAGTCAAGGGAGCTTTGAGAAGATTCTCACAGGGGCCACGGCTGTAACCCCCTCCCTTGCTACCAAATAACCCCTGTCACTCACTCAAACCAGGACGGTTACCTACACACAGAGGTGTTTAACGTCCTAGTTATTGTACAAACCATGATGGAAATGCAAAATAGTTTCATTTTCTCCTGTTAGACATGCAGTATTTGTGGGCAGATAGAGGTATCTGTCATGGGTCTTTATTCTCTACTGTGGTACTTTTAGTTGAAGTATGGTAAACAGAAGGACCATATGGAACTGTTTCACCTACTGAATATAAGTGTCTATGAATGAGTGTTGGAATAGCTGCAACATTGTAAAATAACCTTTTAGTAACCTCTAATGGCAATTCTGGGTTCTCATTAGTGAAGCCACAATTGAAGCACTGCACTGAATTGTGAATCAGTACCAGAGTCATCCATCTGGAGGTATAAACATCTATACCTAGAGAATTAAAATCACTGAGCCTTTTTTTTTTTTTTCTTTGATTGTTTGTTCTTTGTTTGTGTGTGTGAATAGATGAAATACACCAAATTCACTGAAAAGGGAAAGATATAAATGAAATGGGATGATCTTACCAGACAGTTTCTTTAATGAGCATCCATTTCCAAAATACTGTCTGTGAAAGAACTGCAGCTTCACCACAAATTTGAGATCTATCCTATGTCTTGGTCACAGAACTACCTGATTGCAGGTGCTTGGGAAGAGGAAGTGTGGTGAAGATAGAATCCAAAGGTATAAAAGGTAGATTGGTTAAAGATTAAATGGTGTATTTCAACATTTTCAACAAAGTACGTACTTGATCATGTTATACATGAGGAAGCCAAGCTGCATTGTAAACACTTTTTATCTTGTGTAACTACTTTACTGGTAATGAATCTTTTTCTCTCCTTCATACTGCTTAGTACATTCCATGGCTCAGGTTGCCTAAAGCTGAGGTTCATTTCCTTGAAAGCATCTTCTTTTAAACCCATCCAAATTCCAATTTCCTTTTTAATAAAAGCTGTTTCTGGCTATCTGTAAAGTACAAGACTGAGTAAGGTTATCTTTGCATACAATTTTTGTCATGTTCAAAAATTAATGAAAAACTAAAAATACATTTTCTTAAATTTTAAAAGCAATTTTCAAAATGCACATGATTAACATATGCGGCTAAGGATACTTTAAAGCAAAATGAGCGCAACAGCTTGATTCTCAAATTTTACATTATTTGAGTCTGAAGGAATCTCTAAGTGGGTATCAAATATATTTGCACCCATTTTCATTTGCTACCTTGCCATAGTTTTAATGTTAGCATTATATCCTGTCTGTCTTCTACCTGCCTGCTAGCCTTCCAGCTCTTTTCCCTCTCGCTGTTCAATGTCATCTGGCAAAGGAACATAGGGAAATACTCCCGTGTTTGTGTAATTAAGCAAATCATGCACATATTCAGCACTTGTATATTGATAGACATATTAAAATGGGAAAACTTGGAAATACATTATGCTGCATAAAACATCTGAATTTTGATGTTATCAAACATCTATCACATCGTAAAACCCAGGGAACTTTCATTGCCTAAGAAAAATGGGAGATGTCTCTCAAGAACATTAGCAAATTACCTGATTTTTTTGTTGTTGTTGCAGACTGATTTTTATTTATGCATCACAATCCAATTTTCAGTCCAAGCTTCCAGCTTTTACATCTGTAATCCTATCTTATTTTTCCTGGCAATTTATTAATAGCGTGAAATTGTGGACACAATTCTCTGTGGGTGAAAAATTGCACCTACTGAAGGGTAGGTTTGAGAATCAAGCTTCCATATGCATTGATTACTATGGAGCACAATGTGCTATAATAGGTGAGAACAAACTATGGTTATAAAGATCAAGTCTATTGTAGGTACAAAAGCGTATTTTATGTACATTAAAGAGCCTTGATTATTTAAAGGCATTTGCGCTGTTGGTTATTTTACACAGGTTATTTACACTGTTGATTAAATTGCTTGCAAAGCAGTCAGATTTCCATACACAAGTAGTCTAACAGAAATATTATGCAGCCAGCAATTTGCCAGTTGTCTGTTGACAAAGACAGAGAGTAAGCCACTTACTACTGTTTTTATACAATGAATCATTTTTGTAAAAATGGAGCAGTCTAATGAAAATTCAAATGTATTGCTTTTCCCAATTCAAACAGAAATCCAAGCACTTCATATACTCTGCAAATAAGCCTCATTTGCCACAGTGTATCAACTAACAAGCAGTTTTAGTTCTACATGCAGATTTTAAATAAAATTCTCCAAATTTAAACAGGTAGTTTTATTTTACTTCCATAAACAGATACTTTCAAAATATTTAGACATCTGTATATAATACTGCTTAAACTGTTTGTTCTAAAACATAAATAGGTATCTCAGTGTTTGAGTTACCACCTGATGTCTTTCTCATTTAAGGGGAAAACATAAAAAAATAATTGGGATAGCTAGAGTCAGGAACAATGCTTACACAGCATGTCAGCATCTTTTATTGTGTCTGAATTGTTAGACTACTTAGAGAGGAACTGTGGGTAAACTGGCTCTGCAGGAGAGGTGGAATGCCTGGTGCTAGTGAAGCTGCTAGTTGCTTTGCTCAGGGTTTCACCGAGGGTTCTGTGCTCACCTAACGTAGTCCAGAGCAGTGCCACTGTGGAGGAAGGTGTCTCAGAACTAGATGCAAGACCATAAAATAACCAACCTTACAGATGGGCTCCTGCCCCTTTGCACGCCACAGCGCTTACCAGGGTAGCGCACGTCAGACCCATCTATAGGACTGAGTCCTGCTAGTTTTCTCTTCTACTGCATTCTACAAGTTGATGCTTTATTGCCACTGCTGCCTCTATAAACGTGTAGGATGATTTGAACATCTGCTCTGTGCTGTAGAACACTCTGGGATGATTGTCTTCCCTACACACCACTCACCACACCGTGCCACTTCCACCTGTCTGGGTGGTGCGTGTCTGGTCTGTTACATGTAGTGCACACACCCGTTATGTGGCATATTCAGTTATTTGAATTATTACAAGCTGCAAATGTTTTCTAATAGGTAAGTAATTATACCTAAAATTACATATTTTTTGCACTATATATTTAGAATGTAGTCCATCTTTCTGTGAAGATAATGGAAACTGGATCAGGTCGGGTTCATCAACATTTTTTTCATGTGCCAGTTGGCAGAAATATTAAAGATAATCAGACTTCAATCATATTTATGCATTTGTGAATTGGAAAGGATTTATGATGTATTAAGAAAATAAATTTAGAAAGGAGCAGAAATTTCATGTTTAATTTGATCTATTTCCAAAAGAAATCTATCTGAAAAAAATTGTGTAGGTAAAATCATTATTTTTAAAATTTTCCCTTTCCCAATGTGCTTTCTGTGATTTACTGTATACTGTGAGAAATCATTCTTTTCTGTTTCACAAGGTCTTTCACACAGCATGAGAGAATACAGAGACTTTGAAAAGTGGTGATAGGATATGTGAAACCTGGTTGCAAGCCCACAGAAATTGGCACAAGCGTTCAGACATAGATATAATACTTGAAACTGGTTTTGAATCAGTAATGAGAATTGACTGGATTATCAATTGAATGTGCATTTTTTTAACAAAAAAATAAAGTTATATATATCCAACAGTTCATTTTAAATATAGGAAACTTGTTTCATCACCTTCATGACACTACTGTAGACTTTGGCAAAATTTGCACTGAGAGTACTGTGTTTTCAACCTATATATATATATATATATAGTATGTAATACATAAAATACATATAGTATATATAGTGCATATATCTATAGAGGGAGTATGTATTTGTTCTCAGAAAGGTTAGCTCATGGGTAATTTTGATTTTAAGATCAATTAATAATTTGAAAGAAACAGAAGAGTATCTACTCTCAAGGATATGCATTTCCACTTGTAAAAGCATAGGTGTCCACAAAGTGGTGGAGAACGGAATACTCTTGCTAAGCAACGAAGTTTCAGCTAAACACAACATGTAAACAGAATTGCATTCCTGCCCAGCAAATCAATTAAACATCTGCCAAAGTTAAGTAGATGCTCTAGTGTTTTGCTGAGTCCGAGGTCCATGTGAAGAATTACTGCTCTGGATGAAGAGCAAGAGGTTTCTTGGCAAGGGCTGAATTAGAGTTCCACTATCTACAAACTTGGAAACTGTCGTTTTAAAAAGAAATTAGGTCACATCATTTTTTTGTGAGAAAGAATAGAGGTGTGGTCTTTTGTCTTAGAAAGCAGTAATCAATATATACCCATGTTTTTTTCAAACATAACACATACTGATTCGGTTGTTGCTGTTCACCGTAGACAATAGTATTGAATGGTATTGATTGAGACAAAGTATAGAGTCTCTTTTCTATTTTTGTATGTAATATATATGTAAAATATCCATTATATAATTATTTTACCTAATTTCAGATAGAATATCAAATTTAAAATATGCTTTACAAGAAGTATATAATAATAGTTGCTCCATGTGCAGAGAGGAAATGAACTTGAGCACTGTCATCAAGAGACTGTGGGCATGTGCTCAGCCTGACTTTTAATTTTTCAGAAATAAGGATAAGGGAAGTTGGGTATTCATGATTTATTATCACAGTTCTTCAGATCCTGCCCTCTGAAAGACCATGTGGTTCTTTGACCACACTAAATCTACCTTTTAGAGATATTTGTGTACCTTGGGGTTTGTTCATTATGTGGGTAGCGGGTTGGGTGTGTAATTGAAAGACTGAAAGCTGGTTTACTCTGTGCAGTGCTGTGTGTATGTGTAACCCTGTTTCACAAGGTTGCATGGGTTATGTATTAACTTGTAGTCCTGGAAAGAGCACTAAAATGGCTTTAAAAGGGAAAAAATTCTGCTTGAAAAAGTTAAAAAGAGAATCTTGGAAAATGTAAATAATCAGCCTTTACTTCTTTTTATTAAAAAAAAAAAAAAATCCCACAAAGGTATTCCAGCTTGTGATTTCAAGGTCAAATCAGGAGAGCAAAGGTTTTCTGGAACATATGTATTCCAGTATATTTATTTTTCAATTATGCATTTTCATTTTTAGAAGATTTTTTTCTGCTCATTTCTCATCTTGGATTTTATAAAGCAGCAGCAAACCACATAAGGTACTGTATATTTTTGAGAGGGAAGTATTATTTAGATGTCTAGCTTGAGAATATTTATCACCGTATTATTGAAGATGTGTGTTTTCCATCAATCCAGGGTACATGTGTGTCTTTCAATTAACTTTACCTGAGCTGCTAGCAATAAGAATAGAATATCACAATTAAAATTTGAAGTCTGTGTCAATGGTTCTAGCAATTTGTGCACAAAAAAAATGTGTAGGGTGAGACATCCTAGATTCCTGCAACATGTATAATTTTACAAACATAGATACTGGTGCTCCTTTGTTGTGCCTAAATATAAAGCTGTCTTTTAACAAGAATCAATAAATAGGTATTCTATCTCTGTCCTTGAGATTGCAGGTCAACACAATACTGTCTTTGATATGGCAGGCAGTTGAAGAGGTGCCTGCCTGTACCCACAGCCAGTACAGCTGGTGGCCCAGAGTGGGCTGCTACAGCTGTTTGAAGGACAGTGACACAAACATAGTCCATTGAAATGACCCAAGCTAAAACTAACCTAATTTGCAGGTTTATTTTTAATCCAGGTCACATCTGAGCCTGGCTGACCAATCTATCTATATGTGTATTGATTATATATGAGAGGAAGTATGTATGTGTTTGTATGTATTTTATAATATATCTTTGTACCTACGGGAAAAATTCTGTGTTAGAAGATAAGCCCTATCAGCTTCCACAGAAATATTGAGAATGTGAAAGTCCCCAGCATCTCTAGAAAGAGTTTAGGGCCTAGAAGATTTGTCTCTTATGTCTAATACAAAAATTGCTCTGAAAACTTTTGAGTAACATTAGTGATTTTTAAGGCAATACTTTTTAGTCATTCTTAACATAACACTTGGCTAGTAGAATCCCTCTGTGGATCACCATGAAAATTAATTCTTTTATAAACCCCAGAAACTAATGTAAATCATCTGCAAGAAGAAAATAGCTTTAATGTTAACAATTTGTACTTTGCCACAGCATAGATACATCTATCTGAGCAGTGTTGCTTTCAATGTATCTGTTGCTTATTTGCTTTGATAGTGTGGTACCAACATTAAAAAAAAAAAAAAAAAAAGTCTCATTTGTAGCTGCCTAAGAAATACTTAATTTACTTTTTAATGAAGTTCATTACTTAAGACTTTGTATGATACAGTATTGCTGGGAGCTGGAACCTGACCCCACTTTGCCTTCTCTTTCTTCACATATTTGCTTTTATCATGTCAGTTTTACTCAAGTGACACTGAAATATGGAGATTTTTTCCAATCTTTGGTTTTTGTTTTTTTTTTTTCTTCCAGAAGGAGCTTATCAGTTGCAAGGCCTAGATTGTGAATGCGAGCTTTGATGTTAACAGCCCCAGTGCCTTTCTTTTTTATTTGGGGCATTAAGTTCAATTACATATTCAAGTATCTGTTCAGTGCTTTTGCTAGAATTTTTCAATAATTAAAATAACTGAGATTTTTTTAAAGTACTCTTTCCTCAGTGTTTCAATCTGAGCAGATATGTAACTCAGACCAAATCCTGTCCTTTCTATCAATTTCACTGATTTCAAATCTCTGTATTGGTGTTCATGGGCCAGTGTAGCATGTTTCAAAAGCACTACTTTAAGAAGTTTCTGGAAAACACATCAGCCAAAAAAATGTTTACTGTCTTTTCTTTTGTGCTCAATAAAATTACTGATAAAGAAATTCTTACTCCATGAAAAATTTATTAAATTCACCCTGATGTTTACTGACCAGTGCAAAGAGAAGCAAGCTTGAAGTCTTTCGGTGTTTTAAAGCTGTTGTGCTTTATGAGAAAACAATTGCATCATATGCTTTAAGAGATGAAAAAAAAAACAAACCACCAACCCAAAACGTCAAAAACATTTTAGCTGAATGGCCACATATAAGTCCAGATTTAAAAAATACATTTGTCCACTAAACCTTTTAGCAGCATTTTTATGATCCATTCGCAGAGTTCGCTTAACATGATAAGATAGCTTGTTTTAAAAAGAAATTTCAAACCAGATGGAAGAGTTGTGTGAGTCTGCAGACACTCTGTTTCCACTTCAAGCTCTCCAAGCAAACTCAAAGCCTAGCCAGTTTGCCTCCAACTTCCCTGGTTGGGAAAATAAGATCTTGAAAAAATTATGTCTCCTGTTATAGACAGACAGATATTTCTTAAACTTAGAAAAGATTATCAAGATTCATTTAAATCCTTCAGGAAGATAAAGAGAACACAGGGGAAAAAGGAGAAATGGTTACAGGCAAAACAAGGAAAAAGACAGAGATGGCACTTCTACTTAAGGGTAGTGGTGCTGGTAGAATAACCACCAGAGTCTGTAATAAAGTATTTTCTAAAATGACCATTGCTGTTACTGCTGGCAATGGGCTTGACCTTTACTTGCTCATATTTTTCCATGCTATATCTTTAAAAATCTTTTCCAACCTTTGTAACTTCTAGACTTTTGAAAATCACCATGTTTCTGGCTTTTGTGTATTATAAACCTTTTCAACCACACATAATTTTAAAATGTATTTGATCTTTGTATGTCCCAGGTCAAGAGTCAAACAGCCACACTTCCATTAAACAGCACCACGTTCAATAAATATTGCTTTGGCAATCAGTATAAGTACTACACTGTTGACAGTGTAGCAGAATCTGACCATAAATGAACAGGATTAGAATATGCAGAGAGGCTGAAAAATGCATGAGTTCAGACTGCACTGAGAAAAATTAGAGATGAGTCAGAAGTGGAACATTCCACTGACACCCACTAGTCCCCATTTCAATGAATCAGGACGGGTACCTGAACATGAATTCCATTTTTCATCTTGGTTTAGAAAAAGCCAAAATCCTACTGATGAGGTTTCACAAAGCCAAACCTCCTGGCTTCCTCAGCTTATTTTCCATGGAAAACTATCATGTGGAAACTGCCGTTATGTCTAGTGTAAGCAGGTGAATGTACAATTGTAGCTAGTAAATCAGGAAGCCAGGCACGCAATACAGAATTGGAAGTATTTTGAAAAGATGAGATAAAACATTCAACAACTTCTTAATTGAAAAGCAATAGTTTTGTCACTACAGAACAAGAGCTTTTCACATAAAATACCATTAATTAATCTGACTACCCATACTATGACATTGTCTGACTCCTTTCCATGTCTTTAGAGTGATTGTTTTAAGTTAATTTTTGTAAATTCCACAGAAAACTAGTCTCAGCCCAAATCAGTGATTCTATATTTTGTATGTGTATAGGGGATTAAAAGTGTTTTGGCAGGAGGGAACAAAGGAAGTACTGTTTGGCTTTTATCCCAAGGATGTGCAGTGGCATCAACAGGGAAGGATGCAATGGCAACAGCTTTTAGGACATCAAACATGTCAGCATCACAAACAGCAGCAGCATGAGCAGACTGTGCTGAGGGTGCTTCTTTCTTGCTCTGCCGTTAGAAAGTTGATGTGTGCCAACAGTTATCACAAAGTGCAATCCAAATTGCCATAGTTATTTCCAATCCTAAATTTCAGGAGAGAGTTGCCCAGTATTGACAGAGATTGGAACACCTCTTTCTGGTTACTAGATAAGAGCCTCAGCCATCCTGGGGCAATGCAGCGTCAGGGACTTCAGTGGAATGACATCAGTTAATGCCAGCTAGAGATCTGACCCCATGCTGTGTGAGCACCTACTCTAATGCCTTCCAAAGACACAAACTAGGTCCTCTTCCAGCCACAATCAGAGAATACCGTGGTAACAGGCAAAGAGATAAATCTAACTCTCTGCCTTAAATATAAGGCCTTGAGCTGTGAAAGGCAAAGAGGAGATATTTCATCCTTCTAGGATGAGAGGTAAAATAGAGAACATCCTCTTCCTGAGGAAGGTTTTGTGTAATAAAGTGATAAATATCTTGGTTGTCATTTTGTTTGGAAAAAAAAAAAAATCTTGGGGAGGTAGTTGCAGTTCAAAAATAATTATTTGCTAAACATTGCTTACCTCTCCCCAAAGAGTCGAGAAAATTGTCTTTAATGATTCTGAAAAAAAAAAAAAAAAAATCAATGCTATTCTTTTGCTATTTTTATAAAGTTTGATTAAATGTTTTTCACCAGTCATCTTATAAACTTTTATGAGTACCCTTAACCTACAGGATGCTTACATCAATACATACAGAGACAACCAGGATACTGCAGTTTAACTAGGCATCTCACAGTAGGCTAAATACTTTTGCTTGTAGCAAAGAAAAAAACAGGTAATTTGCTTTAGTTCTTTAACTCTTAGTTAATGCATGGTAACTCAGCAAGGCAAAAAACTGCATCTCTGAGCCTCATGTCTTTTCGCATGTAAGCGCTATCACCAGTGAAATTACTTTTGTGATTAAACTGACTCTCTTCAGTGATCTGCATAAGCTGTGAAAGAAGTCACTGCACAAAACTCCATATAGATGTAGTTTTCTCATGCAGTCACCTATATATGTTGATTAAGAAAACACAGCACTACAAAAATATTATATGCTATTTTTGAAATAGGAAGATTTGCAGTTCTGTGATGGCACTACTCGGGTAAGAAGTAAGGAAGACCTTTTTCCCTCACTAGTATTATATTCTTTCTACCAGACCCAAGCATCCAAGATTTTTGTCACAGGTGAAGGCTGAAGTAGTAAAGCAGCTAAAATCAGCACCCTGTTGGATGATAGATCTGCCTCTTACAAAGTGGCTTTTGCAATACCAACCTGTAATACAGTCAATGGTTATAGATGAAGTTTTAAAATCAACAGGCTAATGTGAAGCCCTCCAATATCACCAAAGTCAAAATATTTTTATAATCCCTCTGTCATTGGATTCATACACTTTGTATGGCTAACAAAAATTATTCTGACACCATTAACTCTTTCTGGTAAAAAAAAAATATCGGTAGCATTTAGAAATCCTTTTAGTGTATGTTAACTTTGGATTATAACTGATAGCTGAAGATGCAGTTAATATCTATTGGCAATATTTGTGACAAATTCTTGTTACTGTTGTCTTGGTCCTTGAATGGTTTTTTGGCTTCTTTACATATGCACACATGTGTGTGCACACACACACTCTGGAAGTCCAGGTACTATCCACAAAGATTTCATCTTGGCCTACTGATAAACATAGTTCATACTAATTCTTTTTTTCTCTCAGCTTTCTTCCCTTCAAACAGAGAGAGAGAGAAAAAAAAAAAAAAAAAAAAAAAAAAAAAAGATGTTTGGGATATGAATGCAAGTTTAACAAGATAACTATTTTACTTCCTCAAAAAATGGGTGGGGGCAACCAAAGTTACACAAAAGTCTCTAAAGCCATTTTAGCCTGGAAGCTGACCTTAGAGACAGTGGGACTTTGTGGTGACGTACTCACTGCATCACACTGATTCCTCTAGCACCGCATTGGAAGCGGTGTTCAAGAACTGGAGTAACAGGGATGTCCACACCGAGCAGCATTCCTCTGAGTAGTGGTGACCCCCGACTAGTGTATGTC
>NW_020799102.1:3728430-3774240 GCF_003259725.1 Athene cunicularia
AAAAAAAAAAAAAAAAAAAAAAAAGAAAAATCCTTATAGTCTAAACGTTGGCAGGCTTGTTTGTGATTATGTTTTGTCAAATACCTGTAAGATTAACGCAGTACTAAGTAGGTGATAAGTAAATCTTTTTTTTGGACTGGTGGGCTTGCATTTTAAGCCACTTGTAATTCAAAAATTTAAGCATTTCTAAATCTTTCTGCAGAGGCTAGCTGCAAAGCTGTCATTATGAGTGTAATGAGTGTTTTTGTATTATTCAATGCCCCTCCAATCTCACCTATTAGTAACTCAGGAAAGAGAAAGGAGATATAATAAGCCTTAGGCTTACGTTCAAGTCTGTTCCCAACAAAAGCCTTTCAGTATTTTAAAGAAAATACAAGAATAATAGAGGAATAAAACAAAAGCAGATTGTAGTGCAGCAGCACATCTCAAAAACCTTGCTCAGTCCCTTTAATAAAGTTCAGCACAGGTTTGATATAAAGGGTTTCCTTGCCCAGATGAATTAGCCTTTCACATGGGTTTGGATATTGGTAAGGGGGCAGGGCAGTTAGCACACAACAACAGCAGGAAAAACATAAGAAAGATCCTATTCATAAGCAGAGGTGATTGGGAGAGAGTGCGACTTTAGTGTTAGATGGGGTTTTGGTTCAGAATTCAAGAGAAAACTCTAACCAAGTCCAGACATATGGTGGAACCTGGGCACTTTTTTGGAACTGCAGTAAATTGATGCAGAAACTGAAGTCACTCATTACTAATGCAATTATAGAAGATTTAACATGAGAGATGATATAGTTGAATAGTCTTTATAGCATTTCATCATCTAACTTCATTTTTTCTGTTATTTCCACAAGGAACACTGTACATGCAGACAGTCCCGCTTAGAAAAAAGTAAGGAAATTATGCCTGGCTGACCTTTTTCTTACCTACTCTAAAGACACAAGAATTTGACGCAAATATCACATTTGCACTAACCAAATCAACACTAAATGCTCTGTGAAGTGGATTGAATGTGGTTTTGTAGCTGAATACAGCTTTCTTTCAGTTTCTTTTTGGGGCACATTGCCTTTGGCTAGACCAAGCACAAGTCTTGATGTGTGCCAGGGTATTTTGTGATTCTGAAGTTCCCCCTGAAGACAGTGTCTAGTCTGTCCACTTCTAAGCAAACAGAAAATAAAAAAAACAGGACACACTACATTAAAACCATGAATGTAGCCCACCTCTGAAACAGAGAAAAGTTTACAAGGAGTTGGCTGCTGCACTAGCCTGTCTGTGATGTTTGGGATATGAATGCAAGTTTAACAAGATAACTATTTTACTTCCTCAAAAAATGGGTGGGGGCAACCAAAGTTACACAAAAGTCTCTAAAGCCATTTTAGCCTGGAAGCTGACCTTAGAGACAGTGGGACTTTGTGGTGACGTACTCACTGCATCACACTGATTCCTCTAGCGCCGCATTGGAAGCGGTGTTCAAGAACTGGAGTAACAGGGATGTCCACACCGAGCAGCATTCCTCTGAGTAGTGGTGACCCCCGACTAGTGTATGTCTGTCCAGGCTGCCGACACTCGTGGTTGTCTTTCCGATCAAAAAAGCGGCATGTAGAAGGGTCAAACACCGAATAAAGACAAATATCCTGGGGAGTTGCGGTTCTAGATGGATGTGCTGCGCATCTGCATAGCTTTGCTACATGTGATCTCGAAAAGTTTGACATCCCAACCAGGGCTAAGAGGGCAGGCCATGGGGAGGAGGAGAGGAAGGTGTGGCCTTTTCTGTCTTAGTCAGCGTAAATTTATGCCTGAATTTTTTTGATTTAACAGCCACCTTTAGTAAGTATGTAAGATTTTTTATTAAGTGAGACCGAAAAAGTACACTTTTGTAGCTGTCAAACAGAACTGATTACCCTCACATGTAACTTGAATATAATCTTGTGGGCCAACTGATGCCATTAGTTGAACCAGCACAACCAGTCTTAGATATATCAGCTTCATGGTTCACTGTAATGGAGATACCCTTCTTAAAGGCATTTTTCTTTCAGTTTCAAACAGACTGAAAATTGTGAAACCACAATTGTGTGGTAAGCCCACCAGATGTTGCTAAAAAGTTAATATTTAGGATAAGACTGTATTTTTGGTAGCCAAGAGTAATTAAGTACCTGTCTGACTGTATTGTTTTTTCAATACACTTTTAGAGGCTAGAAGTACCTCACAGAAACAAAGAGTGCTCATTTCCTGGGCAGCAGGTCTCCCGATTGTAGTTTGTTCATGGGCAAATCATTCTTGGAAGACAAAAATATGGAGATCAGCAGCCTTGTAAAATTCTATTTATGCTGACCAGATCTATAAATAACCAAAACTCTACATGTCACTTGGAAATACTGGCCTGTCATCAGAAGAGGGCAGGATCACAGCAGCAGGAGCTTCAAGTGTGAGGGAAATTCCAATGAGTTTTGTTTGGTTTTTTTTTTTAACAGAAAAGGGAAAACTACAGAGGTATAAAAGTGAGATGAAGGCCACAGCAGCCTTTCCCTCACAAGCAATAAGATGCCAATAGCTTAGCCGTAGCACTATCCCAGCCCATCCCCAGTTCACAGCCAATACAGCTTCTGAGTTACAATACTTAAAATTTTCTGCCTGCCCAGAATAGCAGATGCATGAGAACTGAAATGTTTGTAAATAGTAGTATTGGCTGTTACTATTCACAGATTATTATTTTCCCCTTCCAACAAATTAAAGACCATTGTGCTTTGGGAAATCTGGTTTGCCCAAGAATGGTGTTGTGGTGTTTCTGTACTGGTTGTGTAAGAGTGATTTAATTATAGCAATATGCACTCACAGTCTTTTGGACAATGTAGTAAGCTCTGAAATGATACATCTTACTTGGAAGCCTTAAACCTTCCAAGGCATGTGAGGAGCAATCATAGATTATGGCTCCCCTTATTCGAACGGACCAGAAAACTGTCAGATGAGCCACAAAAAATGTGTAGGAGGCTGCTTCAGATGGATCTTTGTCCACACCACTGTGTTCACTGAGCAAGCAGGACTTTTTTAGTATAGGCCCCACTCTGAGTTGTCTAATAGCATCAGGACCAGCAGTGCTTCATGCCCACAAGGTCAAAAAGCATGTGCAGCTGCTACGTGAACCTGCATGTGCTACGTGAACCTGTCATTTAGCTCTAAGTAGGTGCAAGTTATGAGTCATGTTTGGGCATCAAAGAAGGTCTCCCTACCATTTTTGGGAGATCCATTGGACATAGTAAGGTTAGGCTTGATGGCATCATCACATAGAGTTCTCTCTATATCTCTCTAGATTAAAACACACGATCTAGGTGCAGTGAAGCTGTATAAGATGCAACATTGTTGTTTTGATCCGAGTGAGATTTTAAAATGCATCTTCTCAGATCATGTTTCTGCTGTTACATTACATTAAGGATATCTTCAAATTTGCATCAATGTTTGTTATCAACAAAAATTACTGGGTTTTTTCACTGCTCTGGCACCTCTCCGGTGAGGAAAATACAAGCCTAATGTGATATTTTATAACACCGTAAATGCTACTAGCATCATTACACACAGAACCTTTCATTTCACATGTTAATCCCAATCAAATTCTCATATTTTAACAATTACTATGGGTCAGTAACAATTGGTGATTATTGTGATTTTCATTATGAATCTCATATTTCTGTGCTAAGCACAAATACTTTTAGACTAATTACATTCTAGAATTATAAACACATTTAGGGTTAATATTAATATTATGTAGTACCAGTTACATTGTGATCTCTTGCACAAAGAATGTTACATTTTCATAAAGTCATATTTATCCAAGGATGAGGCTAAACAATTCAGAAATGTGTACATTGCTAACGGGGTATAAAAGAACCTATTTATGAAACGGAAAAAATGGAACAAATAGTGTGGATTCAGAATATTCTGACACTTGGATTTCCCTAGAGGCATTAGCATAATTAGGCAAAGTTGGGTCAGTATTTATACTGTTGAAAAGTTACGGTTCATCTCCTGTGAACCAAAACAGAGATTAACTTTCATTGTCTCACTCAACAACAAGAAGACTCATAGAGGAGTAACTTGCTAGTCAGTGACTAACACTAATAATGTTTTGTATTTACACATATACATATGTTTGACATTCACATAGTTGAATATGATTGAGGATTAATTCATTCAAAATTTTCCATTTAGTTTTTTGAGAGATTGACATATTTGTTCACCTCTGAAGGATTTCAGTATGAAATTCAGCTGATTCACAGAAGAGTGACATGATACTTGATGGAATATTGTACTAGGAGGTTGATTGGAGCACAGGGTTACATAAAGGTACTTGAGGAAGCCTGTACTAAAATAATTTGTTAACATGACATAACATTCTGTTTTAATACATGTTTCTGCGGCTAAGTCTTTTGCATGTTAGTCCAAGTTTGGAGAGCCTTTCTCAGAGCTGTTGTTGTTCCTAGTCCTTTTGAAGAGGATGTGTACTGAATATTTTGTCAGACGGAGACCTGCAGTTCATTTGTTGAAGTATAAAAAGACAAAGCATCTGCATCACATCAAGAAATACATACAATCTTTATTAATAGGAGTATTAATGAACCTCAGTGTAGGGAGAAACAGGAACCCTGATGAAGCAATTTGGATTTGGACAATAGACACAGAATTATAGAGCTCTTAGAGAGTAGAAAAAAATCCTCATCCAACTCACTGAACTGAAGCAGGCTCACATGCACCTGGAATAACCACATTTGTTATTTGCCTGGTCTTTTCTTCAGAACTTTTGGACAAGAATGATTCTACCTTGTCACTAAGTAACCCATTACGGCATTACATATTCCTGATGTTTTTGCATGTAGTTCTATTAATAAAACTAGGAACCATGCACTCAAAGATGTGTTTGAAATAGGTGGCAAGGCAAGTCATGGAGTCTCAAATGATTCTAAGAAAACCGTATTTCTTATAGTCAGCTACTTCTTGGGTTCTAATGAAAATGCCTGGACAGAAGTAGCAGTTTTCCCAGGATAAAGGAAATGGAGTCGTGAGAAGCAAATTAGTTGTATGGTAGTTCTTGGATTGAAATTTGGTGATCAACTTTTATAGTTTATCCTTTTTTAAATGGAATTGCTATCTTTTCAGGTTGATTTATGGAGATAGCATTCATAACATTTGTTTTTTAAAATGGTGCTATAGTTTCCACCTTGAAGTGTATTGTATTTTCTTACTTATCTAACTGGAGATCTAGCTGGGTTTTTAACTGCTTAGTAAACTTTTTAATTTAAAAGGGTTTTTTTCCCAAAGTGATCTTATTAATCACATTAAACACAAGAGAAAGACTCTTCTACCATGTCTCCAACTTTCTTCTTGTTGCTTAGGTATCCTAAAATATCCAAGTGAAGAGATGAGCACCTAAAATATACCAAAAAGGAAAAGTTTTATGGAAAACTGTGAAAGATTATAATCTTAAATGTTATCCCATTCACCCTGTATGTGGTACAACAAGTTTCAATCTGACTCTCCGGTTAAAAAGATTTTTAAAAAGCCACTTGTGTGTTTTGGGTTTTTTTGTATTAAAAGTATACAGGGCATTTCTTAATGAAAGCAGATTTTTGTGAATGATTTTAATTCTGTCAACGCTCGTATTTTTTTACTATCAAAAAAGTTTTATCAGAACTTATTTTGAACCATTCTCAGTTAATGTTACCATGAACTACTACTGAAAAAATATAATTCAAAATAATATTGAAAAAGATATAGCAGAGAGTGTCCCGTCTGTTACCTCAGCAGCAGATTTTTGTAGGCAGTAATGCTTGTTAAATTGAGCAATGGGAATGATGGATCTGCAGGCTCAAGGGGGTTAATGTTGACAATGAGCAATTATTATTTTTGACAAGAATACCAAAGGGTTTCAAGATGACTCTTCTAACCGAAAGCAGATTATGACTTGAGTTTTATTACTAACTGTCAAGCATAGCTGTCAAGCATATAAAAGTGTGATATAAAGGAAGATCATTTTATTATAGTAAGAGACAAAGCAGAGATCGAATGATGACCTTTTTTGTGGGTTTTTTTTCAGTTACCCACAGGAAGAAGGAGGCAGAGTCCTCAGCATCTTAAAAAGCAAAATGGGGGGAGAAAACATCCGGGAGAGGACACTTTCCTACAGATAAAAAAACTGACAGCAAACAGCACAATATGATTTTAATGAAGTCAGCATATGTGGATGTCTGTGGGTACTGGTGTGTGACTTCCGTGTCTTTCTTGTAGATATAATGTAATAGTATGGGGGTGGGACAGTGTGCCTCAGCAACCTTCCAGGGAGCAGTTCTCTGCCTGACTGATAATCACAGCTACAAGTGATTTTTTTGTTTAGTCTTTAGCTGAGATATTTTCCCCTCTGGCCTGTTGGTATGCGTTGTAATCTTGATCTTAGAGATGCTGGTCTTTGTCAGAACTGTTGTTCAGACCACACTACACTGATGAAAACAAAAAATATTTACTAGAGGCAGCTCCACCTCTCATTTGTTTCACGTGTGGCTGTGGCAATAGCTGGCGAGTTTTGTTTCTGCTGAGAAGTAACAACCTTCACTCTTGACCAGGCCTCAAGTGGTTTTTTTCACTCCTTATTTATCCCATTCACTGAAACACCAAAGGCAGTTCTGATCAAAACACTTTGAACTGGAAATAACCCAGAACTTCATGAAGGTTTGAATCTAGAACCAAATTTCATTGCTGACCTTAGCAGTAGAATGGGCAGCAAGTAGAATACCTTGCTAAAACAGCTTTTGCAGATATTTCAAGGCAAAGACAAACTTCGCTGTTTTGCTACTTGCTCAACATATCTTTCCATGGAAGGGAAGTCATCTGCACTCTTCTGTGGGTGAGCTTTGAAAAAGTAAAAGATGAAGGAAGTCAAGGACATAGTGCATAACATAAAAGAGTGATAGAACTTCTTTAAGTGGGTACAATAATTAAATTTGTTGTGCCAGAGATTGTGCTGACACCTTTTGATTCTGTTCCATTACTCTGCTGGAGACCCCAGATCTCTTCTTCCTTGTTGTTTTGATTTGGTTTATTTCTACAAACAAATGGAAAAAACAGTCATTAAAAAATCCTATCACATAATTATTGATTTTTCTGACATTTAAAGAGGCGTTTCCTAGTTAAAGAAAATAAAACTAGATTGGCAAAGCAAGCTGAGAGAACAAAGATGATGTCTTACAGCCACAAACATTTATACTGAATCTGAGTGTTTCAAAATTGTGAGAGTTAATATAATGTGTTCTGAAGACTCTCCATGAATGCTTTTTGGAGAAAATCAAGGCATTTTCACATTGGTTGAATTTATGACAAAAGTAGAGAAGGTATTGTGTATTGTGCTAAGGAGCAACATGCCCAAAGTTTATTTACTGCTATCATTTTCAGATAATTCTTTCATCTACAGATCCATAGGACCTCAGATTTCCCTCAATTGTTCTTTCAGATATGTTATGTAGGAACTGATCACAGTAGGATCTTTTAAACCCACACATACACCATACGTAAACCTGTTTGTTCAGTAAACCTGTTTGTTCGGTCTAAGCCCAAGAAGAGTTAGGGGGATCTGCAGAACCAATTTCTTCTCATTTATCCTGAGTGGTAAGGTCAGTTCAGCTTCTGCCATAAGTTACAGCAACACTGGATAATTCTCATCAGAAGTGTTACAGTAGTCTCTTTGAGAGCTCCATCTCCCAGAAACTGTAGCTGCTGAGAACGTAAATGGAACCACTTGCTCCAGGGTTCCTACCAGATTCAAAAAGTTCACTGTGACAGAAATTCCAGGAGAAATGCCTGATATTACTGAGATTATCTTTGAAAGCATTTATGGACTATGCAAAAAACATTCTGCTTTTATAACACTGTCAGCTAATACACATCTGTTATGTTACTTGCATGCTGATTTTTCTACATCTAGTCCTTCCTTGAAAAGGATGCTCAGCACTGTCCTTTTATAACCTTTGCCTCATCTTTAGTTTGCTTACCCACCTTCTCTGGTAGCTCAATGAAAGTATACTATAGAGTCTGGAATGTGTAGTATAACCATATTTTCAACTGCTAGACGATGTTTAAAAATCCAGTTCAAAAGGGTTCAACATTTTTTTAGAGGGTTACATGGTTTCCAAACAGGAAAGCTAGAGGTACAAAGCTGTCTGTTGCTCTTTGACCTGCAATGAAACAAAGTGCTCTGGTCTTTCAGTATGGAAGACAGTTGGATATCTTTAGTGCTTTCTAGACACCATAGCGATGATTTTGCAGGTCTCAAAGAAATCAGTGATCATCTGCTTGGAAGTTTCTTGTTGAAAAATAAACCTTAAATAATATTTTAAATTTTTTTCTGCCTCTTGTCATGTGGATTATATTCTTGCTATGCAGAACAGGCTTCAAATGTCTGTGTCATCTTTCTCAGTTTTTTAAGGACTATGCAGAGGGCTGTCAACAGGCTTCAACTGTGCACAGAGGAAAACAGCAAGGACTAGCCCGGGGGGGTTTCAGAAGAGTATGGTCTCACATTAGATGAAGACAGAATCATAGGATGGTCTGTGTCTACCTCATGCTGGTAAGTGGAGGAAGAATGAACTTTTACTTTAGTTCCTGGGTAAGATGACATATTTTGTTCTGTGTTTGGCTAGTGAAAGGTGTATAAGGTTTTCAGATCAGAAAGGCTCTGGAGTCCTTATCATAGGTGATTCTGAATTCCTGACTATGCTAAAGATGCTTTCATGAAGGCACCCCACTTGGTAACACTAAATGGAAGAAACTCCCCAACTGTGAACTCTGTAGTGTTTTTTACATTTGCCCAGTAGTCCACTTCATGAAAAAGTGATAGAACATTAGATAAATTCCTTAGATTTTGATATAATACCATTTCCTGTCTCTTCCTCTCCGCATACATCCATGTGTGTGTGTGCACGCACGCGCGCACACACACACACACACACATCTATCTGTCTATATATAATCTTCGGCGGAAGCTCATGTATAAGGGAAATTCTGGGAATGATTAAGAAAAGGATACTGCATGCTCCAGCAGACGGAATACATCTTTTTCATTTAAAGCAGTTTTGTTGTGTTGTGTTTTTTTTTTTCCTTTACCACCAACTTGCTGCAATTAGGAGGTTGTTGGAGAGATATCAATTGAGATTTGGGAACTGTTTTCTGGAAATGTTTTGAATTAAAATCTAATTGGTAGTTTTCTTTGATAACTATTTTATTGTTGGGTGCAGCTAAATGGAAATCAACCACAAAGGGAACTCAATTTTGTTTGTCATTAATTTTAACTTGAATTCACAAATGATTTACATATACGATATTTTCCCTATTTGTTCTGTATTCTTGAACTCCTGTTAGCAGCACTTAGACTGATGTAGTGTCATTTTCCCTTTTATTGTTACTTTAAAATACTCTGTGTTACCTCAAGTATGGGCATCAGCAAAATGGTGAAGAAGCAGTAAGTGGACCAAAGCAAAACTTCCTGCAGTTGATGAAAAACTGTGGAATTAGTGGCACTGAGGACTAAATTTAATTGTTTTTACCTAAGACATGTCTGAGTTTTATGGTCGAGGGAAAGTAGTCTTACACTGCAAATATATGATCATAACAAAGTAAAATTTTGAAAAGATCAAATTACATAGTAACGATGTGAAAAGTCGAGGGTCAGATAAACAGTCAAGTTACCCCAGTTAAACATATTACCAGGAGGACACCAACTGAACCGTGGCCATGTGTGATCACTAAGCAAATGTTAATGTGAGCTAATTCAATGTACCATATGAAAAAGGTGAAAGATACCTGTAAATAATTATTGGGAAGATTAATGAATAATTTTGTGGAGGGAAGATGGGGTACAAGAATCACAGCAGAGACGTAATTTTGCTAACAGTGAATGCCGAGTGACCTGGGCATGCAGGGCCGAAGCCAGAGCACACTTGACCAAGTCCAACTGATTCTATGGACTTTGGACCATGCCCATGGAATGTGAAAGGAAACAGCCATTTGGGGAGGCCAAAATCCTCACAAGGGAGACATAGTCGATATTTGTCTGGAATTAATTAAGACTGTCATTAGTACCAGACAAAGGCAGGTATATAAGGGTTTCCTTGTTGTGGAAACACAAATATTGAAATCTTTTCCTCTTGAAAATTGAGGCAAAAGTACAGTAGTGGTTTCTTGAGTGTTTGTAGCTGAAATACAGTTCTACTTAGCAGCAAAGAGGAGGATAACATCTTGCTAAATCACTGTACGGGAGCCTAGCATCTCCCCTCTTCCGACTGATTTAGGAGTAGAACGGAGTTCACTTAATGGGGCATGACAACTGCAGAGACGCCGCTTTCCCATGAGGCCCTAGGCAGAATCACAGTACATCTGCCCAGGACACTCCACCACCACGGGGAAGTGGGCAGGAAGCAGAGATGACACCGCATTGCGGTTTCTTAGGTAACAAAACAGCCACACCTACACCACCTGTGTTGTGCATGGTGCTGCCTGAAAGATGTTTATAGTTGTAGTTTGGCTCCTGCCGTCATAAACTTTTGGCTCTGCAAGACATTCATTCATGTTAGGTTGTCTCCCTGCTTTACTTGCCTTATTTGCATTGTGGTTCCACTCCAAAAAGCATTTATATAAAAAGGCAATCTCTTCTCTTAGCAGATGTGCCCCACAAGTGCTTTAAGTCAAAGATATTACTGACTTTGGTGAGTCAGATATTTCTCAGATTCTTTTTAACTGTGGTTGCATTGCAAAGGGAGACTTGATTTATATGTCTCCTATACATCATCAGTATACCAGGCTTATATACATGAAACTGAGGCTAAAAGTTGACCATGAAACCTCTCTTTTTTTTTTCTTTTTTAATACTGATAGTAATGTATAAGAAAAGAGACAAGTGGTTTTAAAATAAAGTCTTTTCACTTCTAAAATAAGGAGCTATAATTTGGAAATTGCTGTGAGACTGTAACTATGAACTACAGTCATATGGTTTTTATACTTCTCAGATGGAAATTATACATATCAATGTTGCCTTGCATTAACTTTAAAAATATTTGTCTTTTACAAAATATTTTTTCAGGATGTTTAATTAAATTGAAATGGATTTCCTCCAAACAAGGGATTCCTTTGATAGTTTTATAAATTCCTCACTATGAACTTCAGAATTAGGAAGATCTCAAGAGCTTTGAGACTGGCAATTAAATTGCTTTTTCATATGACTTCTTGCTAATTTTGCCTGTGCTTAGGAAGCGTTTTGCCACTGTTTCTTGATATCTGCCTTTGCTCATACAGTGTCTCTTTTGCCATTGTACATATGTAATCACAGATTAGAAAAGCAGCGTTTCATCAAAAGGGTCAGACCACCACTGAATGTCCAGGTGCTTATGATTTTCTGAATGGAGGCTCTTTGCTCCCAGGAGGATGTAATAAGCATTCGTCTGTAAGTTTTCTTGTGGAAAGGTACCACTTAAATGAGAAAAACTGGGGCTTAGGCTTGCCTTTGTTTAGGAATCCATATATCAGAGAAGAGGCCACTGGAGAGGTACCCATTCCCCAGAGTTTTTCCCTGAGATTTCTGTGTGCAGACTGCTTTGCATCCATTGCTATGGTGTGAAGTGTTAGACCTCTCAGACCATCACAGCCAGAGTATGAAGAAGTCTGGAAATAGACAGAATTGCAGAGAATCTGATGGGAAATAAACGTGTCTTTTAATAAACAGTATTGCTGTCAGTTTGATCAGCAATGAGAAAGAGAAGGCATTTCCAAACAAGACAATTTATAAATGAGATTTGAAAATGTTAAAAAAAATGCCAGTTATTAGGTAACTGGCCATCTGAGATCTGTTCTAGAAATCTGAGTAAGATTCTTTAAGCTTATCATTTCACCTTGGACTGTGAAAACAAATCAGGATGGATGTTGGATTCTGTACAGCTGTCCGTTCCATACTTCTGCAGAGACTTTGGAAAGGGTGGAAAGGACCCATCTCTGCAGAGCTGTATCACTGAAAGCTTTTCAGAGAGAGGGAAAAGTCCTCACCGGGCTCTGCGTGTGAGCGACGGAAAAAGTCTCCATGGCAGAACTCTACCTGGGGCTGGTAAGTAATCATGGGTGGTTGGGATTTCAGAAGATTACTTCTGTCCTCCTCACAGCGCCATCTTTGTAAAGCCAGTTTCAGGCCTGGAGTCGGTTTTAGGCGGGCGGCAGGTTGCTATCATTGCGGCTTCCACCAGGGTGTGCCAGCTAAGCGGACTGCGCTCTGCTGCATAGGGTTACAACACAGTGTTGGAGTGCATAAAAAATACAGTTAATCCTGAGTGCTTTTTTGCTCAACCCATTTATGTAAGCATATTTTAAGGCCGGTAAAATAATATTGAACATGCACACAACAGAAAAAAAAAATAATCTGTATCCAGAGTATTTTTAAGTAAAGGGTTGTAAAAAAATCAGTGCAGACATGCTGGCTTTTTACCTCCTCTTGTTTTAACCTATGACTGATTCATCAGTTGAAGTGTAAAGAAACAGATCTTCTTATGGTAATTGATTCTCAGGGGCTATTAGTGTAAACGTAAATGCTCAACATAGATGTTACGTAGGTGGGTGTTAGAGAGAAAACATAAATTGTCAGCAATATAAGGCAGTCTGTTCATACCGTAGGGTGAGAAAGTGAAGAATGTTAGAAATCAGAGACTCAGAAATACCTCCCAGAGTTGGCTGTGAGTGCAGTCTCCCATTGTGAGTAATTATAAGAAACATACTGTGCAAGAGTCGATTCTGGTACTTTAGTTCAACAGGCAAAACACTTACTTGAAAATAACAGAGATTTCAGGTGAGATTTGCAAAAGAGCTTCCAAGAGTTAAACACCTGGCTGCCACTGACCTTCTGTGGGAGGTGGGCACCTAAATTTTTAGGTGCTCCTGAAAACTGTTGGAACTTTATATTCTTCTGTAGACTTGGGCTAGACTTCATTTTTCTTCAAAGCAACTGTGATTTTTAAACCACAGAGAATAAGAGAACAGCATACAATGAAAGCCCAAGACGATATTCTAGTTGAACTAGCCCATCGAAAATTGTAAGATTGACTGCAAAGTATTGGAAGAAATAATAAAACCTGTTGGTTCTTGCCTTCTTTATTTTTGAACCCTTACAGTTTATGTTTTCCATCTTTTCTTTGGGAGTCTAAGAGTTTAAAACATACTTTCTTTTTTTAACAAAGATTAAGATTTTATGTCATCACATGACTCCAGAAATCAGATCTTCCAGGGAAGCAACAAGTACATTTTGAAGAGTTGTAACAAAATTAGGAGACTAAATCTTACTGTATTTAATATTTCTCTACATAGCTGGAGAATATAATCTGCATTAGGAAGAATATGCTGTGGGTATGAGCTCCTCCCTTGTGCTGCATCTGGCTGGCTGGTGATGCAGGATGGCTCCAACACACTCCTGTCACACTGCCCAGCGTGAATGGTGCTTGTGCATCCTTGCACAGCCCATACCAGAATGAATGTGGTCAGCCCCTGCACTAGGGGATAAGAGGAGGGAACAATCTTTTAAAACTCTTCCCCACCTTGCATACAGTTCACAGACCTCTTCAGAAAGGCCCTCAGGCAAAACTCCTAGGCAGTACAGGATCAAACCTGTACTTATTAGGAGACATTTTACTTCCTTATTAATTGTGAAGTGTCAGTTCCCAGCAGCAAACCCATGCTAGTATGCTGCCTTTTTATGAAGATGTGAGAACCACAAGGAGTCTGGATTCTAAATTCCTTTCAGATCCTTTATATAAAAAAAGTCCAGATGTCGTACAAAACATTTAAAGAACTTTATTTGAAAAACATTTTCTTTCTAAATGGGAGTTTGTGCAGAGTACAATTAAACATGTTTTTCTAACTAAACATACTAGTTTGTATCTTGTGGCAGGGCAAAATAAATATGTAAAAATAAAAACAATCTGAGACTCAAAGTTAATCGTGTTGTGCCAGCTTGATTCAGATCCCCTGATGAAAGTACATGTATTTCTCCTGCTGTAATCCCAGACTCCTAGATCTGCCCTCAGGTCCGAGGTCTTCAAACTGAAGCCTCAGCCCTGCGTTTGGTAGGGAATACATCTCAAGCTTCTTAATTTCTGCTGGTCACCATTCTTGCAAATAATAATGTGCCAGCCCAGATAATTACATCTGTGAATGTACTATGTATCCCGTAAATGCAAGGTGCAGCTTTCAGAACTGAACAATGATTTCTGTGTATTTAGTTGAGGACACATTATGCTTTCCTGACTTTTTGAGACAGGTGTCTTTCTAAAAGCCAGTCTACTTGAAGGCCCTTTTTCCCCTCTTTTAAAGACAGTTACTGTGTTTGCTTTCTCCATTCCTGTGGGACTTCCCCCAGCCTTTTCATATTCTTGAAAATGATCATTTCTGGTTCAGAGATTGCCTTGACTTGCTTTAAAACATCTTTAAGGTGCATTTTCTATCAGGCCCTGCTGGCTGAAATGCATCTAACTCACCTGAACATACTTTAACTCATGCGTTTCCCATTGAAGGCTCTATATACCTCCGTCTAGTAAAATGAAAAATCTTGGCTTTGCAGCTAGACTTTTAGATGAAGAATGAATTAAAAAAGGCAGAAAATATTTTAGTCTATTCTATGACAGCTAATTTTCATTCTTTTTTCATGTTAAGTAACGGATACTTCCTTTTTTCTTCCCTCATTTGTCATGGATCAACTTTTTATTTCCTTAACACTTTTTATTTGTTTTGATACTGATAAGTCACTTTGTACTTCAATCTTTTTGATCTAAACCTTACATGTCAGTCTATTTCTTTATACACATCTTTAGTCATCACTCTTTCCATTTAGCCTTTATTTTCTTTTGACTTATACTATAGAGATCTTGAAGCTTTGATATTGCCTTGTTACATTTCCTTTTTTTCTCCTCCATTGAGCCAGATGGCTACAGTGTCTTTAGTAGTTAATGCCATAAAACCCACTTTCTCTGAAGTCATATTTTCCATGGAAGATTTTCACAGAAGGTTCTATCTACCAGATCCCTGAGATGGTCTGCTGTCCTACTCCTGTTATTCTCATCACCTTTTTTCTTGCATATGGTGAACTCTTTTGGTTTACTATCACATTTATCTTTAGATTTTTGACCAGTAGTCCTCACTAGTTAGAATCAAGTCTAAATTGTTGTTTCTCTGGAACCTTTCTTTATCTCCTGAAACATTTCTATAGTATATGCCAATATGACCTGCTTCAGCCTTGCTATTTTGCCAGATACTTGGGTAACCAGAACTCATCTCCACCCCTTTTTGCCTTTCCCGTTACCATGGTTCTCTCTGTTCAAATGTGTTATTAATCTCCTTCTTCAGATTAAGTAGTCCATGCTCATCATGAAATTGTGCTTGTCCTTTTCCTGTTTTATCTTTATCTCTCTCATTCCAGGACTACATGAAAAGTGTACTAATTCCTGGCATGTATTGAAATGCTTTTCATTTTCCCCCTGCTTCTCCTGCCTGGAACTGTACCATTCTAGATCAGTATTGTCACCCTGGTATGTGTTCATCTCTGACACACCAGCTAAGTGTCCATTTCATTATTCTATAAGGTTTCAGTTTATCCCTATTACTTTTGGCTTTTGTGTATAAGCATAACTGATATTTGTCAGGTTGTCCTGATATTCCTTTTTTGTCTCTCTTGTGATTCACTCTAGAAGTCATGATATTTTTGATATCCAGTGATAGATGGACTTTTATCATCATGTTATGTCAACACTTGTTTAGAAAGTTCCTAACTAGACTAACAGATCAATGCCTTTGGATGAATTCCCTGAATTGTCACAGCAGATAGTTTGTGGAACAGTGCTGTTGTTGAAGGTAAAGTACTGACATTAATATGATTTGTGCCTCAAGGTATTAATCTTTTTTGCTTCTTATTCTGACTGTCACTTCTGGAAATCACTGGAAGAACCAAACATTTTATAAACAGAGATAAGTTTAACCTGCTCAGGTTCAAGTGTAGCATAGCAGCTTGGACACAGCACCATGGTAATGTGGTGAGGAAGCATGGAGTAGAGAGGGCAGTGCCAACTTCTTATAATTAAAAAAGATTCATAACATAACATTCAACAGTGCTTCAAGAGGCACGTATTGCCATTCCTAAATTCTTGCTGTGGTGATAGCTGAAGATACATAAATGCAATGAAGTTCAAAATGCAGTGTAACTGCCCTTTCCAGCTGCCAAGGTTTTAACCGGGAGGTAATGTCTTATATTGTGCAAAGATTTTGACACCGTCCCACACAACATTCTTGTCTCTAAATTGAAGAGACATGGATTTGATGGATGGACCATTCGGTGGATGAGGAATTGGCTGGATGGTTTTGCTCAGAGTTGCAGTCAATGGCTCGATGTCCGAGTGGGGAGCAGTGACAAGTGCCGTTCCTCAGGGGTAGGGGTTGGGACTGGTGCTGTTTAACATCTCTGTTGGTGACACGGACAGCGGGACTGAGTGCACCCTTAGCAAGTTTGTCAATGACACCAGGGTGTGTGGTGCAGCCGACATGCTGGACGGAAGGGATGTGCCATCCAGAGGGACCTGGACAGGCTGGAGAGGTGGGACCGTGCAAACCTCATGGAGTTCAACAAGGCCAAGTGCAAGGTCCTGCCCATGGGTCGGGGCAATCCCAGCAGAGATACAGGCTGGGCGAGGAGTGGGTTGAGAGCAGCCCCAAGGAGAAGGACTTGGGGTATCAGTGGGTGGAAAACTGACTGTGAGCCAGCACTGTGCGCTCGCAGCCCAGAAAGTCAAATGTGTCCTGGGCTGCGTCAAGAGCAGTGTGGGCAGCAGGGCGAGGGGGGGGATTCTCCTACTCTACTCTACTCCCATAAGACACCCCCTGCAGTGCTGGGTCCAGCTCTGGGGGCACCAAATAATAAGGACATGGACCTGCTCGAGTGGGTTCAGAGGCCACGAAGATGCTCAGGGGCTGGAGCACCCCCTGTGAGGACAGGCTGAGAGAGTTGGGGGGTTCAGCTGGAGAAGAGAAGCTCCAGGGAGACCTTAGAGTGCTCCAGTACTTACAGGGGGCTTCAGGAAAGCTGGGGAGGGACTCTTTATCAGTGGTGTAGTGATAGAATGAGGGGTAGTAGTTTTAAACTGGAAGAGGGTAGGACTTAGATTAGATACAAGAAAGAAATTCTCCCCTGTGAGGGCGGGGAGGCCCTGGCACAGGCTGCCCAGAGCAGCTGTGGCTGCCCCCTCCCTGGAAGGGTTCAAGGCCAGGTTGGACGGGGCTTTGGGCAACCTGGGCTGGTGGAAGGTGTCCCTGCCCATGGCAGGGGTTTGGAACTAGATGATCTTTAAGATCTCTTCCAACTCAAACCATCCTGTGATTCTGTGATTTCTATGATCTCTATTAGGCCATAGCCAGAAAAGACACAGACAGTAGCTTCTGGGTACACTGATATAGGAGGATGTCAGCTGTAGGGGTGAGTACATCTCTATAACTAGGCATAGTTTCATTTTGCTAGAGCTTCTTCTCACATTAAAAAGATTGATGTAATATTGTTACCTGTGGGTCATCTGGTTTATCATCAAAATAACAGACAAGTACAGTGGAAAGTTTCTGATGAGGCCAGTATATTGATTGGATTTAAATTTTGTAAAGATCACTTGATCTCTTGACATGTAAGGCTGGATGCAGCTGGCAGTTTTTCAGTGTACTGAGAAACAAACCAAATTTACAGATGACCATCAAGCTGCAAGTGTATTTTGTTTTCACAGAAGAGTAAGAATATCTTTATAAACACCAACAACTTAGAGAGAGACTTCTAAGTATATAAGAAGATTTAAGTATGTGTCATCTTTTAGAGATTATTTAATGTATCAATCTGATGGGAAGCAGCTTTATTTTATCTTAACTGCTATACGCTTCAGTTTTCATTAGAACCACTCATTATAACAATAGTATTTTTATGTTTGGTTCCTGAGATGGTGATGTGGAGAGGATGTAGTACAGAAACACACGTGCAGCTTTTATGTTTCAGTTTCTTTGTCAATTATTTTTTTATCTTATTTGCATTCATGTTGTTTTTCGGTACAAACATCCCTTGTACAACTGATGCTTTCTTTTATTGGATTCTATTGTGCTGTCAAGCCTGGTTTAAAACACAGTAATCTCATAGACACTTACAATTATGAACATCTTCAGAATTCACAAACATATTAAAGATGCGTAGGTAGCAAATTAGCTGAGAATCTGAACAAACTGCACTTACAGTAAATATCCTACTTTTAGAGAAGTAGCATGCCTTTAAAGTCAACAGTTGTTTTGGAAGTACTTTGTCACATTTATGAAGCACTGCATCACATTTATGGCACACAGTGTCATGATAAGTTGTCCAAAGTGCCTGTCAGCTTGCCTTACAAGCTGAAAAAAATGAACAACTCCGAAGATTACCTTAAAGAGTAACAAGCAATCTTCGGAGGTTAGCATATTTTTTTCCTTTTTTCCATGAGACTCAAGCAGTGTCATTAAACTTTCTGTTTCTCCAGTTTAATTTTTTACAGTGTAATTTAATGAAAATAGACTATTTTAATTTTCGACCATGAAAAGTTATAAATAAAGACATTTTTTAAAGTAAATAACTTTTAGGAGCTTTTTTAAAAGCATGCAGCTGTTCTAACATAGAGATCCTAGTTAGCCATTTTTTTAATACAAACCACAAAGAGGTCAAAGAATCCAGATTTTTTTTACTACCCATTCACATTTAATGCAAATTCCACCAATATATTCATGTTATTTCTTTAGGCACCTTCAGAATGCCAGCAGGTAATTGAGTAATCTGAGCTAATGGCACTCATGTCAGGTGCCTAAAGAAATACCCTGAGGATGACATTTGGAGACGACTTATCATATATTCCTGTTTCACAACTAAGAGGGAGATGAAACTGTCAGAAATGTAAGGAGTAATAAGAAGAGAAAAGGGCTAATAAAACCATTTTTTTGCTACAGATTTTGCTCATGAATCTTCCAAAGGAATCTATTCTGATTTGCCCAAAGCATCATTAATGTGTACCACAAACAGAGTAGAATAGGTAACAAGATGGCATTTCACAGCATCTGGGAAACATACTTCTTGAGACCATTATTTCCCAGAATCAGAGCTTTACTTTTTATTTTATTGCAGAAAAGGAAGCCTCTATCTCCAGGGTTGAAGAAAGGTTTTAATAGCAGACTCTACCATAAAAAGTTAGCCAGGAGAAAAATAGTGATCTTTGTTGCAGTGTTAGCCAGAAGCTTTGATATGGAATTATTCCTCGTACAGCCTTAGTTGCTAACATGTGAGAATGATGATACCATCAACAATAACACTTTTAAAATTATTGTTTGCAAAACCCCAAAAACCTCAAGGTGACTGGTCTCTTAGGGTAGGAATGTGAGAGCTCATACAGTTTCAGTAGAAAAGAGTAACAATTTAATTTGCTTAAGGAGGGGCTTCGACTTTCTAAATTTGGGAAAGTGCTTTTTGAGAGCATGTTCTGCAGAGTCACCAGGTCTGGAACTGCTGTGGTATCACCACTCCTGACAATTGCTTCCTACACGGTCAGCTGTTATGCACCCAAAAAAATGCTGTTCCTTATCCCTTGAGAACATGTGAATCAGTTCCTACTGTAAAACATGGACTTTTACTGAGGAACTCTGCATCTCCCTAGCACTGAAGCTAGAACTTGAAGTTGCTTGATTTTAGCCTTTCTTATTGCTTGTTCACTCAACAGTTTAAGGCCCTTGGCTATCAATATCTGCTTTTTTCCTGTAAGTTAATTCACATAGATGCTATCTATACAAGGCAGGTGGAGATACCTTATGTATATGTGTGCTCAGGCCACATGCACCAAGTTGGGAACCAGTGACTGATCTGGGGGAAACTCTCCACAGTATTTCCTGGGAAAACTTATTTAGCCAAACACATAAAGTAACGAGAGTTATCTTTGGAGTTTTCCTAGTGCCAGCCTCTTCCACTGAAGGGGTAACAGCACAGAATGTTTTACTATAGATGCAGCTTTTCAGGTCTAACTTGCCAGTATCAAAGACCACAGCACAATTAGCACTTAACTCTGTAACTGCTGTTAGAGTACTTTGTGGTCACATTGCTGTGCCCTCTCTCCTGGCCATTCCTGTGCCGTCCTGCTCCTTATTTACATGCACCTGTCTCCCCATTAACACCTCGTTAAGGCACACACCTGCTGTGGTTTTACTTAAACCCACTGCACCGCAGCCATTAACCCTGTAGGTTTCATTATAAGGCTCTCAGCACAATAGGAGCACTGAGTAAGGTTCCTTAATGAGTCATACAGCCAACAAAATTTGGGTTTTGTATAGGTGTCTCCTTTTGGTTCAGTTTCTTCACACACACACCCATTTAATAATTGATTAGGTATTAAATATGTTCCCTAGGAAGAAAAAAAAACAAAAAAAAAACAAAAAAAAAAACCTGAGTATGCATGCATTAAATCCAGCTGAAATAGCACAGTTTTGAGACAAAACACTAATGGGCAGAGATCCAATACATGTTTATAAATGGTAAGAAAGGCAGCAATGAAACCACAGCTCTAGGAGTTAGGAGACCTTACTTCTATTCCAAAGTTTGTCAAGCATCTGCAGCTTCACCAGCAAGTTATATCATCTGCCTGCGGTACTTCCGAAAAATGAAGGTGTATCAGTCTATGTGCTTAGGCCAGGATGAACATACAGCCTCACTGCAAAAAAAAGTCCAAGGCAAAGTACAAACCTTTACAGTATCAACTGTGCTGAAACAAAAAATGGGAGAAGCAAAGTGCATTAATATTTGTAGCAAAAGCAAACTGGTGTGTGAGCAGCTACTCACTGATTGATATGATGATCAGAATCAAAACTGTCATGGCAATTTCTCCAGCAGTTTCACTGAATTTGTTTTAAAATCTTCAGCTGCGGTGTGACTTGATCAGGAAGACAAACTGAATAGGCAAACATGGCAGGTGATCGCTCCATAACTGTAATCAAGAAATAGCACAATCCATTTGATCATAATCCTATGACTACCACAAGGAAAATCTTAAAACTCTGGTGCTTTTTTGGGGTCAAAACCTCATCTGCTTGCTAGACAGCTACATAAACCTGTTGAATATGCTACTTCAGTAGCACAGTAAGAGGGACCCTCAGATGTATCCATACATTCGATCAATGATTTGCTGCAAGTTACATTAAGTGTCCACAGATCAGTATTTCTTACTAAATACCCTTACAGAAGGGTAATTTGCTGTGTAATTGCTTTTCATCGCTTCTTTATCATGGACTGTTGCTTTCCTTGATCAAATCTCTCATACTTACACCACAGAAGACACAAGAGTTGCTCTTTCAAATTTCATAGTGCTTATGTTGCTTGGTAATATGCATCTGTGTATGTGCATAAACGTACGGTGTGGGAAACTCAGAAGATCTCTGTGCTACTTGCATTGCAATTGTAATTGCTATTCTCATTTCAGCAGCTTCAGATGAACTTAAATAGGAGGCCTGGGTTTTACAGAGATCAGCTCAAAGAGGTTAAAATTCCTGCAACTGTAGTAAATTTAACATTTACTTTTTTAATACATATAATGCCCATTTGTTCCACTGTATCTTGATAACAGTTTTCCCCCTGGTATTTTATTCTCTCATGGAAATCTCTTCTTATTATCCACTTGACTGGTGCCAATTTTGCTAGTGATCCTGGATATTTTTGCAGAATCAAAATATATAGAAAAAACACCTTATATAGAAAAAGTAGTTGCTCCTGTACCTCTCTTTCCAGATACCTACTTGGAATGGAGATGATAATCCTTGCAAATATTAAAAGTACTCACGTGCAGTGTAAGGTGATCCACATATATAGCAACCCATTAAATCTGGCTGTAGTTTATGCATTTCTTCAGCAGGGAAGCCCACCAATGGGGTGTTTTTAATAGGCATTGAAAGCTACACTTTATTATTCACTGAGTAGAACTGACATTGGATTTGATTCAGTAAGGAGCACTAACTGCATAAACAGATGTCAACTGCTATTTGGTCTGGTGACCATGGAGTAGATAAATAAATGGAAAATCTAACAAGGAGCACAGAACTAAAGATAGGGATCTTCTTCAAATGACAGGAGGATGAGCTTGCTAGCAAAGTTTCCAGTATATGGTGTCACTATCTCTCAATGGCGTACATCTGCAAAGAAGAAAACGGACGGTAGCCTTCTCCCTATAAAGGAAAAATAAAGCAATAATACAGTACTCATTAACTATTTCTGAGAAACATATCAATCCTGTTTCATATATCATTGACAGTATTTACTGAGATCCATCAAAGAGTACTATGTAGGTTACCACACTCATTAGCTACCTGGAGCAGGCAGCAGCAGAGTCCACTGAAGTCAATGGAAAGAGTTCTATGGAATTCTGTCGACTGAACATCCAGGCCTACTTAGGTAGGGCAACAGGGGCAAACTCTGTTCTCTTGGCAGTAAATCTTGGAATCCATTAACTTCCAGTGGCAACTGTGTTTACATAAGTTTTCTCCATCGTGATCCCATCATATTACTACATAAACACGTCTCAATACAGCAACAAAGGTTGTGCCCCATTTCGCTAAGCCTGATATAAATACATGCTGAATGATAAAGCCGTCTTGAAATTGCTCAGTCCTAGGCTTCTTTCTGAATGCTGATCCTTTCTTTTGCTTTTCTGATGGCAGAGAGAGAGAGATCACATACTGGGCAGAATTATCCCCTATGGAACATTTTGTTCTGTGGAAATCTAATTGTAATGTAGAACCAACAAAATGCCGAGTATCGGGAGCAGGGAAGGGAGGCTGCACATTATAGGTTAGCTGGTTTTTATCTGTCGCAATTGCTGGAGGAGACAGGCAATTAGAGTACAGTTTGGGGTACAGTTTCATATCATACGTAATCCAGTGTAGCTGTAAGCTCTGCTGAGAGCAGCAGCCCTGCTCTCCCCTCTCTCTCCATCTGCCCCAGCTGCATGCTTGGCCTTTTCTCTTGCATTGGCCTAAACTGCACAGCAAATCTGTCCAAATCAGTGATCTGATCGAAACTGGTGGGGAGAGGGCAGTGGCAAATGAACCTTATGCTGCAGCCACAGTCATTCGACCTCATGCAAGAGAAGGGGGAGCCTGTTGGCTGGGGGCAAGCAGGACAGCGGGGTGGTGCAGACCCATCCCATTCAGCAGCCCCTTGCAGCTACAGCAGGTGAGGAGGAAAGTGAAGCAGCAGCCTTTTTTTATTTCTGTTATGGGAATGGCAGACCAGGGACAGCCCTCGCAGCCAGAGAATATGTTACACAACCAGGCAGTTTAAAAAGAGCTTTAAAACCACTCATGGCCCCAACCCTCATACAACAAGGGGAACGTAGTCATCGAGAATTGTTGTCTCTTATTTCACTCTTGCTCACTCTCTGAGTCTGCAAGATCATGAGTCCCTTCAACTTCCGTTCAGTTCAGCAGAAGCTAATGACATGCATATTATTGGGACTTTAAAGCTTTAAAGCTTGCTTATACTATAAAATACTCCACTTGTAACCAAATATACTCAGTATTATTGGGAATTATGTAAATAAAACCCAAACCACCTGACAGACAGTTTTTCTACTTGGGAAATAGAGGCTCAATTTAAAATGGCATTTCAAAATTTATATCGTTTAATAAAACAATAAATTTTCATTTTTCCGCCTTTGTCATTATGAAGCTTAAAGGCAGTTTCATGTGTGGCACCTATTTGCATTTAACTCATGGATTTATTACAATGAGCATCACTTTAAATGAAAACATTCACATTTTCAAAGGAAAATAAATAGTTAATGGTTTCAGAATTATTATTCTTTTCCACACAATCCTATAAAAATTTCCCAATGAAAAAGCTAATAGACCAATGGCGAGACACTTACATATGCAAATATGTTTCCATGAAAGAGTTAAAGTGCTTTATAATATAAATTTGCTTTCAGTGCCAATATAATTAGATTGTAACAAGCAAACCCCTGCAACATAACACAGTGAAAATTTGAAAATTTGATTCTGCCTGGCAAACAACCAAGTCCCTGCGTGTGCACAAACCTGACATTAATAAGCTACAAGAGATTACATGATTTAGAAAAGAAGCACTTGGTGTTACAAAATCAAATAATAGATCTCTAGGCTATAATTAGGAGAATTGGGATTCAACAATGAAGTCATAATAATGTAATTTAGCTGTAAGTAACAGAGCCATGGAGTCACATTAGGAGGTGTGATCACATCTTTCAGCAAAGCTCTGCTGTGTAGACTTATTGCTGTTCAGTTTAGTCTAGTACACAGCAACCTGTTGGCACGGAGCTCAGGCTGACAGCCTCTTGTTCTCTAGGGGCAGTATGGCAAAGTGCCACCCGTGCATTTTTATTTCAGTCTTGTGACTTTTAAGTCAAAACAATAAAATTATATATACTGAGTGCAGAGTTGCCTGTGAATATTTGTATAAATTACTGCACAGCGTGGGTTTAGGTGCCGTTCAAGAACAAATATACTAAAAAAAAAAAAGGCAAAATAAACTGCTGAAGCAGGGTGTTAGGTTTCTAGTAGTCTTGATGAACATGTACTATTCAGCTACTTTAGTCATCTATTTCTGTCGTTAGGAAATGGCTCGAGATCTGCAACTTATTCCAACCGTAGTCTTGAGTCTCTTTTGCTCGATTCTTTTACGCTAGTGTGACATGTGGTTCTGCCTGCTGAGCCCTGAGTGCAGGGGTGGCAGAGCCACCTGACACTGGTAGCACATGGGGGAGAGCCCCCACCCAGGCACCAAGCAGAGCCCTGCAGCCCCCACGCGAGCCCGGCGCCAGGACAGGGGCCGGGGGACGCTGGTGTCCGGGGACTTCGGGCAGGCAGCTCCCGTTGGTGTTGGCAGTACGTCAAACGCAACTCCACAATTTTTGTGGAAGTTACCGTTTGATTTAAGCCATTACAGAACAATGCATGGTAGCAGCAGCCCCTCTCTTCCATCCCTGTGTCGCTCAGTTAAGGCCCTTTCCTTGTCCTATTATTAATTTAAGCTTATTTCACAAAGTTTGGCCGCAACTGCTGCTTTGTCACTCACTCGTTGTAGCTAACAGAACAGGTAGAACACATTAATTTGGTGAGTTCCTCCTTTAGGAGCTGCTGTCTAGCTCAAAGTGAAATGGTACCTGTTCAGTCATTTATCAGCTGATTATTTTCTTCTCTCCCTGCACACTTCATGGTGCTTCTGTTACAATTGTCGGGGGCTGTCTCACAGACCCCCGTGCCTTGTCCTCTCCTCCACGGCCTCCGAGAGGCAGCTCCAATAGAGGCAGGTCCCTGGGCTCGCCCCGCAGCACAAGCAGGGTCACTCCAACAGCCCTCAGCACCAGTCTGTGTCCCGACTTGAAATCTGATTTCCCCTCACAAAATACACGTGCAAAGATTTAGTTGGCTGTCAGATTCTGAGATGTTTAAATCAACTCTTCTGGCTTGGGGAGAGGGTTGGAGGGGGGATTGATTTGTTTCTGTTTTGTAGCCTACTAGGTAAATGGAGGAACGAGGCATCAACTGTGCATCCAGACTGTCAGAAAATTCAGTCATGTTTGGATTAAAGCTTTGAAACGGGTTGATCAGTACCTGTTACACCATCACGTTAGGGCTAGTGGTCCAACAGCATTCCCATCTTTTGGGGAAACACAAAAGCTTCTGCTTCCACCAGTCTTTTGTGTAACAAGCAACCACCTGTTGCTGCTGTAGTTCCATTTTATTTTTATTTGCAGTTTCTTCCAATTACTGTTTATTTTATTAGTTCTTTATGGTTTTGCCATTTTTTGTTTTAATGACATTTTGATTTGTTTCAAACTGCCCTTTATTTTAATTTTCTTTCCCAAGCGAGTTGATTTATGGTCATTTCTTCTATTTCTTTTATGCTTTAAATGATATGTTTGTTTTATTTCCTTTATTTGCATAGCACTTACTTTTCATGACCTTTTTGTTGCTGCAGCTGCTGCTGTTTCTGGACTGCTGGCGTTTTTCTCCTACTTATCAACCAGGAAACACAGAGTGAAAGTAAAACAAATCCCTGTGAAGACAAGCATCCAAACACAAAATAATTTCTGATATTTATTTTTTTTTATTATTCTGCAGTGTCCTGAAAGTGTTGGTATTTCTCAAAGTGTAGAATCCAGAATGCTTGCTTTCTTTTTAAAGAAACGTGCTAAAGGAATAGGAACCTGTATGTGCATATCTGAAGATCACATCTGAGCTTTAGGCTGGTTTAATATGTTGCCAGCTCTTACCAGAGCAAAGACATTTGTAATGGTGATAACATGAAGAAAATTCTGAATTGTAGAGAGCTGTCTCTAACTTTTAGTAGAGTCCTCACAGGTAATGTAAAATAATGTATGGTCATTTAAAAATGAATATACTTGCAGTTAGTGAAATGTCTCATAGGAAATGTCTACACAACATTTATGCTTAATTATGGCTAATGAGTGTGTGCTACCTGACAGGTGTGTTTGCATATTGCATACACATGGTTTGTGTGTGTGTGTGTGCTTGCCTATAGGCTATGTATATGTATTTATTTTTATACACATCTGCACACACACATATTTATATAAAAATATACTTTTGTTATGTGGTATATCATTATCATATCTGCATTCTTCTAGTTACATACTATGATGGTCTATATATAGGGCTTGTGTCTACTACATATTATGTTATTTAAATCAAGGTATTAACACTAGATGTGTCAGTAATCTCTCCTTCCAGGCCTAGTTTACTTCTATTTTGCAGAATCTGATGCTACTTCAGAGTTTTCTTAGTGAAATTATTGATATCAGAATTATTCCCAAAATGGATTCTGTCGTTCACAGTAGAAAAAACAACCTCCCTCCTTTTAAAGCTGTTGTTACTATTCTTTTAACCACAACAACAATCTCGTTACATTTCATTTGGTTCCTCATTTTATGGTGCTGTGTCACCAACTGACATTTTGCCAGGAAAACAGGAGTATGTATCAAATCACCATCTTTTATTTGAATGCTAGGTGGTTTGCAATGACCTGTTGAATGAAGCCTGCATTAACAACATGCTTCTTGGCTTCTCTCCCTTCCCCATTAGAAAGTTTCTTATTGCACCTTCTAACATTGGTGTTTGCACCATTTTATGTCTTTATGTGTATAATATAAAATGTATATATTTACACACACACACGCCTGTAATGAGCCAAAACCAGAACAGCCTCTGTCTCAGCTTGTTTGCACATTATGCACATTCTAGGGAATGAAATTTGAATGCTGTTCAAAGAGAAAGTGTGTGAGTTAGCCCAAGGGCAGAAGAAAGTCATGTGCAACAGGTTACATGATTTTACATAACTTGTGGTGAAAAAAGAAGCACCTCATGTCAAAGCAGGAAATATTTTAGAATATGTATGGTATAAATGGAATGTTTTTCCTCACTGCTTCATGCATGAACTTCAGTACAGTATATTGTTGTTTTCACTATAATTAATACAATCTTTTTCTCACCTTCCCTAATATAATCTGTCACTGAAAAAAAGAAGAGAGAACATTTTTTTTGGTAGCTTTTCTTAGCTTTACTGCTCTCTTAATTTCCACAGTTGGCATGGGAAGACATCGAGGGGTTTGGAGACATGTTACTCTAAAGGCCTTGCTTTGTTCCATGTGTGTTCATCTCCTCAAGATAGTCTGGGCCAAATTAAAGTAATTTTTTGGAGAGGACTCTCTAGCTTACAGAGGGAGCCTCACTCCTGTGTGCTTCCCACTCATAGCTCTTCTCAGACCACAGCCTCACTTCCCCAGCTAACACGTCTTTGCCATTAGATTTATTAAGATCGAAGGAAGAGGGCAAAGGGATTGCACCTCGATGAGGGTGTGTGGGAAAGGGATGTGGTCCCTGGTTGTGTGGACAAGATGGCACATTTTTAAGTTGGTCTACAGCAAAGGAGCACAGGGATCTGCCTCTTTCTTCTCTGCCCACAGGACAAAGGCTAGCAGTGATGGTGGTATGACTTCAGGGTATATTGGAGGAGTTAGGATCTAACAGTGAGTTATGCCAGAGCTGTTAATGCTGCAGAAGTGCAGGGACCCCGTTTAGTATCCTCTAACATATGAATGAAGTGGATCATACACTTTAAAAAAAAAAATCTTTTTTCTATCTTTTGTGTCATAAAAAAGCCTAAACCACATTTCACAGTTCTTCTCTGGAGAGAATAAATGGTGGAGGAATTCACACCAGGTAGATGTTGGTTACAGGCAGTGGGAAGAGCAGATGCACCCCCCATACACAATACCATCTCCGTGTTTGATCTCTGATGCCAGCTTAAATAAACTGAACATTAGAGATATATAGGAAAAAGTTTGAAGTTGCTCAAATATTGTAGAATTGCAGGGCAAAATATCCTTCAGAAACATGCCTGGCCATAGAACTCATAGCCTTGTTATAATTTGACTTATTTCATGCTTGTCTGAATGCTAGTAGTTCAGACATTGTAAGAATTTATCTGAAAGTCAAGAGGGTGTATGTCTTTACTAGAATAGCATTTAAAGCAGGACTTTATCACACTGATCACAATTTGCTAGAATCATTTGTACCCCACTGCTTTTGTGTGAGTCCTTATAGTCAAACATTTAGGTCTTTGCTACTGTTACTAGTTGATTTTACTGGTGTTATAGGTAGCATTACCACATCTTTAAGCCTACTCCCATTTCAGAGCTAGCTGTTTCATTAAGATTCTGCTGCTGTGGCTTCTTTGAACCCTGAGAATCCTTATCTTTCAAGAGTCAAAGATGGTATACAGCTGATTCCCACTAAATCATAGAAATGTGAGTGAATACAAGGTAGGTTGTTTCCTTCCTTAGTTTTGGCTGGGACATATATGTGTGTTGATGGAGCAGTCTGAAGGCTTGTTCAAACTTTATCAGTCCCTGGTGTTGGAGTAAGCCAGGCAGAGCAATCCATAAGTGTAACGGGAAGGGGACATCTCACTTGGTGGTAACTGTACCACTGCCCCATGGCACTTTCAATCTTTGCCTTTTGCATAGAGAATTGTTTCTCAGCCGCATCAACAGCCTGTTGATGTACAGGTTTTGTATTTCCAGAAAAAATCTTCTCAGCCCCATTGAGCTAAAAAAGAATACTTTTCTGACTTAGGGAACTCTTCCTATCCTGTCCCAGTAATATGAATTGCTAAACACTGGAGTTCTAACACAGGGAGAGGGACTTTTTGTCATCTCATACTTATCTCCATTTTACAGAATCATTACAGTAAGACAATGCTACATTAAAGAGAAAAAAAGTTATGCAAATCTATGCCTTTTCAAGTTTGGTGGGGTTTTGTGTGGTTTCTGTTTGTTTGTTTTGTGGGGTTTTTTTACTATAAATACTCATTTTCTACACCCAAAGGTCTAGAATTCTTCTTCCAATTTAATCATTATCCCATTTCCCTAAATTATTGTTTGACTCTTGGGAGAACGGTTGTTTCAACTTTTTGAGTTGAAGGTCAAAAAAAGCAAGGAATTCAAGTGGACTATTCAGTAAAAGTAACCATGTCCCATGAAGGGCAGCCATACTCCTAAGATACAAAAGCAGCAGTTTATTAGATATACAGACCCTGTTACAGAACGAAAGCTTTTGTTCACAAGACAGTATTTTAAAACAAATCCATCTCCTAGCATTTTGGACCTCAAAGGTGGTTTGTTGTTTTTTTTTTCCTGGTTTTCAGGAAACTGTTACACCAGGTTGGACAATTTTAACAGAGACCTGTGCAATTTCAGTTAATCTCAGTGGGAGGTTAAATTGAATAAATAGCATTAGGGTGTCACTATTGTTTACAGCAGTATTTTAATCACTGACATGATGATGATCCCACTCTTACAGCCTACTGCTTCCTTCATTAAGAAAAAAGGCCACAGGCTGCACATTTTTCAGAGCTCACCGCTGACACCAGGATTTTCAGTTTAAAATCCCGGCAGGCAGTGCTGTCCAGCACCACCCTGAAAGGACAGAAGTAACACAAGTTTGGGAACGGGTTTCCTCCAGTTCTTCCCCTGTCCTCTAGGAACTGCTGTCGTTTGGTACCAGCTGTTTTTCCTACTTTATCCAGCCACACGCGTGCACTCACCACACAAACACGCACACATTCACGCATTATATGCAGCAATGACTATTTTTGAAGTGCCCAGCAGTGTGCCAGGCCTTTCACTAAATGCACAACATCGAGGCTGCTGCATACACACATAGCTCTGATTCTGATTCTAAGATCCTCAACCAAGTCTTCCTAAAAACGAACTGAAAGAATCCTTTTGATAGTACCAGTGTGGATCAGGCCTAATCACCTAATGGATCAACTCGTGGTCTTTTATGCCTCTGTCAGGCTGGGTACTTAAAAAAGAGAAACATACCTACTGCAGCGGAAGCATTATGTATTCCAGACTAGATCTCCTAAACTGAGAGTATATCCTGCCTGTGGAAAAAGCCCTTTTGCAAAGCTCAGACTGTATTCACTGCTCTACTTTGCTCTTTTCTGGTTGGGTTTTTTTTGTTGTTTTTTTTTTCAGAATAGTAAGTGCCTCAGAATACCAGTAAAGCTGCCATATAGCTAACTGAACTCCTATACCATTAGGCAAATTAATTTAACATATAAATTATTTAAATTTCATCTGTGATTAGTTCTACATATAAGCAACAATTTCACTATTGAATAAGTCTTTGGGTTTTTTTGGGGTTTTTTTAGAGAATTGCAGCATGATAAATAAATGAATAAAGACATAGCAGTGTATTTCACCAGATACGCTGGGAAGCATTCTTACCAAAAAACCACAATATTTCTTACCAGAAATCACAATATTCCCTACGGCCCCCCCAGTCTGCATTAAAAATAACTAAAGACTGTAGTCATAATTTTTTTTCAAAACATGAAATGCATTTTATGCAACAATGCCTCAGATGAGACACAAACTCAACAGAGCTTACAAATATTCGACATTAGCTCTTTTCATAGCCTTGCTTCAGCGAAGAGGCCTGACTGGTGACTGCAGATGCACTGGTATTTTGTAAACCCAGTATTTAGATTAAAATTCATGAAAGATATCTCACTTGCATAAATAAATCAAGGCTGCAAAAAATAAAGTTTAAACATCCATACACTTACTACTATCATTTTGCCAAAATGACACACAGCATGACTACAAAATTTGCTTTAATACAGTAATTGAGAATAAAATTTGCCCTGCTCTATTGCTGAAAAAGACGTAAGTACGTATCCACGGATTTAATAGCATATTAAACATTCATTGCCCTATAGTTTTAGCATTACTGAGCACCCACAAATCCTACTGGATAGTGAGGTGACATAACTATCACAGTGAAAATAGGGCTCTTGTCTCACAGCTAGCTGACAGAGATGTCTGTTCCCACTGTAATAGATAAGCCAGGCCAGGCCGCGTGGGGAAGATGCTACAAGTCAGTTGCTCTGATTGATGCTTATATATAACATTAATGACAGAAATCATCATACTGAACTTGGTGGTCTTACACCATGCATGTGGGTTTAAGGATTAACACTCAACCTGTCTGGAACAGTTTTGTCATACAGTGCTATCTGATCAATTTGGGGGGAATCTACTGATTTCCTCAACATTTTTACTGAAAAATGTGCCTGATGTCTGTGGTTGGCTTTCTGCTGGGGTGGGGGAGGAGGAAAGAGAGAGAAGACACAAAGAAATGTGGTAATTAGTACTACTACGTTTTCCCTCAGAACGATAAAAAGATTTTGTGCTCTTCTGTAATCAGTTATATCTTGTTTTGGATTCAGTAGCCTCTGTTTTAGTTCTTCATTACTGAACATAGCTCATGCTGGTAAAAGTGAGATAGCATTTATTTCCGAGTGTCACCACTCATGGTGACCACTGAAAAGTACAGTCCCTTTTTGCCAGTGTGTGCCCCTTCCCACCCTTGCTCGGGGGTGTCGACGTGTTTACAGAGGATTAGGGCCCACTTAGTCTCCTACGCAAAGGCAAGTGACTGCCGCTTACAGCTGTAAAAAGAATTCACTCCAAACAGCTTTTGGTGGTCTCTGCCCAGGTTTTTTTTTGCGTTCATGAATTACCTATGAACAGAGTCAGAATTATTAGGCTGCAGATACCTAAGACATCCAGACCATGAATAAATAGCTAAAACAGCTAACATACAACAGGCTGACCAGTGTAATATATGGATAGTCAGGAAGAAATTAACTTTTCAGGCCTAGCTGTGCTAGTCTCATTCTTGGTGACAAATCCACTTTGCAGCTTATCCTCATTCATATCAAGAAAGTAAGTACTGATAGTAAATAGCCACACAGGAAATAAGCAAAATTAAAACCCAATTCTTTAGATTTCTTCTTATTTTTATTATTAGCCTCAGAAGTCTGCTCAAGTGTGTCAGTGTTTGCAAACACTAACAAACAAGGAAAAACAAAAAGATTTTGCCTTTGCACATGAATATTCATAAGCATATTCTTGTCTGTTATTCATGCAGGGTGTGATTCCACTAACTTGCTGATAACCTTAGATGACCCAGCAGGTCATCACTTCCCAGAATGACTGCCTGACTATTTTTTTTTAAATTCTTCCTGTATGCCAGCTCTTTTCTGATTCCTTCTCCAGTAGAGCTGCCTTGTTCAAAACAACACCCTGAGTGAGCCGTAACCCCATTCCTTGCACGTCTGCTTAACAAAGTGCTTGGTGTGGGAGTGAGGTGCTAAGGATTTTCGTTTCAGGTTTTTTGGTTCTTCTTTTCTAATAAGGTTTTATCTGCAGTAATTCCTAAAAAAAAACAAAAAACCAAAAAACTAAAAAACCCAACAAAAAACAAACCAACCTTCCACTTTACAAACAGAGGTTAGTGGACAGGAAGAATAGCATTTTTATGCAATTCAAAGCCATCCTGCAAGGACTGCTGGCTGTAGGCAGCTGTACACATAGTTTTCTATCAGCAAACCCATTCCATAGGAGAAGCACTCACTCTGTAGTAGGTCTGTGAAATAACTGAATGTTTCTGAGATTTTTCTTCCATGCAGACATGCTGCATTGCTTCTGTAAACTTGCCTACAAGTAGTAAACTGGTAGCTTTCAAGTCATTTTTATTTTCTGAATTTTTTTAACTGAAAATTAATGTGTCAAAGGGATGGAGTTCTCACCCTTAGAAGTTTGACAGAGTGGTAGAATTATAATTCCAGGTATATTTTAAGTTTTAGTAGCTGTCAGACGTCTGACAGTGTTTCTTGATTCCCATAGCCTGACCTAATTTTTTGACCATTGGCCTGCTACTGAACAGGAAAGGTGTGAAAGGCAAATCACTTTATGACTGTGCTTCAAATCCAAAACCAACAGAGAAGATCCCTAGGAAGAACATTATATGCCACCTAGCAGTTGCAGTACCCTCCATCAGGAGATCAAAAGGATCCATTCAAAGGTTCTACATGTGTTTCTGTATATTAATAAGGGGTCATTGTCCCCTTTTGTTCATGGGAATCCAAAGAGTTGCAAAAGTCTCGGTTATGGCATTAGAGAGGAACAGGTTTCTTCCCTGATGCTGCACAAAGTAATTACAGCTGCGCTGGTATTGGCACATCAGTAATGATACCAGTTAATTTCAACTGAGATTATTAGTTTGCAGGTGGATACCTGTCCAGAATTGTGGTGACTGATGATCTAGCAAAATTTCTGGAACAAGATACACTTTTTGGTTACTTCAAATTAACACCAAATTTAAATGGGTAACCTAGGAAAGAAAGACTTCAGAAACAACCGAATAACTGGTAACTGAAAAACTGCATCAGACATTGTCAACTTAGTTATTAAAAAATAACTCAAAAGTACTATAATTACACACATGTACAAAATTAATAATTAGCCAAAATATTCATTTTTTTTTTTTTTTTTTTTTTTAATATACAAAGACTGCAATGATGACAGATTTCTATGCGTGGTCCCATGAGCTGTCTGCCTATGAACTATATCACAGAAAGTGATAGATGAGTATATTCAAAGCACTGAGAATAGAAAGTTACCCTCTTTTATAGCCAAGATATCCAAGAATCTGATTTTCTTTTACTATGTGTTTCTCAGAAGAGGTTTCCATTGGAGGGGGGGGAGGGGGAAGAAAAAAAGTCAAACAAGACATCAGCATTCTCCAAACTAATAATTCCAAGTCTGAAAAGTGAACATGAATGAACAGCTGTGATGTGTGCAAGACAGCAGGGCATCTGCCTGGTACTAATGAACAGCATTGCCAATACACTGATTTCCTGTGCTGAATATAGCCATTGAGAAGCTAATACATTAATGGTGGACTACTACTATAAATTAAAAACTAAAGACATACAGCTTTCAGGCTGCCTTTCCTTCTGTCACTTATTTTGTACTGCATGAATGAGCTATTACCTTCTTCTTTCCCTGAGATGTTGGTTCACTAGGGTAGACTGAGCAGACTCAATTTCACTGAAAGTAATGGAGTGAGATTAGCCAGAATTATTTCCAGTGGGCTGAGTTTGTTACATTCCTTCTGTTGTGAGAATATAAGTAAACAACTAAACACCTTTACTGAAAGCTGAGAATCTTCATAGTCATCACCTCTTCCTATTTCCTTGATTAGTCCAGCATTTTGGGTTTAGCCATGCTCAATTAACTCATCCAGGAATTGGTCCAGTCAGAAACAGTTGATTTAAGTGAGATAAACTGGGCATCTGTTTGGAAAAAAATGATTATCCAGAATATGCTTTCATCATGAGAAAATAAACTGTGGTATCTCCAAATTTAAAAACATATGCCTCTAAATAGATTAACTTCCTTTGAAAGCTTAAGAAATAGAAAACAGTAACATTGGAACTGACAGTGAAACAAGGAGATACTAAGTCAAAATTAAGTAACCAGTGTTTTACATTACAACATACTGGAACTTGAACTTGGTACTAGCACCTTCATCAAACCACTATATAAAGTGTATTGAATTAAAGGGATTAAAACTAGCAATAAAACCAACCACTGCAGAAGTGATTGAAATATGTGAGGTGCTTCTGTGTGTTTGTACTGGTGGTAATAAAAATACTGCCGCATTTAGTCACTGATTTGCTTTAGGAAAGAAATAAAATCAGCTGACAACACTTCCATGTTTTGTTTCAATTACAGAAGATTTTTTTTTTCTTAAAAACGAGATATAAAATTAGAGGCCTGGCTAATAATTAAGAGGTAATGTTCACGGTGTTGGAGAATACAGGGCAATAAATATCTTTTGCGGGTGATTAAACGCTGAATTGAAGCTGAAGCAGTTGATAACCTCAGAAGCTGTTTACTGTGAGTGAACACCAATGCTGCAGATATTATTGCTATGATCCTGGAATATGAATCAAGACAATAACAATGAAAAAGAAATAATAGTTTATTTTGGATTTTTTTTTCCCTTAATCTCAACAGCATTTGAAAATATTTTGCTGTTACTTTCTAGGTCAATGAGCTAAATAATCTGCAGCTAACAGTAGAACTAAAGTTTTGTATTTTCAAATGGACCGCAGTCCAGCCTTCGGTTCAAGAGCACAGGCATCTCTGGGTGCAGTGAGCAGACACTAAGTTTGTACACGTAGCCCCTCAGTTACTAGTGGAACTGCAATTCCACTTTGGACACTAATGAAGTCAAGGGCTGACTATACACTCCAAATGAAGTCAGTGATGGAAAGCCATGTTGTATATTTAACTATTTAGAGCACTTAAAAACACCTGTTGCCAGATGTAAAAAAAAAAGGTGTTTTATTTTTCGGGATGGTCAAATAATCGTATCATAAAATATATCCTCACATAATCATGTTTTAATATACCTCTTAGAAATGGATAGGCCTCAGCTGACTCTCGCACGCTGTCCAAAATACCCATTTGCAAATAATAAAGGAAAATTTGCCAATAATCTGTGGTAAAATATGAACAGTTCTGCTAATTCAAGTAGCACAGATGGAGCATGTGCCAATTTAGGAACTACATAAAGCCAAAAGGCTTCTAGAATCAATCCAATTTGTTCTGAAGTCACGGAAATGTTGGCTTTAGATGTAGCATGACAATGTACAGTTTACAAAAGAAAATAGGAGCTAACCAATCTATCAGGAGCAGACATGCAAAATGGTCCTTAATGCTCCTCATGCAATCCAGATTCAGAAGAGCTAAGAGAAAAAAAAAAAAAATTAAAAAGAAAGGATGTAATAATAGACATACAGTAAACCAAATAAAGTTAATTTCAAAATAACTAAAGAGCAACAGTAAACGAAAAATGCCTTTGGGTACACCATCTGTTTATCCATTCCGTATTATACCTTTTCATCACAATTACCTAAAGTGGTATATTTGTGTTTCTGTAATGTATGGAATTCATTACATAGTTTTGCAATGAAATTATCACACTGTGGCTGGGACATCTGCACCCTGTCATATATCATTCTATTCATTTCTAGTTAATTTAATCCTAATATCTGCCTACATGACAAGACAGATGTTCAGCTATACTGTATCTTCCATAGTTTTCTGCCTTGAAGAAACTTTAAGTCACTGAAAGAACTGACATCTTTCAAACAGACATCTTATGGGTTTGGGAAGTATGTGGGTGCAGATGTGTGTGTATATATATATATATATATATATATATATATATGTTTGAGTTTATATGCCATATTCCTTTTTTAAGAAATGTGTTTTACAAAACAAAAATCTTTTACAGCAACTTTTAAATATAAACATTTTTCATCTCATACACATATGTTTCTTTTTAAAATGTGCTTTACTAATATTTTAGTATAGTTTTTTAATAATATTCATAAATACAGGGTGTTTCTGTTGAATTAACTTTTAAACTCTTGCTTTGAATGGGATAGATCTTTTTCCATCATTGCTGATTCGCAGTTGTGGGCCAGTCTTCCTCTTTGCCTTTTGAGCCTTGGCCCTCAAAACATCAAATGGTAATCAGGCTTTATGGCCAAAGGTGATGCATGGCACGTCAGACACAAGTGTCCACAAATGACACAACATTCTGTGTGTTAAAGCTGTTTGTTAGCAGCATCACTTGTACGAATCCATGCCACTGGTCACTTACAGGGTGTACAGAGACTTGTAGTACATCCGTGTGGGATAAGGTGTATTGACCACAAATGTAAAGTAGTTGCTTTTCGTCACTCTTGTCACAGTCCTCTTCAAGTGACACTTTCAAGGCTGTCACAGCTTTGTTGTTCTTTCCACTTATAGCCCTGAATCTTCAGACCAGATTTGCGGAAGGACTTAGAAGACTTTCATACCTATTCACCAGTCAGATCCCCATTTACCACTCCTGATCCCAATCTTAACATCGACACAGTAAAATCCTTTTCAAGCAGCACAACATTTCACAGTGTTTCCTCATTTGGCCTAACTGAAGTCATGGCTGTGACTTTATGGCTTAAGGCTCTACAGCTGTGTCAGCCAAATCTCTTATTTTAAGTAGACCCATGCAACGCCGCATAACCAACAGCAGTACTGGACTGCTTCATTTTTTCAACCAGCCATTGCTTCGGGTAAACAAAACTTATTTTACTTGTCCATCCTGCAAAACACAGGCAAATCTTTTAAAACTGAACGGCTGTCACAGTAAAATAGTGCTGTCATTGTGTAAGCACACAAGTGACATTTTTAGCATTTAGTAAAAGACACTGCTCAGAGCAATTACACTGCTCAGTGTAGTTAACACAGTTGGGCACTACCAGCCCCCAAAGAGTGAGCAGGAACACCAGGTGTTTGGTCAGTATTACATGCTGTCTACTTAGACTGCTCCACACATCTCTGCAGTAGCCTGTTAGCTGTTCACAGGGTAAACACCGATGGCATTTTGCTGTCCTACAAATGATACAGGCTAGTAGCAGCGGTTAGAGGCTCACAGATTGGGTAAAAAAGGTGCAAAATGTATGACACGACTCAGACAAAACAGCAAACACTCTCTACTTAAGGGGTTACTTTCATGTTAACTATTTTTCAACACCTTTGAAGACTATGTAAGTTTAAATTCTATGCCTGTAAACTGCCAGATAAGCCACAAGCAAATTACACCCAGCTGTTGTGTTGGATAACAGCAACAGATTGCGTAATGGACACCCAGATAAAAACAAACATGAATTGATTCAGAGTATTAATTATCTAAAAATGGAAACTGCTTTTCAAGTTGTTTGGCTGATGATGTAGAGGGTGAAATAGTTCAGTTAGCTTTTGTGCACCTCTGGCATTAAGGGGATTTTAGGGCAAAACAGCTCTGAAATTGCTTCTAGCCCTCTGAATGGCTTTCTTCAGTGTTTTCACACTTTAGGACCATGATATCCCTGTTTAAATAAAATCTTTTTTTTTTTTTTTTTTTTTTTTTTTTTTTTTTTTTTTTTGTGTTGCAGCCAATTTAAAAGCAGGAATAGGTTAAACGGGGCTATCAGACCAGGGACTGGCTATCATTTGTTAGCATCCATTTGTATTTTCAAATGGAATTTTACTTCTTCTATATAAATCAGCAGGTGCTACTTTTCCTCTTGAGTTTATGAGCTTCAAAACCCAAAAATCTTTGCTTACTATGTTGGTGGTGTTGTAGCATCATTTTCAAAGCTTCATAAAGATAGATTAAAAAAGCCCAAACAGCTGATGAGGTGTTTCAAACCGACAATGCAAAGACCACCAGTACCTTTGGACTGCTTATCAATTATCATGAGTCTCTCTGCAAATAATTCCGCATATGAGCTTTTCTAACAGCTATCAGTTGTGCCTATTTCCACACACTTAGAAAAGGAAATAACTGTGGTATATCCTGGCAAATCATACGAAGTTCTGGCTCCGTGGCATAAGGCCTTCAGGTTTTTCAGTAGTGGCTACTACAGGCGAGATGTCAACAATATCACTTTGGTAACTGCTTTAATGAATCTTCATTGTGACCAAAAATCTCAGCAGTCATCAATGACAAGTTCTTAAAAAAAACCCCAGCTTTTTCCCCACTGAAAAAGTGCAAGGGGATGACTATCAGGAATTAAGCCAAATTCCAGCACAGAGCGGCTGAGTGTTGGTAGGCTGCCTAATACATCTGAGAGGTTTTAGATTTCTAATATGGAATGGATTAACATTGGCAGTGGGCCTAACACCCTTGTGAGATATGAAACAGTAGCATAAACCCTGGGACCTTTGGAGGATTGTAAGATTATTTGTTTATTTAAATACATCTACATTGGGTGTTCTTTAGAAAAAGAAAAAAAAAAAAAAGAAAAACCAAACCAAACCAAACCCCAAACCCTTAAAGAAATAAGAATGCCTGTCTAAGACTGCTGCCTAAGATCCCCAGAATGGAGACAGCTGTCCCCCTTGGGGACAGTTTGGTCTGTTTCATGACAACATGTAACAAGGTTGCTCAGTCAAAAACATATGTACTTGAATGAAAAGTGACATACAGCTGGAGTGAACAAAGAGTTTATCAAATTAAAATATTGAATAGGAGATTAAATTATTAGAAAAGTGAATTTACAAAAGGAATAGACAAAAATAGGTAGCACTGAAGATTGTTGAGGGAGACTTCAGAAAAATGAGCTATAGAGTTTGTTAGATTAGATGGCTTAATTTACAAATATGATCATAAATACTGAATAGCACTAATTCTTTTTTCCTCCACTATCTCAAGAACTTTTAAACATTGTATTAGATGTGGGTGTTTTGCAAGAATAGTTCATTTATCTTGCTGCACTCTTTGTGTGGGTGATGGTTGTACTTGTTTGCTAAAATAAGATATGATTGTTACTGCGGTCCAGCTGATTTGGGGGCTGGTTGTTGAGCAGCTGCTGTTTAATCAGAGCCCAGGAGCCCTTATAAATATGCTATAGAAGTGTTCATTCAGTAATAGATGTCAGTTGTCTTTATTCAAATTACTCTGGTGACAGAGCAGGCTTTTGACATCAGTGATGTCTGCAATGACAGTATTTTGAGAAAGTTTTAAAAGTTGGCGAAACCTTCTAAGAAGATTTGCAAATAATCTTTTTATAAGGCACAAAAGTCTTTTATGCTTCAATAGAAAAAACTTGAACTTAGATAACTGCTTTTCCTCCTCTACTTTTGTCTTTGTGCTTGTTTTAGAAAGTGTTTGAATTATATTTGCAGTTGCAAGCTGTTGCTTCTTCAATGAAGAGCAAGAAAGGAATGAAAGATCGTGTTTTCCAGAGTTGACAAAGGTCTTTTTTGTAAAGAACTTTAAAATATTATTGTGGTTTGCCTTTAGTATGTATTATTCCCTCATCCATATGTTAAGCAGCACACATATTGCTTGAATAAGAAAACGAGAAGTTAAAGTTCCAAACTTCAACCCCTAGACCTGAAATCAACCTATTGTGCAATCTGAGCAGAACTTTACTGTCATGTCTGCATTGTCTAATGGTGGTCCTCTTAGATTCTTCAAGCTCCACAGAAGCAAGCTGTCAGGGCACAGGTTTACAAGGCTATTTAGAAGCCTACCACAGCAGACAAATCACAACAGCACCTTCCTCCCATGTGCAAGTTAGTGTCTTTATGGAGACCAGGTTAGGTATCAATAAAACAGGACTGTCAGTGCTGAGTATTGTAACACTTAGCTCTTATTTACCTTCTTAATGAAAGAAGCAGAGACCTGAGGGAAGTTTCTTAGGGATAAGTTTCATCAGACCTTACTTAAATACTTTTTAACAGCACATGTTTAGGAACTTTATTGGACAACAGTCTGGTAGCTGAGAACCTTAGCTGGCTCTAGGGTAAGCAGATAACTAAAAGGGATTTAAAAGAGGTTTGAAGCTGAAACAGTAAATTAGATACAATTTTTTTTTTTTTGTGGAGCTTGCCCTAAATGTCTTTCAAGTTTGTTCCAAAGAACATTAAAATATACCTGAAGAAAAATCCCAGTATTTAGACACCTACAGGCTGGTAAGTCAAAATGAAGAGGGTCAAATGCATAGAGAGGAAGTTTATGGTGTCTCAGTCTGTGCTTACATCAAAATAACAGAGTAATAAATTTGACCTGCAAAAGTTAGAGATTATAGCAGGACAAGGCTCGCATTCAGCCTTCTTAATCTCTTTGCTGAAGCACTGGATAATAAAATTTTTTTAAAAATAGATTTTTTTTAAAGCAAATCAGTAGATGAAGTAATCCGAGATGAAAATAAGCACACTGATTATAATTTTTTCACATATGTCTCTGTATATATACATATGTATGTATACATAAAAGACATAAAAAATTTTATTCCTTAAAATTTTCATCATGTTAACTAGAAAATAATCATAGAAGTAAAAGCACAGAACAAATTTCCTCCTAGTATCTGCAGCTGTGAAGGCTTGTGTGTAATTTGATGGTGATTTTAAGTGTCTCTCTCTGTTCTAAAACTCTATGTGCAAGGGTCATCGGACCCTAGTCAGATGCAAGAATCATAATTTTATTTAAAAAGTCAGTTAGAAGTGAGTGTCCAATCCTGTAAGACTCCAAACATTCTCCGGAGTAAAAAAATAAATCCATGAGGGTTACATCTAACATTGTGAGAAACATTTGTCATAAAACTCATCTGGTTTCAAGCCCTTTTCTGCAAAACACAAGACTTGAATCTGAGACAAGATTCAAGTGAGCTGGTGTTGATGGATGGCTTTGATACATAATATGTGAAGCACATGGCTGTATTTCTTTCCTCTCATAGCCAACTACAGTTTGAATAGCAAGGGACTACCTGGAGTGGCTTTGTCTTTTTAAAAATTTATAAAGCAAACAGCACAATGTAACCACAGTGCCCACGGGGACTCCACAAAGCTATCACAGTATAAATGTATAAAAACGTACAGTCATGCTGGAAAACTACTTTTGAGTATTGAGTTTATTAAAACCTGAAAAACCCAACACAAATCAATGGATGAGGATAAACAGTAGAAAAACACTCGTATAGACCAAAACTGCATGTTGATTTAGCATAGGTTGGCTGTTCAGGGGAGTTGTACTCTAAGTTGAAGATGATGCATAGCACCCTGAATGGATGCTTTCGACTAATTCTTTATGAAAATCCTTTGAATTTATTTTTTATTTTTAATAGTCTTGCCCCAAATAGTAAGATAACTTGTGTTTTTAAATTAAATACCTGCAGGACAGGACCCCTATCCTGATTCCTTGAAAGCTTCATTTACTACACGTCCAATTCACTTTAGCTATCTCCACAATACAAGTGATTGTGCTGACTGACTAGACAATCTTTGGTCACACAGGACTTGCAGGTTTCCGAGCCAGTGGGTAGATCTAAAAAGTGCCCTAAAAAATGTTGAGGTTTCATCCTTGCAACATGCCGTACTTTTTTTTTTTTTCTTATTAGTTTTTATACATTTAAATCATTAGGGAACCCTGAATGCATCAATTTGTTGCCTCAGTAGCATGAGGTAGTTTCTAAATTTATTTGGTTTATACTTGGTGATTAAGGGAGACTGATTCTCTTTTCCTGCCCTTTGAGGGAGCTCATGGTGTTATGGGGGGCATGTCAGCAATAATTAAGAAACATCCTGGTACAAATCCCAAAAGATACATATTTTTATAAATAATTCCCCATGGAAAAACTTTTAAAATGATACACTTGTTCTGTAAACGCTCCAGGCCTTCTTTAAATAGATTATATTGCTGGTTTTTTTAAGAGTGCGTGACTTGAGGTGCAGATTTTGCTTGTAACTCATAAAATCACAGCACAGTTATGCGAGGGGAAACACAGGAATAATGTGCAGTGAGCCTCAATGCCTCACAAAGGTATATCATTCAGACAATAACCCAGCTTCTTGTTTTATTCAATTGCACTACAAAAAGCGTAACAGTTTCTTAGGCCACAAACAGAAATGTATTTTATTGGCTCCACACTTACTACTTTTTTACAATTTTCTTATGTAGGCTTTCCTCCCATTCAATTCCATGAACTGAATTTATTTTTCTCATTAGATGTTAATTTTTTAGTGTGTAAAATATTTCAGAATGGCTTTATACTGCACAGCGCCTTAAGCCTTTTGGTGGGTGTGCTTTACACTTCAATATTCCTTGTAACTGCACTGACTGATCATATCACTTAGCAGGATATCAACTGCAGATGCAGTCCTTAACAACAATAACCCGTGCATCTCCTGAATTAAAGATGCTTCCACCTTTTGGTTGTAACAAGTTCTGCCTAACTTCAAACAACTGAACATCAGATATTAAAAATACTGATTCAAACTGAAACAACCTACCCTGTTCCATCTTCTACTTAGAAGCCGGTGAAGGGCAAATGAGAAAGGGAAGGCAAATAAGGCACATGTAAATTAAGGTGAAACAACAGAAAAAACCAAGAAGGTTAGAAAAGTAAACTTTGAATAAAGACAGTAATTCAGTAAACCTGTAAGTACAAATTGACACTTCCTTTTTACCTGCCAGTCTTTGGTTCTGCACGGTGATAATAACCCTGGTGTATATGTGGGCTCTCTTTAGATACAAAGTTGTTCGAAACCCTCAAGAGTTTAGGCACCCAGTTTAGAAACAGACTCCAAGAAGTATTACATGGTCCACTGCCTCACTGAACAAATGCTACATCTTCCTGGAAGTAAACTCCAACACAGAAAAGCTCACAGCACTGCCACTATGTCAGTCCAGTCCAGTACTGCAGAGTAAGCAGTGTGCCTCTGTAGATGTTCAGGTGAAGATTTTTCGGTTAAGAATAATTATTCAGTTGAATACTGGCAATGTGTTGTGTGGCTTCCAAAGCAGTTCAGAAGCATCAGTTTAACTCATCCCACCATGTGTTATGTGATTCATCCCATTATTACAGAAGAAATTTATGGCTAAGTTGGAATCAGATTCCACATTTTCTAAATATGAAGATATCATTCATCAAACCATGTTTCTTACTTTGAAGGGCTATAATTCGATTAATGTACTTCTAATCACATATCAAAGCTCTATATTCTCTCTGCACATCACAGAAAGTACAATAAAATAATCCACACTAGTTATTTAAACAACTGTTTATGGCACTTGTATTTATAACGCATATCAAAGCAAAATGGGCAAGGCAGAGGTCGAAAGAAACAGACTCAAGAACAAAACTTGTCCTTCAGGCGATGAAGGTCAGGGCACATAATGGAGTAGTCACAGCAAACATCCTAAGGGAGATGCATTTGACACACCACATTTTGGTGCTATTTTCTGGTCTGTCATGGGGTTGTACAAAGCACTGAGCATAGTAAAGAGGTTGCCTTCTGCCTAACATTCAAAAGGGAGATAAAAGATTTAATCACAAAGATGATTATATTTTACATGCAGTGTCCTTCTGATATAAACAGCTCAAAGAGCTCAAACAGCTACGCAAGTCCACAATCCAGGAGTCCCCTTTGCCCTCACCCCATGTAAATTAATTATATTTGAAAATAATCTTCTGCCCTCATGAGATGTTGTGTGCTATTGGAAGATAACTAAATATGAAATCTGAAACAGTGCTACCACAGGGAAGTGACTGTGAAATGTTAGAGATCAGCACACACCCATAGCATCATATATATGTACCAACAAGTTAGTAGCATCCCAATCCTCTTGTTCTCTTTCTTCCATGTGGATAAAGCAAGAAGAATTAGGCATAGGAGAAATTGCTCTTTAGAAAGCAGCTGATGTTTAGTTTATTCAGAGGCATGGATTTCTGTAGGACAAAACTCCCTATAAGTTGCTTAACCACAATTTTGCTGCACGGGTTTAGAAGAGAATGTTCTCCTCCGAAGGGCACAGCAGTAGCGTAGAGCCTTGTAGATGCAGGAGCATCCCTGACTGCTACATCCTTTCTTCTATCAACATCCATGTGTCATCCACACAGTCGCTGACTGCTTTGATCCATCTCCTCTCTCATCACAAATCTTAAATGTTCAACAGAGGGTAAACTACATCAGGCAGCACACTGATGTTCAGGAGGAGGAAACTGCATCTCAGATTTCCCAGATCTTGCCTGTACATGCCCTACCTTCCTCACAATGTTTCTTTTTTCGATTTTCAGGGCCTTCCTTTAATTTGAACAAGTACCTCTGATGTTATGTCCATCCTGTCTTCCTCTCATCTGTACCTTCTTGCACAGGTACAGATTCTCTCGTTCTGCAAAACCGTTTAGAAAGTCAAAGCAAAACAGCTTTAGCACTCTTCATAAGATCAGGGATTCAAGAAGCTGGCTCAAGTTTTCTCTCCCTTTGATCTTCCCACAATCTTCCATTCTCACTTCCAAGCTTTATTACAGTTATCATTCTGTAAAATTCAAATTAAGCTGATGTTGTAGAAAGCTGGGATGCAATGTCAGCACGTGCTTAAAGTTGAGCGTAGGTATTAGCATCTGACTGAATAGTCATGACTTACGATCAATGGTCAGAAATTGATGGTAATCAGAAATATATGCCAAGCAATCAGGGGCCTATGTAGCCTGCTGAAATGGAGCTTGTATTGCATGTCAGCGGTGGTCTTCTGTAGCTTATGTTAAAAGAGACCCCTTTTCTAGATTAGATAACAAAGGCAGTGCACAGAATATGATGATAGAAATCCTTTAGGTCACTGTAATTATTATAATTATTTTAAAAAATTACCAAAAGTATCTTACTTCTACATTAAAAAAAAAAAAAAAAAAAAAAAAAAAAGTACTTGGAATTACAATGGGCATCT
>NW_020799102.1:3774290-3817914 GCF_003259725.1 Athene cunicularia
AAAAAAAAAAAAAAAAAAAAAAAAAAAAAAAAAAAAGCGCACTATAATGATAAATCTATTACAAAGAAAAAAGCACATTTTTTAATTTAAAAAGCAACATGAAGATTGAAAAAAATATTATAAAATTAGAACTGTGCTCTAAACCTTGACTTGGAGTCTTAGATCTTATTTTTTAATTTTCTCAAGTCTAGGTTGTTTTTTTCAGTTCATGAAGAAACTGAGACATGAAAATGGCATTTTTAGCCAGTAACTCATACATTTAGATTTCTGGGATTTAGGTTTTGGAAAAAATGCACCTAGTTGTTTTCTTATTACAATACTGCTGGTTTTGTTCACCGGTCCATGTTTTTCTTGGAATGTGGTAATGTGGAATGTTTTAAATTAGGGGTTTTACTTTTTACTATCCAATGTCTACTAAATAAGTCCATCATCTAATTCTAAAATTGTGAAGCAGCAAACATACACTTGTAGCCAGCAATACATATATTTTTACTCCGGAGAAATGCTTTTCTGTTCTAAATTTACTGCAGAAAGTTTCAGAGACAAAAGAAAGGCTCTTTGCCAAACCTAGCTTTGCTTCTTTATAATAATACTTTAAGTCTCTTTAAATATCCTAACTAAATATTGTAAACTGCTGAGAAGTTTCCATGAAGGTTATAATCAATAATAGCAGTTGCTGTGTTTCAGATGACATAACATCAAAATCTTTTGCATACAATTGTTTCAAATGAAACTATGGAACAAATGAAGGCATTAGATTGCAAGAGATGCAAATATTAATCAAAGTCATATTTTATAACATAATTATAAACAGTTTTTCAAATGTAAGCCATGTATTATATTAAAAAGATACAGGATATAATGCCTGCTACTGCAACCCACTGTGTATTTTGCCACCCACCACAACAATCACTATTGTCTGTTGAATACACATGCTGTTTGGAATATGCAGTAACGGGTCCATTAACAGTGTTGAGAGACCCTCAAGAGGTTTGGATGTGGGGTTTGGTTTGAATAAGAAATTTAAAGCTGGAATTATAATTTGATACTTATTTGAAGCTGTAGAAATTTACCCATACAATTCCTTCTCTCAAAGTCAGAACAGTTGACCTTGTGATTGAGGCACTGGATTGGGTTCAGTTCCCAGGTCTGATACACACTTGATCTGTTGAGAGATTTCTAGTCCTAAAATTGGGCTAATAACAGCATTTCATTATCCTGCTTTGTGCTATTCTCTGTTTATTCTAATATATTTGAACAGGAATCATCTCTTACTGTATGCACATACAGCGTACAAAATAATAGACTCTCCCTCTCAGTTTGATCTCTAGGTACCACTGCAAATGTTATTAGCCATGTCTAATTTTCATTTATTTTCAGAAGGAAAGAAACTCACCACCACCTCTGTCCATTATTCTTTTCCCAACAGTTCTGGAGTCCACAACTTGATGTTGTCTTTCCAGAAAGGGAGAAAAGGTATGTTAAAGTTTCAGTGTCTATCTCCTTAGCAAGACATTTTTTGTCTAATGTAAGAATCCATTTTGCCTAATGCAGACTGAAACAGCACACCAAAACGCTTCCTAGATTGTCTTTCCAAAGACTACTCAGCATGACACTCCCTGGCAGAAAAAAAATACCAAAGAGTCCAGTACTTGGAATTACAATGGGCATCTCAGAACCACAAATGAAGATCACTTTCAGTTTGATCTGAGTGGTCTTTGATTGACATTGATAGTGGTTTTGAAGAGGATTTGCTAAGAACCAGAATTATATTATTTTAGAAACAGTTCATTTGGAGAACCCCACCCCAAGCTTATGTGATAGCTGTGAACGTACAGAAAATTTTCCTCCATAATTCGTAAGCCACTAGTCCAAGAGGACCGTAATTAAATGAAGAAAAAGGAAATTATTCCTCATCTAGATTTTTAGAATACTGAACTGGGTGTTGTCTTGAAGACAACAGACTTGCACGTTGCAGATTGTGGTGAAGAAATATTCAAGCTGTCCCCGCCATCCCATCCCTCCCCCACTTCCCCCAGGTAAAAGTTTCTAATAGTTGAAAGGCTCCAGTAATTTCTGTCTGTAGTGCAGGTGCTCAGCATATGCATGTGAAGAACAGGCTAGTTCTCACCCAGGTGGCACGGCTTGATTAGCTTAGGAATCGGTGCTGATGCACTATCAGGGTGATAAGAAATAATGGCACTTTACAGGTAACAATTCTAATATTTTTTTCTTCTAGTAAGGATCAACACTCATACAGTCCAGCTGACAGGCTTGTGGACAAAACACTTATTTCCTACCTAGAGCACAAGGTAAGATAGGTTGGAAGTTCTACCCTTTAAAATCCCATGCAAAAACCTTCACTACAAGAGAAGTTGGCATATAATGATTTCTCATTGGAAATTTTTCTTCTCCAAGCACCTCTATGCCAAACCAATCTCCCCTCCCCCCCCCCTCCCCCTCACTTCCAGCAATATTGTATTTGTAGATTTGGAAATATTTAGATTTAAGGTTTTGGATTTGGTTTAAAACACAATAAGACCACAGTCAGGAATAACAGAAGCCTGATGGTTTATGACTCCTGTGACTAACATCAGCCTGCTGGGTCTATTAATAGGACTAGTGTTACCTTGAACTGTTCTTGGACTGGATTTGTACTAGAAAGACGTATGCTCACTGCAAGAGTTGATATATGGAACTTGGAAAATCAAATGAGCAGGTTCAGATAGTACTACTATTCTGTTCTTCCTTGTGTTTATACTTCAGCTCCTAGTCAGCTTGTATAATAAGGAACAGCTGCAGAACAGGCAGGATCTATAAATAAAAACAGAAACAACAAAATGTCACATTTTGATAGTATTAAGTAGTATTTTCATGTGTGTTCATGCTGGAGATTGAGCCAAACTATGCAGTCGTATGAACAGTCAGACTTGCAAGAACTTTGAAAATAAAAAGTTTCAGTTACTCTTCACCCACGTGCTCTTTTAGGAGGCAAGATTTTCATCACACTCACCAGAATGCTACTAACTGAAGAAAATTCCATAAACTGAAATAAAACCTGAAAACAATAATTTGAGTTTTATTCTTGATAACACTGATGATAGACAATGTTTTTCCTTCTGCAGAAGGAGTTGTACTTTTTCTTTAATAAGTGTGTTCCCAGAAGGGCACTGGAACTGATAGTTGCATTCAGTACTATGTTTCCTTAGACCACTTTTCAGATACCCACATCAGAAATGCCTGGGATGTCATTTGCAAATACGATGGGAAGGATTTTTTAAAAGAACAATGTGAAACTAACACATACATTCAGACTCACAGCTCCCATTCATATAATTCACTGTTATATCAAAAAAAATGTGTCTCTTGCAAAGACACTGATATTTCTTTATAGAGCAGTGATGCATGGGAATATTTTTAACCAAGCACTTTGTGTTCACTTCCTATGAAAGCACTAGAACAGTTTTGACTAGTATCCATATGGATAACAGTCTTGACATTGATTCTTTGGTTCCATCAGACTGCATGAAAGGTGTATTTCCTTCTTTGGAAACAGACTTTAATACGAGAGTCCCTCTTACTACACAACAGTCAATGGTGTTTCAGTTCTGTACTGAAAGCCACACAGGTAGGCTTCTGCACCTTAGCTGTGAAATACTGCTCAATAAGTGTTCCTGTTTCCACACAAAGATTGGATTTCAATACCGATAAAGTTGAATGTGGATTTGTTAATATGAGTGACTTCCTTCATTCCAGTGTAACTGAAATGCAACTATATACATACAATGGAGGAATCTGTGATAATACTGTGGAGGGAGGAAAATACAGTAGAGGTCTATTCGTTGACAAATATACAGTGTGAGCAATCTAAAACTGCACTCAGGAGCGTTTGGTTTTCCCTGACTGACATTAGCACAGTAACCGAAAGGTGGTGTATCATCAGCCTGCTCACTGTAGGTGAGATTCAAAATTTTGCCATCCAACCTTTGACCAGTATATGACAAGGTAACTGCAGCTCAGAGAAGATGTGATTTTTACTACGCACTATACAACAAATGAGCCTGAGCAAATCTGAAATGTGGATTCTGTTGCCCATTGTTTCAGGGCATTTAGTCAAGGATGCAGAAAACATAACATAAATAATTACTTCTGTAAAATGGAATAGACCTTTTCTCAGCAGGTGAGTAAACAGGGCTCCCTCACTGTCTTTCTGAGAAAACAATATTTCAAAGTACCTACCTGCAGCTGAACTGCAGCAGAGCTAGGAACTTCTGTTCGAGGGGCAAGACTAAAGGTACGATCCTTCCTTGTTATTTTACATTAACTGGTCTGGCCAGTTTTGCCCACCTTCCTCTCTTTATGCCCACAAGCGAGCATCATTCTTTATGACTTTTACCCTTTGGTACTTAACTCAGTCCTTTCATTGCACAGAATGCTTGGATCCTACATGTGATACAAATTCTCCAGGCTGGCAAAGTATACAAAAGAGCTGTGTTACAATACAAAGAAAAGTCACAATCCTAAGCTAAATTTACGATTCTCTCTGTGATTATCTTATTAAATTTATCATATTTTAGGCATATCAAATACTATTTGCGATTGTACATCTTGAAGGAGAGAAGATACCTCAAATGATTTTTTGTGTTCTTTGTGCTAAATGCTGCACAAGCACACAATGAAAGAGTTCTCACTTTAACAAACCACATGCACATGCAAGGAAAACAATGAAAAGCAGCTTGTACTGTATACTTCATGGTTAAAAAAACCCCACATAGCTCTTCTTTTGCCAGTCATAGTGCTAAGACACTGTATCATCACAGTAATTTTAAAAATTATTTCTTAAGTAGGAGCACAGCTGATACTTCACTGGCTCCACTTATAGATTTCAGTGGCAACAATTCACACACATTATATATGTATTTAATCTTTTATACTGTGATTTCAAGATGAGGCCCAAGCCCCAAGGTGTCTTCATTAATTGAATGTATCAGTTTAATGCACACAACACACACAAAACCTTACTTGCAACACCATCTCCATGTGTGATACTCCAGAATTTAAAAAGGGGAAGGGTGGGGAGAGGGGAGTTAGGTTTTACCAGTAGTTTTATTTTTAAAATGTAAGTGAATAAAACAAAAGGACGTTGTGTCAAAACACACTCACCAGTTCTACTGTGGTCTAAGGAACTTTCAGTTTTAAAAGGTTATCTTAGGCTGTGGTTTGGGTTTATTCCTACAAGGACTGGGGATCAGCTTTCAAAGGCTCATGTTTTTGCACTAGAGACAGGCACAGAGGGGAAAGAGTGTTTTAGACACCATAACACTATATGTCTTCAGGGACCATTTGGGGATCTAACCAGCTCTCAATGCTCCTAGGATGTTCTGACAGGAGCCTTACCTCCCAGGAGCCTTTCTGAGCTCCCACTGTATAAAACAGCGGAATACTTGTTGAGATCTACTAGCTGGCTGCAGGAGATTCTGAACGCTTGCAGCTGGTCAATGAGAGAGGCCCTGTGACAAAGGACTGCTCAGGGACTTCATCCACTCTTCTCTGGCAGGAAATACTGTTACAGAGGTGAGGTTTTTGATAGCCTGAGGTATCTCCTTCACTCACTGCAATGAAACCATGGTTCATCTCCTTCTCCTAATTTGCTGAGGTAGGAAAAACGTCTCAAGCCTTTGAGTGCAGGCTGGTCTCCCTTACATGGTCCCTCTGCTTCCCACCTCATCCCAACGGTTCTGCTGTCAAAGAATAAACCACATGAGGTGTCTAATTCATCACTACACATTTACTTTGCTGATATCCTAAGCAAAGATTTTGGTTTCCTAAATTTCTCTAGCACAGCAGTATTTCTTGCAGGTTTTATGTCAGATCGAGTTCTTCATAACACTTACATTCTAGACTTCTGTCAAGGTAGAGATCTTTGTGAAGTTATTGGTTCAGAATATCAAGCTGCTGGACAAATGTGAAGATGTAAGCCCCTCTAACATCACTGGCTAGGTAGGCCTTGTTGTTTAACACTGGGAAAATACTCTTCAGCAAGTTGCTATCAAGTTGAATGGTAGTTGTGTGTGATGTCAGGTCCATTGTACCTGGAATGACATGAAAGAACAGGCACTTCTGCAGTTAATGGTATGAAGGACACTACTCAGTAAAGGCTGCATTAAACCACAATCCTCTGGAATCTTACTTATTTAGCTCATAGTTAGTCTCTGTTCTTAGGGTTATTTCTGCATTTTAGCCACTGACAGGGCAACGTTCAACAAATAAATTATTCTAGCAATAGGATTCAAAACCAAGCTCAGTCCTCTCCCACTTGTTACACCTCTGATTCTGGGCATCCCTCTGGGATTTTTTACAGGAAGAAAAGAGCAGAAAATCTCCAAACCACCTTGCCAATATCTTTGTGAAATGCTTGTCTCCTCTTCCTCCCTCCTTCTCACTTCAAGGACAGATCTCACTAGGAATTGCTGTGATGGAAAAAAAGAAAAAGAAGCAAGGTTAAGGCCAGTTTTTTAAAAAACCCTAACTCTTCTCCAGCTTTTCAAAGACAGCCTGATATATGAAACTGAAAAGTCACTCTATCTTACTTGCATAGTTAACGCAGTTACCAGGAGGGTTGTCTTCACAACCAGATTTGCAGGCATAACCACCCTCTGAGATACATACACCTTTACACTCACTGAGGCTGTTCCGCCAGGCAGAAAGCAATGAAAAGTTGAGAAAAAAAGCACCAGAGTCTTAATCTTGTTCCAGATCTCCATTTCTCAGTAGTAGTACTATTATTCATAGAAGCATAGAATAGCTGAAGTAGAAAGCCACCTCTGCATATTCATTAGTACAACTCTCCTGTTCAAAGCAGGGTCAGATACAGGGTGTCCAGGACCATGTCCAGCTGGGCCTTGAACTTCTCCAAACATGGAGACTCCATAACCTCCCCAGGCAACCTGTGCCAGTGTCTGACCACCCTCACAGTCAGAGCATTTCTTCTTAAATTTAATTAGAATGTCTTGTATTTCAGTTTGTGCTCACTGCCTCTTATCCTCCCACTGCATGCCACAGTCCTTAGGGATGGTCCATATTTTGCCACTACAGCACTAAGAACTTTTTTTTTTTTCCTTCAGTATTTTTTTCCTCTCTTATACCTTCTACCTCAATTTAAGATCATCTCTGACCCCCATATTAGGAGCCATAAAGCAGAACTATATCAAGAACTGCTTTATTTTAATATTGAACCAGGTATTCATTAAGGGTATGAAGTCTCTCCTTTGTCAGGCTTCCCACTACAACTTTCTCTGCTTATCTTCTAGCAGCATTCCTGTGACAGGAAATAAATAGCATAAAGATTCTGTGAGAAGGCCATGCTCTGATCACCAGTGCTCTCTCTGTGAAGAGTTATCCCAGGCTTCCATTCCCCCTGCTAACCATCAAATAGCTGAGCTATTTTAAAATTAAAATAATTTTTTAAGTCTCTGCTAAGCTGAGATCTTTTCCTGGCAAGTTCACGACTGGAATCAATTTTTATAGCCACGTTACCAAACAAACTAAAAATAAAGGGCTTAATAATGGAAAACCTGACACAACCTGAAGTATAATGGAGCAGGCGTGCTGTTGTAATAATTCTTTTAAGCCTACAGAAACTAAGCAACATTAATTATTAATCAAAAGCAAAGCACCTATTTTAAACATTTTTCAAGGAGACGTGCTAATTTAATTTCTTGCTACTATATATTATTTTGTATCAGTAGCTGTCATTCAAACCTAGCAACACTTACACAATTGCAAAGACACTTATCACAAAAAATACCCACAACACACATGACACAAGGCCTAACAAAACCTTTGAACTAATCAGCTGAGCAATCGTCTTGTCTTCCTGTGTTAGTGGCTCTTCCTCCTCATGGCTTTGCCCACCCGAGCAATCCATATTTACATGAGTCTTTTATTTTGCACCATGAATAGTTCAGAAAATAAGCACCCCTATTGGTACTGTATGGTTTCGTCACTACAGCAAAGAATAGCTAAGAAATGTATACTGGGCCAAAACCAGACTATTTGTTTCAAACCCATGGATACCAAGGAAATTTCTCTAAAGGTCATTTTGTTCCAAAGCATTATTATTTCTTAGCCTTTGTTGTGGAACACAAAAAGTAATTTAATCTTCTTTTGTTTCTTGCCAAACTTTTACCTGGGAGAGGCGGAGAAATTAGTTTGATGAGTAATTGCTTAGTTCTGAAGAAACATGTGGGAAGGAGAGGTGAAAAAAGACCAATAATGGGATGAAAACTATAGTCAATAAAAACTAACATGGATTTTTAAATGACACGCTGTCAAACAAAGGCTTTATAATACAGACTTAAAATGCTCTTACTTCAATCTTCTCATATTCATTCTTCATCTTTTCTTATTCTGCTCTTGGTTATCAGTCTGGAATGATGAACTATTTTCTCAGTACAGCCTTAAGGTTGCTGTGAATTAGTTGTATGCTTCTTTCAGTCCTCATTACAGTCTTTGACACAAGAATGAGTTTTCACAGAAGTGAATGCCAGGATGTTCTGATTCTCATTGAATATTCTCATTAATCCATTCTTATGACAAAGACTAATGATAAAGAATAAGCACAGATATTAATTATTTTACTTCTCATGGCAGTCTTGGGGATGTAATGAGAATGGAATGATCACCCCTTTTTGGTTCTTAAAGTAAGAGTTTTGTTAAGGATAGAAAAATATTCAAAATTAATTTATTCTTGTAATTAAACTGTGATAAGACCAGAAGCTTAAAACACATCACATTAATTCATTCTTGTGCCAGTTTTAAGGGCCCAAACCTGTAAGTGCCAATTAGAGTGAACAGAAGCAGAGGATACAGGTCAGTGGAGAGTAGAGTGTCACAAATTATTTTTCTGGAAAATTTATATGCTGAAAATAGACAACAGTGTAGTCCTAAAATGCCAACAAGAGGTAATAACATTATAAATAATCTCTGCATTTTGATTCATTTCCCATAGATTTTCTGTATCGGTGCCTGTGCGTTAGCACAGTTCCTTAGTTACCAATGTCTTTCATTTCAGTATGGATGACGTATTGACTTGTGCTATAGTTTGTCAGAAATCAGTGAATAGTTAAACTGTACCTCATCAGATAAACATACTGGTTTTTAAAGACAGCTAAAGCTATCACAATTATTTTTTCTGAGAGGCTTATTACGGAATACAATCCATACAGCTTTCATGTTATACCAATCCTTGAGAGAACAAATACTGGGAGAGGACAAATATCACATAGGGGAAAGGCATTAAGGAAATCTTAGGCTGCTCAAATTGTTCAGAAGAGCACGAGGCCCTGAACTCTCAACAGCTTCCTCTACTGCCTCCTTCTTCTAGAAAGTTCTTTTAAGAAAGAAGGTAGGAGGACAAATTCCGACTTTCTCTTCAATCCCATTTAAACCCCAAGCCCCACCCTTGTTTCAGCAGGAGGCAGATGAGAGATTCTGACTACTGAGGTCATTGGTGAATTATTGATAATGCTGTCATTTATACTGGAATGGGAGAAGAATGTGAAGAATCCTAGCAAGACACATTGTTTACTTCCAAACCTTTTTTTTAAATGAAGTTTTGTGTCAATCCTTTTTTAAGAGCATCTTCAGTCTTTCCCACAGCTTTTGTGGGTTTGGTATTATACCGTAGGCATATTTTGATTTAGAGCAGAAAGCATACATGGCTAATTACAAAATAATTCCATTACTTGTAAGTATTTCTATATAGATAGGAAGTGATGAAATATTACAAAGTGATAGATACTCAGTGTCACAATGTGGTGATGCACAGGATGAAAGCAATATGTTGCCCATGTGCTTATCCCATTCCCAGCCAATTCCAGCTCAGTCTTTCCCACACACAAAACTCAAGGACGTACCTGTGCTTGGTCCACTCAGGGATCCTTAAACAAACACAAGGAGTTATTTCCGTGCAGTTACAAGTGCTGATACTTGCATGTTTGTGTTGAACCATCCAACAGGTTTCTCTAAGAATATCTGTATTAATTTGGCAGTTTTCACTCTTGTTGATGTTAATATAACTGCATGAAACTGTAACTACTACATGTAACTACAAACTTCCTTACAGCCCTGTTTCTGAATAGCACAGTGCCCGTGAAAAATAATCTAGTTTCTAAGCATTATACGATACGGTGTTTATGATGAGAACTAAAAAAATTGTACTCCACAGACTCCAGTAAATTTGAAGAGCAATACCAACGCACTAAGAATTCTTATCCTATCTGTATTCAGCTATGTTACATAATAGAATAAAAGATATGCAGGAAAGCCATCCGAAGACTTCAAACCTAACCGGGTTTCTAATCCAGACACCTTTTTTTGTGTTTTGCTTTGTTTTTCGAAAGTGTTAATCATCCAGAAGGGTATATCTGTTGGACAGGAACCTACCTGCTTACTGCAGGTTCTCTAAAGACTCCCTGCAAGAAAGGAAAATCCTATCAATATATCAAAACTCTGGAGGACACTGAACCAAGAAAATGATTTAGCAAGATTTTGCAAAGGAGTTACATTATTTGTTTCTTAAGAAAGAGCCCTGAATCTAGAGAATCTCCTGTGTAAGAACAGAGGGTTCGTGTTTCATTTGAAATATTTTATAACTATTTGACTTATTTTTCTTAGTCACAGCACCCTATTGAGCACTAGGAATAAGCAAGAGGTGTGCAAGCAGAGGGCAACAGAAATGTCTGTGGTCCATCTGCTTACAGTGTTTCTATTGCAAAATGACAGATAGGATAATCAACGAGAGATGCTGAAATCTAGCACAGAATCCTCTGGACAATGCTGCGTGTGTAATACAGCTCTCCACTCAACTACAGTGATCAGCCACAGCTGCCCTAACATCTTGAGATCTGTAAGCCAGTTCTGTGGTAGATTATATGGGCTCTCACCTCATTCAGTTAAACTCATCTTGAGCAGTAAATTAAAATGAAACTTGTGTTTCAATGTTGATTTGTGCAGCATAAATCTACCTCTGATTTCAGGGAGCTTTGCACAATGAAGATGAGGATAATGAATGTATTTTTGCTGCCCTAGCCATTTAGGATGTAAATTCTAAAAGAAGGGATTCTTTTCTCACCAGTATACACACTGTATCTAATTTTATTTTGGCTTTGTTCATGTTCGCTTGGTGGGATTTTCATGAATATTCTAGCAGGCTAGTCAAGGAACAGGAATGTTCACCTACTCATTGAATCTGGAGTTTGATCCAACTAACACTAGAAGTAATGGAAGCGTTCAAGGCACCTTATGCTTATATGCCATACTGCATTCACAGAACTTCAAATTTAGTAGCATCTTATTCACATTAAAAACTTAATTCTGTGATTTTTAGCATCCAGTTAGGAAACCAAGTAGTAATATCCAACTCATTTCTTTACTTAAAACAGCTTAAATATTGATTTGTACAGGCAAGATATTTACAATGAATAAATCACAGACCAAAAAATTGCTTGCAAAATAATTTATAATTATGAAGAAAATAATAATTTGCAGTCAGAAGAGAGGAGAATAAAGTACTGGTTAGAGTTTCTTCTTCCAACTTTGTATCCATGTCAAAAATTTTCCAAAAGAGTGTGATGTGTGAAATGAATTTATCTGCGGTGTTACCTCATTGACTGCCATTTGAATTGCCTTCCATGGCATTACACCAAAGGTGAATGTAGTCTTATGTCTTTTCATGTATTCTATTCCTAGCCCAAATATCCTGGGAAGGCATTAAGTAGAGTGCTTTCCCACAGTACTGTAGCACTGACTAGGGGAGGCCAAAAGAAGGGAAAACATGCCTTTGGGAGTTGGCAGAGAATTCACTGGGACAGGTAAAAGCTTAGAAGATTTTGCAAGAATAGAAGCCAAAGACTATGAGAATTTTTTTGTTGTTGTTTGTAAGTACTGTTTTAAATAAAAATTTCAGACTAGAAATTAAAATTTAAACAATGTAAGTGCCTCAGAGAACCAGGCTCTAAAGCAGTCCCTTAATGGGACTCCAGCACAGCCTTTATTTTTTAATGTGAAGAAGGGAAACGATTTGTCATTAAACTTTAAAAATAATCAAAATAAAAATCCTTTTTTTTTTTTTTTTTTTTTTTTTTTTTTTTTTTTTGTGGGTTGACAGTGTTACTAAGAACGATTGTGTTCTCTTAATGGGTGTCCACTGGTCGGAACTTCCTTCTGTATAACAGGGGTTAGATTCAAATTTAAGCTTGTTTTAGCTGTACTGTAGTCTATATTTTTTCAATCAATTATGCAGAACATCATGTCTGAAGTATTCGCTCTTTAACAATTACATCTCAACCATTAGTATGTGTGTAAGCTCTTAAGGACTCAGTGCTTTTAGAACATGAAATAAGAAATGGCATGTGAGACAACTGTATTAAATGGATGTGATCTGGAAGACCAACGCTTGCTGTCTTTCCTATTTGCTGTATGAATTACAACAAACACACTTTAGCATCATACTGAACACTTTCATGCTAGACAGTTACCCAATTCAGCCCAAACCTTGAGAAACCATAAAATTACCATTTTCCTGTTCTGCTGTATCCAAACATCTGTATCTGTATCCAAACATCGGATTTTTCTACACTGCAGAAGGTTGTACAAAGAAAGGAAAACATTACCCATTCTTTAGCATCCTTCTTTTCAGCCTCCCTCAGTAAGCTGGTCAACGTAATAAGTAGAAACATACAGAATACAAACAGGTCTCCTGCAGCTGGGGAAACAAGTTTGTTCATAAAGGACAAAGCAAAGCCAGGCTGTAGGAGGAAACCGTGGTGCTGGAGGCCCTAAACTTCAAGACCAAGTCTGTTAGTACAGTAGGGTACCTCTTAAACTGAGCCTTTAGGCCCTGTTACTACCTCTATGTCAGTAATGAAAAGTAAATGAAAATAAATACACAAGCAATGTTCCTTGATCCACACAAGGCTTAATATATGCTGATGAGCATCAGTATTTCCAACAACAAAACTGTACCTTTCTACTCATCACTGGTGGACCTTGTTCTCACAATATTGCTACTTATTTTGGTAATGAAAGTCATTTGAAAGTTGAATCTGCAAGTGAATGTACTGTGGTGTACATAGTGCATAGTTCTCATAAATTTAGCACACAGGAATTTATTTCTGCAGCTACAGCTTTCAGTAGTTCATCAGTTTTGTTTTGCATGAATGTAATTTACCTTTCAGCCACCAAAGGCTTACAGTACAGGTCTTGTATTGAAACAAAACTAGTACTGTAACAGCACTCACATCATGCTCCTGAAGGGGGGGGAAATCCCTCATATTTATTCCAAAGTTTTCCAAGCAGTTAAACTCAAACGCAGATGTATATCTCTGCACATTTTTAGAGCAGTGTTAACATTCTGGTTGCACAAGGCTAGTAAAATTACAGTTTCAATAATGCAGCTGTAATTATTTCTGTAATACAAGGATGCATAGTCTCTTCCTTTTTTTCCTTCTTAAAAAAGGAAACCACGGGAAGAGGAAAGGCTATTGAAATGCTATCATATTCTATAGTCACAAAGTCTAAGGGAAAGAGAAATGCTGCGGTCTAAAATGAAATAAATCACTGAGTTTCAGAGACAGTCATCCATTGGAAATAGCCACAAATGAAGGGGAAGACAAAAAGACATTTCAGACCTTGAAAGTGCAGAGATTTGCAATGTTGTTTGGATTTAACGGCTTTCAGGAAGAAGGACCCATTTCATTAGTGGAAATTTTACCTTACTAAAGCATAGAGACTTGGGCCAAGTTTCTGCTATGCATGTTAGCTTCTTTTATAAAATATGGGCCAGCCTGGTTTTTGTTGAAGTCATTGGGATTTTTGGCATTGACTTCAAGATGAATAGCCAGTGGGTCCCAAGCAGAGAAGATGAGGGGAAAAAGTATACTCCCTCCTACTCAAAGTACAGTTCAGATCAAATGCTGTGAGCTTCAGGGGTGTACTTCCTGATGCTCTCTTCATGCCTTAGACGTTTCTGTTCACAATAACCAACTTCTTCTACAGTCAATTTTACCACTACATTTGTGTTTTAGAGAGGAAATCTAATACTAACCATGGAATCCTGTCAAGAATTTAGTAAATCAAGTGACTTTTTATGGCATTTTACAAGAAAGAAAACTATTCAGGTAAACTGACAAGTCCAAATAGAAATAAGAGACTCCAACTAAGGCGTGTGTTATGAATCACAGCCTACTACTCCTGCTGGGATTGAGAGAGAATCTCCAACCCAAAATGAATTCAAACCAGTTCACAGGGATTCTTAAAGTTTTGCTAAAAAGGGAAGCCAAAATGCTGACAGCTTTATTAGAGCATATAACTCAAAATAAGATCCAATGCACTTTAAGACTTCAAGGGTACCTTTCAATATGAACCTAATTCCCTTTAAGATACTGTTGAACTTCCTAAATAGTACTACATCTTGCTAAAATGTTGTAGGTGTCTGTATTTTCATCAGAATGAGGTACTTTGCCAGCTGGGCTAAAACCTGCCTCTTCAATAACTATTCCAGTAATATATGCTGCATTTCAACAGCTTTTTGTCCATCTGGGATTGCTACGAGCCTTGACACTACAGTGTTCAGGAACACCTAAGAATCTAGTTATGATAACTTTGTGTTGTGAGACCTTTGTATAGACTCTTCTTCTCTTTATGTAGCACGTTCTTTCTATGAACATTGTGGAATTTTGCCTAAGTAATCTCTACAACTGTAAAGAATGCACACATCAGAGATATTCATAGAGGTATTTATGGTCTACTTTCTTTCTATGGTGCATGTTCACATACATATACATATCAAAAATATCTTCATCGTTTACTGTAAGTCTCAAAAATTTGGTAGAGCACTAAGAGGCACTTTTGTGGCCGTGCAAGGATTGCAGTCAATGCTGTATGGACCCTTCTGTACTAAATGCTTAATGCACATTCATATGCAGCTGAGGGGCAGAGAGGAGGCACTGGACTTAATGTTCTACATAACGTCACTTAGGCCTGTGTTTCGTGTTTTACTTGCAAAAAAAAAAATTTGAAATGGCCTTCAAGCAGCATTCATACATGTCCCATCTTATCTCTATCAAGTAACTGTTGTGATAGGGTCACATAAAAGATTAATTTGTTTAAATCAAACAGGATAAATATTTTAAAGTATAATATAATATGAAAGATGCTTTACTGTTACAATGATGTGGTAAGTTAATATGTTTCTTATATCATCATGGAAAGAAAAGATTATCTGCTGTCCCAAATATACAGAATACAAATAATTTTAAAAATCTGGATTTATTACCAACTTTAGTGTCCTGGTAAGGAAGAGGGATTCTTCTTTCAAGATTACTTTTAGATTGTTATAATGTAGTGAGTCCTCAGAATATTACTGGTGTGAAAAGAAAGTAATCTCTCACTAAGCATAAAAGATCAAGTGTCTTAACTAACAGTCTATTAAATGTCCCCACAAATACAGTTGACTATTTTAAGTGTACCAAAGGGCAAAAGCTGTACTCCATATGATGCAAAACAGAGGTTCAAACTAAATCAATGAATGTTCACTGGGATAGGAGACACTCTTCACTGCAGTCACACAAGTTTTTTTGACACTTGAGATGTTCTTCTCTCCCTGTCCTTTACCATTCCTTTTAGATCCCCAGATGTCTCCTGCTTCACCAATTGCTTTATTTGTATTTTCCATAAATTTGAAGTGTACTGCAAATAACATCCGAGCCTGACCTAATATTATCTCTGTCAAGAAAACATCCTTAAGAGGGATACATGACAGTTTAATTGATTTTTTAAAAAAACCTAGCAAAATAGCAACGACATTGTAACATTATGCACAACACTGAAAAGTAGTTGTAGGTTTTCTTGATTTTTCTTTTCGTGCTGAAGTTGCAGGAACAGCAGCTGACAGAGCCACATACTTGCATTTTCTTCACACACACTCCAAGTCCTCCCTGTCTTGTCCTTGTTATAACTACAGCCACATTAGCCTCCTAACTACTCTATAACCAACACTTTTAATCAAGCAATACTGGTCAAAGATTAAGGTCAGACTGGCAGTTGCTGACCTCTTTATTAACATAATAAATCCTGCTTATTCTAGGGTTACGGTTCATCTCATTGTTACATGCTTTACTGGGCATTCACACCTAGCACAATATTTTGCTAACTGTATGAAAATAAATCATGAGCTTTGGTGTTGTGGCACTGAAAAAAAAAAAAAAAAAAAAAAAAAGAGTAACAGGAAAGTGATTGAAAAATTGAGATGACAGCTGTAGATCTATCAAAAAATATTCAGTTATGCAGTGAAAACAACAAACTACAATTATTTTTCAACAGTTTTCTGTAACGATACCTGTTACAGATTCACCAAAACAAATCAATAAAGTCTTTGGATGAGGGTATTTCACTTTATGTTCAATTAAAATATTCACTTAAAATATTCACTATAGGTATAAAAACTGTACCCTGCAGTAGTAGGAACTGCCTAAAACCCCATTAGTTGATACAAAAAGGAGTAGTCTGTATTCTCCGAAACAAAGACTATGGAGAGAACACCATGCCCATTGCCTTGCCACTTCCCCAGGATTGCTAGGAGCTAGTATTAAAACTATTTAAAAACTATTTTCCTGTCCCTCTTCATCTGACACAGAAGTCTCAAAATTTGCCGTATGTCAGAGATACTGGCAAAGTGCTGCTGAACTTCGAGAGCTTTCTCCCATAACAGCCCCTTAATCCAGTACAGATGAATTTGCCTGTACGGACTATTCTGAAGCAGCTCTAGTTTGTGCCGCAGACCAAACTACTGTCAGTAGCCTAGAGGGAAGAAGGAAAGACATGCTGTCTTCACATTTTCATTTTTGATAGAATAGAGTGGGGCTTAAAATCAAGTGCTCTATGGCATCTAATGAGAAGCTTTTCATTAAACAAATATTCTCTTCAAAAAAGAATGCTTTTCAATACTTACCCATCCTACTGACTACTTTTAACAGGAATTTTTAAATGATAATAACGTTTTCATTTGTAAATTTATTTTTTTCTCTACAATGTTCAACTCTCAGTAAGCTCATTCATCACAGAAAGTCAAGTTATCCGAGTGCTACAAATATTTTTCTTCATTTTATCAAAATGCACAAGGGTAAAAGCAAGCTTTTCCAACCTTGGTAGAAGCTTTTTTTCTTTTTTTTTCTTCATAGATTTATAGTCTAGATAGCTAGAAATTGTTGGCAATTATGATTCAGTTTTATATATCCAAAGACAAATGCAGTCAAATACCTTATCTCCTGGGTTTGCTACATAATATCTTCTTGTAAATGGCTTATCTTCATCTGCATAGCCTTCTATCACCAGTGTATTCCCATTTAATTTTAAATATATAAACATAAAACTTTTCTATTTATCTCACCTGAGGTCATCTCAGCTCTCTTTTTCACTGTCAGTATAGTCTGAGAACTTACATGTCATCTCTGCTTACTTAAGGCCCAAACATGGTACAAGCTGAGAAAGTGCTGGGCTCCAATAAAAAAAAAAAAATCAATCTATTTGATGGTGTGTTCTAGGAAATCACAGAAGTAAAACCCAGGCAATTTTGTACACAATGCAAAGATGATGACCTTAGTGATGAATTAGCACACACTAAATTTGCAGCTGCCACCTAACTAGGAGGAGAGACTGCAGGCATCAGAACCAGAGTTCAGAATGAACCTGATATCAAATGACATAAAAATAAACATATCAGTTGGGAAAAGCCAAGAGGTAGCAATTTTGCCAAAATGCTTCAAAAGAGTGGGTGTCGTGGGCTACAGGAAGAACGTTAGTCTGCAGTGCCATGGTTGGGATGGGGAAAAAAAAAAATCACAGAAAAATCCCAGTATGGTAGGATAAGCATAAACATGAGTAACATCAGCAAGATACATAAGAGAACTTTTACACTTCAGTTTGGAGTATGGCCACAACTGGAATACAGCGTCTGGGCTGGGGCATCACATTTGAATAAAAAGCAGCCTCCATTTAGCCCACTGGAGAACAAGAAGAATGATCTGGAAAATACATTCTCTGCAGAAAGACAAAAAGAACCAAGGTTGTTTAGTCTAGACAAAAGATGACTGAGGAGGAAGTATGAAGGCAACATTCAAAGATACAAATGATTGCTCCAAAGCAGAGAGGAATCACTGTTTTCCTTGTCCACTCTGGGTAGCACAGAGATGACAGTCTTCAATTGCAGCAAGGGAGATGCAGGCTGGGCGTTAGGGAATACATTCTCCCAGGAGTGATGGTAGGCTAGTAGCTGAATAACTAGGAACACTGTGGAATCCCCAAGCCTACTGGCTTTTAAGGCAAGCAGTTTAGGTATAATTGATCCAACCTTGAGGCTGGATCTGTCATCTAGCCCAGAGCAAAGGACATGTTTAAGGTCCCTTCTGATATTACTTTTAATGAGTATTAATGGCTGTACGCACACTTACACCCCCGGTATTCAAGAAGGTATTATTTCATATCCACTAGCCATGGTGTAATTAGCCACAGAAAGCAAGGCAATGGTGAGTGAAGCCCAGTACGATATCAGAAATAGCTTGAAGTGAGCAGCATGCCATCTCAGGCATTGTATTCACTGCCCCATGTAGCTGCAAGTACACAGCAAAATTATTCCAAAATCCCCAAAGCACATTTGGAAAGACATGAGCACTTCATTGATTCAACCTGTGATTGAGAACGACTCCGGGATTAAGTTCTCATACTGAAACTTTGCTTAATTTTTCAGTCTACTGGTCATTTTTGAGGTTTCTTCATAGTTGGGTTAGTTTTTTAGAGGACTCTATCTGCTCTGTATATATGAATTTTGTGTGTGTGTGCAAAGAACATAAATTCTCATTGTAATAGCACACTCATAATTTGCCTACTACATTTCCAGTGAAGCCTCACAGCTTTCTTATAAAACTACAGCTTTTTGTGACTGCATGGTTTATGCTTCCTGGACCAAACAGACTTGAAGCTATGTTTCAGGTTTCGAAACAGCAAGAGAACACGAGTCATCATAAGTGAAAAGATTGCATTTTTCTACTTGGAAAATGCTTCTAAAATAAACTTGAGGGTTTCTTTCCTTGCCTCCTATGAAATGTTTAAGGAATATCCATGTGCTTCTTTTGCTTGAAATTAATTTGAAAAATGTAAGAGAGTCCATTCTGCTTATCCACATTTAGCATAAAAACCACAAGATCAAACAATTAGAATTGCATCTCAAATGCATGTGTTTGCTAAATGAATTTAAATGTAACCTTGATTGTCTCCTCCGTTATGTTTGGATCCTGACTCTGTGTAAATAGTGTTTAGATCAGGGCATGAAATGGTGCCAATTTCATCCTGCCTTTAGTGAAATTATCATGATCCTACCAATTTAAGAGTAAAATAAGGTACATTATTTACTGTTTCCATACTTTGTGTTTTACTCTTTTAGTGTGACACAACAAACAACAGAATTGTATGTTACATCACACAAACCCAATTCTTAAAGACTAAAGGACTTATGCACTTATAATAATTGCCTTAAAGGCATTTTTATTTCATGCTTACAAAAGATTACCTTGGCTTTGAAAACTTGATGCCACTATACAAGGTTATTTATTTACATTCCTACTTAAAATTAAATTATATTTGTGTATGCAAATGCACTATGGGGGAGGGTTTAAAAAACTGGCAAGTAAATCCTAGTGCACTCAGAGGTGGAAATTATTATCCATTTATCCATAATGATTAACAGTTAAAATGCACTCTGTGCTGTTCCCTGTGTCTCGGGAAGAACAGAAGCTTTTGTTTTCCTGAAATAAAAAGCCACATCTCTTTTTACAGTAAATGCCTTAAAAGGGGGGCACATCACTCTCATGGCACAAAGCCAGAGAAATTTAAAATACACCCATCACATACTAAAGAGTAAGTTAAATCCATAAACCTTGTTTATGAGACATTAACTCAAATATAGGTTGAAAAAATATGAAATTATACTTTCTTGATATGTATTAACTTGCATAGGATATTGCAGAGGTGGTACATATAAGCTTTAAATATCACCTCAAAAGTTTGTATGTTAAAAAAAGAGCATAATAAGCCCTTCCAAGGGCAGGGACAGGCCTCAATAAGATGGCAGGGTATCACCTATTTTAGAAGCAACATTTTTTGGTTGGCCAATATGCAAGAACAAACAAATTTTAAAAAAATCAAAAAACAACCAAAACCAAAACAAAAACAACAAACCTGAAAAATGTAGCCAGATAACTTTGGAAGCATTTAACCATCCCTAAGAAAAAAAAAAAAAATCCCTTCCAAATAAAAATGAACCATCAGACAACATTAGAGCGCATCCACTTGCCCAACTGGTATTGTAAGGATCTTTTGGCACTAGCAAGGAAGAGAGGATGGGTTTGATTTGGTTTTCTTTTTTAACAAAATGATTTCGCCTTTTTTTATTTAGGCTTCACACTTTTCCTGGGGCCTCTGGGCTCCTGTCCAGGCCAAGATACTTCCCAATTGACTTTGATTTTCTGAGGTAAGTGATCTGTCACTTTCAGAGTAGTTATAGGAGGGGTCAGGAGGGAGGTGGCGCGGTATGGCCTCACTCTGGCTCCTGTCTCTCTGACATTGTACAAGCTAATGCAATGTGAAGTAGCACGTCTAAATAGCCTGTCAAACTTTTTTGATGTTAGCAAACCCACAGATGGGATTCATTTCCACACTGTTCCAAAAACGTAAACGATACAAGGACATTAAAGAGCATTAAACTACTTGATGACATTTTGGTCACATTAATGAAAAGTGGCGTTTATAAACTACTACAAAAAGGTGGGGGTTGGGGGAAGAGAAGGGAAAGAGAGAGGAAAGCAGAAGTGAGGAGGGGAAAAGGAATTAAAATCAATCAAAAAAAAAAAGCCCATAGGGACCTGGACAGTCTCTGGACATCATCAAAGAAATTAAGACCTTAAAATGAAATAAAACCCAGAGTAAAATTTTCCCTACATATGTGCACATGTGTGTGCCTGTGCCGTTGCTTGGGTGTAAAGGCTGTGTCCACAGATCCCTGAGAAAGGAAGGGTAACTGCCTGGTTAGGTCTACATTTGTATCTGTTCGCTCACAGTGGTTAGTAGCTTCCTACTTAAGGCATCCCCTTTTTGCCAGTGATCAAAGTGGTGTTGAATATAAGGAAGGGTATCAAAATCCAGCCTCACCACCTTAGTCCCACTCAGCTCAGGCTTAATTTGGCATTCAGCAAGTTACATGAAAACATCTCCCATGTTGTCCAAGACCTAATGTCAACCACTAGGTCACACTATCGCCTATAAAGCCTCAAGGGGCTCTAGTAAGAGCTAATGGCAAAAAAACATTTGGCTATGGAAATTTCCGAGATCCATTTCTGTCACTTCTACAACCTGTTAGGCACGTTCAAATAAGGACTGGGACCCATCTGGGTGTAAAGGTTAAACCGTTGCTGTTTCATCTGCTAGAGCAGCAGAGGCCTTGGAGCTGGCTGCACCAGGATGCCAGCCTTGCTGGGAAGAAGGGCAGACAGGAGACATGCTGTGCTGGCTACGCCACTGCCACTAGCAGCCGCAGCATATTTTTTTCCAGCGTTCGTGGTTACATTAATTGTTAATGACAAAGGCAACCTTCACTCTGTGTGGTTTCCTGCCCATATTTGGATCCTTTACAAGGCCCCCCTTTTTCTTCCTCTCCTCCCCCTTCCACCATCCCTTCCCTTTCTCTGATAGGAAATGCAACCCGAGATGTGCGAAAAAACAGTGCACATATTGTCATTTAATTGGCCCCTTGCTCAGGCGCATCGGGCCTCAGCGCGTGTGCTGTAGGGTGTCTGCTCCACAACAGGAAAGAATAAACCCAGACTCAAATCATAGGAAATTCATCAAATATGCTTCTTAGAGTTCTGTCTTTCAAGGTCTGTTTCCCTGCCATATGATCTCTATAAACCAAATTACTGCTGGCCTGAGTACAAGACTGGAGGCGCCTGGGGCTAACATATAATGAATGCCAAATGCATGTGACAATAGACTGATCATGGAGAAGAATTGAAAATTTTTTAAGTAGTTCTTTTATTTTATTTATAAAAAGCAAACTGACTACACTTAATACATTTAAAAGGAGCCAATCATTTCCCTTCAGTTCCAGACCTGTGTAACAAACCTTTTATATCAACCCCATTAAATATCTAGGACTCAAGATACTTTTGAATAAGGCTGAATAAAGTATAGAATAGAAAATAAATTAAGAATACCTCATTTTAGTTTGGGAGGAATGTATACATTATTGAATTATCTCAATTTTTCCTTTTACAAGACTTGGAGCAAGAAGATTCTACACTTCAATTGCAATGTAACAAGAGGGTAAACTCCTTCTGCTGGGAGTGTATTATATCAAAACTGCTGGATTCTAAAAAAGAAAGCAAGCTGCTTAAAGGATACAGTGATGTAAGATGAATTATTTTTATTAATTTGTGCAATTAGCAGTCAACCAGAAATTTTTATCCCTGTGTTGCCAATTATTCTAAATAACCTAACAAGTTCAAGTGTTGCTATTGCAGGATCACAGGAAATGTGAAATCTCCAGAAGAAAATATATTATACTCTCTACTATAGACAGAGGGTAATTAATATTGCTTTTTAGGTTTTAGAAAATACTGCACTTAGAACTGCAAGTCAACTAACGGACTGTCTATAACGTATAAATGCTTCCATATTCACAGACATCAGCAGTCTTAGTTACAAAAAAGTAATAATACATACATATTAATAGATCACATTTTGTCCTTTGGGGAGTATATTTTTTAAAAGGGCTACAGCAGCAATAGTAGCTCCTCTAAAAACTCTAAATGTTATAATTGTTTTATGTGAATTACAGTGCTCCTATTAATTAATGATGAACGTTTTATATATATAAGTATTTGATAAATACAGCCAAAGGAAAAAAAAAAAAAAAGCTTGTCTTTTAAGTTGACATTTAAAAAAAAACAAACACATTGCTGTTTGAAGGTTTGGAACTGGTTAAATACAAGATTATTTTAACCACATTTCAATGAGGAACATGAAATATGGTCCATGAGGTCATGCAATTCAGCAAAACATTTTTTCCCTTCCTTTATTTTTTTTTCTTGGTTAAATAGAAACAAAAGCAAAACGGCTAGAATACCTCTTTAGTCATATTTTAATCAAAGGGCTTAAGAAAATTGCTTGTAGCTGATAAAAAGTTGCATCCCTAGGGCACTGTTGAAAGAACCTAAAGAGGCATTGACCTACTCTAGAAGGTGTGCTGGACACGTCAGGGACACACACGGACGCTGAGGTCTCAGTCCTTATTCTGGCGAGCTGGTGCATGGACTGAGGAAGGACATGAGAGACAAGAGGGAGAAGAGGGACAGGACTGTAATTTTGAAATCTAATATCAGTTTATTAGATGGAGGAGATCAGTATTGTTTTTCATAGGTATTGGGTGTATCTACATTCCTGTAGAGTGCAGGTTCTGTTCTTCTGTCAGTGTAAATCAGTTGGAAATAACTCTACCGACATTAGTTACAATCAACTGATATGAAGCCATCAATGGTGAAATGTGGATCAGTGCTAGAGCATCTATTTGTACTGTTCTTTTAAAGCACTATGGGAAATGTCTGCTTTGGTGTGTGTGAGCGAAGGAGAAGCTTTGTCAAGTAACAACCCAACAAAATTGTGCCGTCTCCATTTTAAAGCTGAACAAGTGAAAAATTATTTTAAATTCAGTTTCTGGTATTTATTCCTTCTTTAACCTGGTCATAAAAAGAGGAACTAGCAAGATATTGGCTTGTATAGAATATTTGTCAAAAACTTGTTTCTGAATTCTTTACAGAGGATCCCAAAATGTACATGTACACAAATGACTAGTCACTTTGTAGTATAGTGACAGCCATTACATGATTCACATTCTTCATATTTCCCACACAGACATTTATATACAAAAGAGTATCAACAAGCTACTTATATAAAACAATGCAAAACAAGCCAAAGAATGACTATAAATTATGTTTTTTAAATGCAACAAGAGAGCAAAATACTTTTGAGGAAAAGTTGCTATCTCTCACAAAATCTCTTCCATAATTTTAAAATATCTTTGCTTCCTCCTTGCTGAAAGCTCTTTCAGAACTTTATCTAAATGTATTCATAACTAATTTATATCAATTTTGTCTTGTACAGCATTTTCATATTCATCATCTGATTTACCTTAGTGTCAGTAAACATCCTGCTTGAACATGTTTAGGGCTGGCAAGTCAGCAGAATGGAACTTTTCTCTCCTGGCCTCTGCTGGAATGAATCTCGGACCATTGTTTGCTCCAGAAACAGGGAGGACAGATAGAAAGCTCATCAAGTTATCTGTAGGGCCAAGCGACTGGGACATTAATACCTACCCAGCCACCTCAGTCAGGCTACTCCTGCAGTGTTTATTGCCTTATGAGGTGCAGGATGTTTAGCTCTAAACTCTTCTCACACTCAACATGCTGAGTCTCACAACAGTATATGGCACCAGATCATGAACTTGCAGCCGGAGATATTTAGAACATGTACTCAAACATTTTGTCTGCATGTGTGGCAGAGTGGGGCATCTGAGATACTAGATTGCCTAAGGCATCACCAAATCCACAGAGACCTGGACAGACATTCAGATGTATCAACCATAGTACAGTACAGTGGAAAAAGCTATCACTACTTGGAATTGCTACTTCAAGCTTTGACATTCTTTTCTACTTATATATATCCTCCTGGCAAATTGAACATATAAATAGCAATAGAAATAGCAATCTTTAAAACAAATAATCTAGATTATCTCAAATATACTTGGTCTCTTTCTTCAGGAACACATATGTTTAACTACTTTCTGAACATAATAATTAGAAGTAGAGGATTACATATGGTTTGTATATTGTATTCTAAGTAACTGTATTAAAAGAGTATTACTAGGGGTGAAAATTCAAGACCACAAAGCTATAAATAACAGAATGAAAATTGCCTGCATAAACTTAATTCAGCCTCCTTAAAACTTTGTCAATTTTCTACAAGATCCTACATCAAAGAATACAAAGGATTACTGGTGCAGCAGATAGTATTGTCCAAGCTGTGCTTTGAAAAAAAATAAATTAATTCCTCTGTGGACTTTTGGTGATACTTATCATTACAGTATTCCAGGGTTTCACAGTAATACCTCTCCCTGAGTTGAAGCAATATTATCAGTTCTTAAAGATGGGAAACTATAGCACAGAGATTAAAAGTATCTACCCTACTTCTATTCTAAATATGAGGTTCAAAGTACTCGATTTAGATTATTTAGTGCTATATATCACTCAGTCATTTGTAATGATGTATACTTCAGCAGATGAAAGTACCACGTCTCAAGTTAGATCTCCGAAAAAGAAGACAGACAAATGACTCCTTAAAAGCACATCTTGATTGAGATTTGATGAAAATGCTATGGTAAAAGACAACAATCCTGTGCCATAACCAAGATCCTTTTACCCTTGCACTCCTCTACTAAATTTACTGAATACCTCAAACTGCCACACCTGGAATACAAGGCAGGAAGTCTAAATATTAAAATACATAATAAATTCTATGAGATATATCTATGTACCTTAAATACCAAATATCTAAAATTGGTTGATTTGTGGAAGAATAATAAAGTGGTCATTCACTACTGATCAGAATGGAAGTGATGGTCTACTCCTGTGTGAGCATAGGGGCTCCCTGAAATTAGGCAAACGCATGTCATAGGGAAGTTCAAAACCCAAATTAGTACTTAAAAACAGACTTCAGCAACTGGAAGACCATCACCCCCAACACCCCAACAAATGCCTTTTCCAGGTATCTAATCCTGGAAGACTTTATTGAGCTTCTCCTTAATTTACTTGGAATTCCTTGAAATATAGTCTATGCTTACTTTTCTAACAGCTCACAGAAGGACTTCTAAAGCAGCAATGATAGAAGGGCAACAGTCTCATTTCTACTATTCTTTTCTTCCTGAAAATACATGCACAAGGTCTTTTGAGAAACAAAGACTTGAAGCAGTAGAGCTTAGAGACCCAAATGAAGGTTGGGACCCAGCTGCAATACATACTGCCTGAACACATTGTGGAAAGAAACTCTAATCTAAATAAATTTCACTGGCAAGGCAACTAAAACAAGAGATAGCAAGGAAACCAAAAGTGGAGAAGGAACTAGACCAAGCTGTACATCAGATGACTGGCACTTCTGGGAACAGGCTCTAGGTTTCCTGAATCCCTGTCTGCTGCTGTTGTTGACATCTGGCAAATGCTGGGGTTTTGGGAGGGAGTGTGTTTGGGTTCTTTTAAAGAAGAAAAAAAAAAAAAAAAAAAAGAAAAAAGCTCATATAGTTAATGAGAGATGCTTGATTTGACCATATATAGAAATGATGTTTTCATTAAAACACTTGAAGCATTCACAACTGTATCAATTTTTTTTCCAGTAGAAAACAAGGAAATTTAATTCCTGCTTTAAGTGCATAAAGGGCTACAATGTTAACTCTAATAATAATCTCAACACTGATAAAATAACAAATAATTTTATCATTGCTAGTACTAATAAGATTTAGCATATGTATTAATGTAACCACTGTTAAAATTTAGCTTTTACCAAAGTTATGAAAATAGTGCAAGAACAGCTATCGTGCATTAATGTTTTAATGGCAACCATTGAAACAATACCTTTTGCTCACTCTGGAAAGTCATGAACCATAGATGATTAAGAAAAATCAAAACCTGCCTGCAGTGCAAGGAGTGTGGAAGTTAAAGAGTTACACACATGCAAAAATCCAAACGAGTCAATAAATACTGTGAGAGCGCCAAAAAATAGTTTAGTTGAACATGTGTGCTTCTTGTTTATGCAAGCTTTTCAGAGAATGTTTTTCATAAAAGAGATGTAGCACTGTTCAACGCTCAGACACTGTGTTTCTGGGGATATGTCTTGGCTGCACTATGATCAAGAATTTAGACTGCTACTGAAGGAGGAAATAATTCCCTCCTGAGGCAGTTATGATTTAAATCTTCTATTAGGGTGGGGAAGTTTGTTTTATCCTACTTTTTTCCCCTCCTTTTTTTGTTGTTATTGGGTGCACGTGGCATCCATCAATTTCTTGCTGCACATTTTGCATGCAAATACCAATAGATAGAAGCATGGTGTTGCAGCTGCAGGACAAATGCATGAAAACATCAATTCTTAAAGGTCAAACAATGCAGAAAAAGTATTGGAAAGAAGCTCTAGCAGTTCATTAATGCAAACATCTGCAAAAATCTATGGTCATCAGATGATCAGAAATTATAGCACATAGATTTGACAATTTATATTATGATGGGCTAAGGAACAAAACCCAGGATTTTGTTATGTACTACTGAATGCTCAGAGGGTTTCAGGTTGCTTTACCTCGCTGGAGTTACTCCATGTTATTATAATATAAATAGAAAGTTAGTTAGAATTTCTCAGGAATCTGTTTTTAATTTTATCCACTGCTTTTACTCACCACATTTTTTTTTCTGCTTGAACAACTGCCCTTTAAAAGCACTCAGTATGAATTGATGCTCTTGCTCATCATATATTCTTCAAAGCGTATACTAAGTACTCCTAGTGAAACCTTGTCACTGCTCGCCCTCCTCAACTCCCTGTTGAAGTTGATGAGAGTTTTGTTACTGAATTCAGTGAAGGATTTCATTTTTTCTCATTAGACTTATTCAGACACCACAGGCCTTTGTTTGGCAAGATCTAGTTTCCATTTTATCCAAACCATCATAGCTCAGGGAATAGGCAAGGTCAACTCCCTAATGAATTCTGAGACCAATTTGTGTTCCTCTTAGTCAACTACAGAATTGTGCTCACTCAACTCTTACGTATTCTTTAAAGTATTTCTTCTTTAGATTTCAAGCATTAAGCTAAGACAATGGGACAAATTCTGTTTCCAGTGATTTTGACATGAATTTAAAGGCCCTGTATTTATACTAATGAAAAATAAGAGATGTGTCTTTATTCATTTCTTTGTGACAGGGATACTTACACAGCTTGAAAAGCTGCAAAGCAAAATTTACTCAGCTGATCTGATTACCCTCATTCTGTGAATAACTTGTACCTAGAACACTAGTTAAAATGTTTTTTTCTGGAAAAGACAGTTCAAGTATGCTAGTTAGTCATTAAGAAGTGTACACATCAACATCTCTGTACACAGCCAGTATCCAAGAGCTTTGTAAGTGAAGTCCTCCAATGCTTAGCTCTGCACATGAAGAAAAGTAATTGTGCAATTGTCAAATTTTCCTTGTCTTGAATTTGAGAACCTTAGCCATAAAGATGGCTCGTCATAGTCTGTTAAGTCACCAAGACAAACTAGCTGTTTTATACATAGGGTAGATCAGTTAGTGATTTCATAGCCATTTCACTTCCAGAAGTGTCATATATGTAAGTGGGTGAGGCCACCCACATGGTCCAGTGTTGTGGTCTGGTTGCTCTGTTGGAAAAAGCAGTAAAAAGTCAGATTTTTGGCTTCTGCCAGTGCATCCAGATGATTTCAATTTGTTAGGATTCCACTAGAGTGGTCAGCATTACTTTGACAAAGCTGTGCCAACAGACAACTCTTTTTGCAGCCTTAAGAATTTCAGTACACACTGGGACCAGGCAGAGGTACAGAGCTATCTGCTTTACAATCCATTACCCATATGGCTTCTTAAACTTGACTCCATTAGGTAGCTCCCATATATACAAGTGTTTATTATGTGGCTTACACACAATAAACACTTTACTGAGCTCGAGTTTCTACTGATGGAGTAAGGAGAGATTATGACAATAGCCATACCTTGGGGAACCATATATTGAGTTAATTTTTAAGTATAATTCAGGCTCCTGAAATTTACAGTAAGGCATTAGACTGAACTTGCCCATTAGTAGTCAAATCAGCAACTGCTCCCCAAAATTGACAGTACAATATTTATGCTTGTTTCTAAGTAATTTAAAATTTGCATGTAGGACAGCAATACCACTAAGGTCATTCTTTCAACTTATGTTTGGTAACCCTACCTATAAGGATGAAAAGTCCTTTGGATCATATAAGATTATCTGTTGATCACAAAAATGTTTAAGTATTTAAAAGGTGCTCCTTGAATTTTCTGATGGAGTTTTACTATGCAATAAAAGAGAGGAAATAGTCTTGGCACTTCTTAAGTTCCTGGTGTTCAGCAAGTTAACCATCAGCATGAGTCCTGCCTCATATTGGCAAGAATCTCATGTTTTCAGAATTTCCATCTACTAGTTTCTATTTCATTAGAGAGATGGTGTGCAGAGAACAAATGGGTTCTCTTTCTAGACATTCAGACTGTTGTATAGGTTGTTAAATCATCAGAGGAATTAAGTGTTTTAAAAGTATTATTTGGGCCTAGGACTGTGGTGCATAACATATAAGAAACATTTCTTAGCTAAGTACTGTATGAACTTGAGAAAGCAAATAACATTGCTGATGCCACTGATTAACTCATTCCCTGCAACAAAATTTCCAGTTTTGGAACCAGACCCCAAGTAGCACTTTACAACTCAGCTTGTCCTTCTACCTTCACCAAACATGTAAAGGTGACTTACAGAACATGAGATGTTTCTACAACAAAGTGTTAGCCACCTGGGGAGAGACAAAGATCATTTCATGACACACTATTTCCAGCAGTCAGGGAACAAACCCATCAACAGTAACCCAACTAGTAGGCATACACATACTTTCCTGATTTTAACTAAATTTATGGGCTTCCTGAGCCAACTAAGAATTTTATGTTTACAGAACTGCTAAAGGCTTGGAACATTTTACAGACTTAACACTGAATTGATATTCTACCCAAGTTAATAAAAGTCTGATGCATAATATAAGTGGGTTTTACTTCCCAGTAACAACTTGACCTACTTAACAATAGGAAACCAGGATCATCTCAATGTCTTTGCATGTTTCTTTTGAAATGTGTGGACAATAAGTAACTGAGATCACTATGAACTGAATGTTGTATGCAGCAGCAGAAAGGACCAAGCAGATAGTACTCCTTCTGACTCAGCAAATATCAAGCTGAAGTCCAAACATCATGCTAACAAAGCTATTATAGTAGTTCAGCCTTGCAAAAAGTTAGAAAATGAAGTTTATGGACTCTATAGCTTCTAGGTATGTGCTAGGGCACATGGAAAATAAGGAGATGATTGGTGACACCCAACATAAGGGCAAATCATGGCTGACAAACTTGGTGGCCTTCTACAATGGGATTACAGCATTGGTGGATAAGGGAAGAGCAGCTGATGTCATCTACCTACTTGTGCAAAGCATGGCATCCTTGTCTTTAAATTGGGAGAGATATGGATTTGATGGATGGACCACTTGGTGGATGAGGAATTGGCTGGATGGTTTTGCTCAGAGTTGCAGTCAATGGCTCGATGTCCGAGTGGGGAGCAGTGACAAGTGCCGTTCCTCAGGGGTCGGGGTTGGGACTGGTACTGTTTAACATCTTTGTTGGTGACACGGACAGCGGGACTGAGTGCACCCTCAGCGAGATTGCCAATGACACCAGGGTGTGTGGTGCAGCCGACATGCTGGACGGAAGGGATGTGCCATCCAGAGGGACCTGGACAGGCTGGAGAGGTGGGACCGTGCAAACCTCATGGAGTTCCACAAGGCCAAGTGCAAGGTCCTGCCCATGGGTCGGGGCAATCCCAGCAGAGATACAGGCTGGGCGAGGAGTGGGTTGAGAGCAGCCCCAAGGAGAAGGACTTGGGGTATCAGTGGGTGGAAAACTGACTGTGAGCCAGCACTGTGCGCTCACAGCCCAGAAAGCCAAATGTGTCCTGGGCTGCGTCAAGAGCAGCTGCTCCACTTTCGTGAGACCCCCCCTGCAGTGCTGTGTCCATCTCTGGGGCACCAACATCAGGACACTGACCTGCTTGAGCAGGTCCAGAGGAGGCCACAAAGATGACTGGGAGGCTGGAGCACCTCCCCTGTGAGGACAGGCTGAGAGAGTTGGGGGGGTTCAGCTGGAGAAGAGAAGGCTCAGGGAAGACCTTAGAGCAGCCTCCCAGTACGTAAAGGGGTGCTACAGGAAAGACGGGGAGGGACTCTTTATCAGGGGGCGTAGGGATGGGATGAGGGGTAACAGTTTTAAACTGAAAAAGGGCAGGTTTAGATTAGATAGAAGGAAGAAATTCTTCCCTGTGAGGGTGATGAAGCCCTGGCACAGGTTTCCCAGAGCAGCTGTGGCTGCCCCCTCCCTGGTAGGGTTCAAGGCCAGGTTGGACGGGGCTGTGGGCAACCTGGGCTGGTGGAAGGTGGCCCTGCCCAGGGCAAGGGGGTGGAACTACATGATCTTTAAGATCCTTTCCAACGCAAAACATTCTATGATTTTATGATTCCATGGTGTCTTCCCAAAATTAACTGGGAAAATCACTGGTTTCAGGATCTGAAATTCTGCCACTTTTAGGAGATATGCAAAGAACAAAACACAAACCCCCCATCTTAAACAAATATGAGAAAATCATAGGCTACAGTCAAAATATTCTATTTCCAGCACTGTAGAAACCCATATAGAAGAAACTATGCTCATACCCAGTAAGTCAAAGTCTTAAAACCAGTATTACTCTTCACACATAAGTAGAAACTAACAGATATGTAGATAAGTCACCCAAACACACAGTACGTTCTTCTCAGAGCTGAGGCTGTAACTAAGCACCTAACAACTGCAATACACTGCTAAATTCGCTACAGTCTCAAGAGATTCATGAAAGGTCCTGAGTACCTCTGCGTTCACAAGAAGGCAGAAGTGTTGATCCTTTCTGAAGCCATTCAGCAGTAATCTACACTTACTGTGTTAAAACTGTTAAGTAAAAAAACGTAAATTGGTAATTCGTTTATTTCAAATAAATGGGCAACCTCAGCCTATGTTTCACTAGCAAATAAAGATTTTCTTGCAAGTGTTCTCATCTCACTGGAACTAAAGAGCTGCCAGCTGCATAGAAAACTTGCTTAAACAAATATAATTTTGGGAAAACTTAAAATATCCCTATATCCTTTCCACCTCTTTATGTGTATTTAAATGAGCAGCAACACACCAAATCTGAACTCTTAAAATGAAAGTCTGAACAATGTAATTTCTATATTTAGCATACTAGTAGTCTCACGCCAAGATTTAGTCTTTGGAATATTTGCTGCATATGTACCACATACATGTTGCTACAAGAAGTAACAAATATGTAACATCTGGCAGTTTTGTGTTCCAGTCTCTAAACATGAAAAGTAAATGAGGTATTTCTCCACAAACTAAAAACGTACAATGCCTAACAGCAGCACATCCAGGCTTAGCTTAGAAAATGATCTCACTGCTCACACAGGCCATTCTCCCATCTCACGAACACAGGACTTTTTTGAAGGCACCGAACCCCAGCTAGTATTTCAGCCAAACCTGTCTGATCTACTTTGTGGCAATAAGCCATTAGAACAGTGGACTTCACTTTTTTGGCACACAGGGAACAGAAATATTTCTCTTCTTAAAGGTCCATCCAACAGTTCCAGTATTCATACTAACAGAATTAAGCTAGTTTTAATTGCCATAAATTATCATTCTATTTGAAGGGGAAAGGAACAAACATATTTTAAAGCATCAAGTCTTGACCTAACAGTGTCTGGACTTGAAGAAGCTAATGAAGGTTCTATGCCAGAGTGTCTTTAATATGACACCCTGCAAACTACTTTCTTCTAAGCTTATTTTTCTCTTCGATAGGATGGGGAAGGTATAGATGCTGTCACCAGGGAGTGAAGTAAGAACTCAGCAGGCAGAAAAATCTGAATCTGAAAAAGCTGTCTTCAGATGGCAAACACAAGAGACTTAAAAACCAGCACAGACAGCGGATCCATCACTAGGATGCAAAAAGAGAACTGTTGAGGATGATTAATCTGTGATTTGTATCCAATAAAAATATAGGTAGTAACAGTGTAAGAAGTTATTGAAAGTATAAAGGAGACAAACTGAATCCAAACAGACATTAAAAAGATAATCAGATGTTTAAAATTGCACCTCTGTAGGAAAGATACAGCGCTGACCTGTATCTGCATAATGGAATGTGTACATTAAGCTTGTTTTCCAAGAATTTTCTTTTAAATCCAATTACACAGCCTTTATTATCAATATTGTATATTTGGAGCTGATTGAAAAAATTCTGTGTGATTTTTTTGCCGGATACAAATCATATGCCTTGAATAAGGATTAGCTGGATAACTCACAAGTCCCCTAGGGAAAATATGTTGTACAGACTACTCCTCATAAGTGGGGATTAATATCAAATCTCACAGGAAGTCATGCACTGCACTGTTTGTTTTCATTTCGTTTTATATTTACTGGCAGTTTATACTGTTCTTTCAGCTAGTGTTTAACAGACATTGCAGCATGACAGATTTTTCAGCACATGTAACATCATGTCTCACATTTTGGCCATCTGATAATATTTACTAGGTATAATTGCTGTCCAGTGGGTCTTCTAAAATTGAAGATGGCATGAACTCAAATATACCACATGGAATGTGTTCCTTTATAGATTTTTATGCTTAAAACATTTCCAAACTTAATATAGTATTGACATGGCAGCTGCTGCCACTGCTCACCATTAATCTCAGTGGTGATGTTCTCACCCTCAAGCAGTCTTCACTTATTTTTTACTCTTTTTAAACCTGGATATTTTCCTTGTATCTGTACATTCCTTATTGCTGTAGCTTACAGTTTACCTTATACCATTTCTGGCCAGCTTCTCATATTTTCGGAACTCAGTTCTTTCCTGTCCCACCACCAGACTTGTCTTTGAGATCAGAAAACAACTTCTCATTGATATAACTGTGAAAAAGAAAGCATGTCATACAAAACAGTGTTTAATACATCCCAACACTGGTACTACAAAATCGTTTTCCCCTTCATAGCATTCACACCAGATAAATTGTTGGAGCTATCTAATCCAGTATTCTGCCATCAGCTAATTTTAGATACTTTTGTCGTTGGCATAAAACCAAACAAATCCAATGTCAGGCAATTTCTCCCAACAGTTTCCTCATAACTCTTCCTTCAAAACTTGACTGGGTGTGATCTGCACCTCCATGACCAAACTCCAGTTGGCCATGCTCTGAGTGCAAAGGGTTCAGACTAGCTGATCTCAGGAGATCCACTGACATTTTTCTAAGATTCTATTCATTAACTACAACCTGTCTAATATCCTAAACAGTACTTCTAATCATGGATTTGTGATTATAGCCATAGCAAGATCTCATTTATTTAGTGAGATCAGGTACAAAGAGCCTGACGTAAGCACAGATACATGAGTCAAAACATTGAGGTTAAATGAAAAGTCAAACATTACCCTCCAGAGTTGGTCAGGAAAGGGAAGGGAAGAGAATAAAGTGATCATATTACTGGTACCTGACATGCAAAACTTTCTGAAAAAGTGGCAGTAGTGAGTGTAGAAGAGCTATTCATTAACTACTGAGAACTACAAAGACTGTGAATGGGTAGTACCAACTGGTTTACCTACTACTAAATGCCAGTGCAGTAGACAAATCTTCCATCACACTGCCTAAGGCTCAAGGTTTCTAAGTCCCTGTTTGACCTTCTAGTCTTAGCTTTATAAAATACTCATATGCATCAAGGTTATAACACTGTATACTCTACCCATGTCTGCACACACATTTATAATCTGAATTCACAGAATCATAGACTAGGTTGGAAGGGACCTTAATCATCATCTAGTTCTAACACCCCTGCCATGGGCAGGGACACCTTCCACCAGCCCAGGTTGCCCAAAGCCCCGTCCAACCTCACCACCCTCACAGGAGAGAATTTCTTCCTAGTATCTAATCTAAATCCACCCTCTTTCAGCTTAAAAACCCCATGTCCTATCCTTACCCTCCCCATCTTTCCTGTAGCCCCTCTATGTACTGAGAGATCACTATAAGGTCTCCCCAGAGCCTTCTCTTCTCCAGCTGAACACCCCAACTCTCTCAGCCTGTCTTCACAGAGGGGTGGCTCCAGCCCCCTGATCATCTCCGTGGCCTCCTCTGGACCCACTCAAGCAGGTCAGTGTCCTTCTGATGTTGGTCCCCCAGAGCTGGAAGCAGCACTGCAGGGGGGGGTCTCACAAGTGTGGAGCAGAGGGGGCGAATCCTCTCCCTTGACCTGCTGGCCACGCTTCTCTTGATACAGCCCAGCACAGGATTGGCTTTCTGGGCTGCAAGTACACATTGTCGGGTCATTCTGAGCTGGTCATCAACAAACACCCCCCAGTCCTTCTCTGCCAGGCTACTCTCAATCCATTCCCTACCCAGCCTGTATTTACGGTTGGGATTGCCTCAGCCCATTCTTTTAAGTTTACACTTGTCATCTTTTCAAATTCTCTCTCAAAGAAATTTTCTTTCTCAGTGAACTGTTATGTCCTGCATTCCTGAAAGGTTATTGCTACACTGTACAGAAATCTGTTACTGCACATTTTGTATATGTCACACCTTTAGTCTCTCCAGAAAAAGATCATGGAGAGATGGTATACATTGAAATACATTGATTGATAAATGAGATACAGAAAATGATACAGAAAATGTCCTTGTATCAAAACCAGAAGTCTAGCTTATCCATCTGATATTGCAACAGCAGGCAAAAACCCCTATGCCTAGGAAGGTAAATTTTAGGACACGGTAGCGCAGCTCTGTTAACTTAGAATCTAAGTAGCAAAGGCAAAGGAGAGCGAAGGCGGTGACAGACTCCAGCATATACCAACATGTCCTTAAGATTTTGCACTGCAGTTGCCAGCACAAGCTAAACATCACATTGCATGCAAATGCAAAACACGGTAAGAACCTTAGATTCCTGTTCAGCAAGATAATATGTGAGCCTTCCCTGCAGTGTTCTTCATGACTGCTTGAAAACCTTTGTAATATTTAACAGTTTGTCTTTTACTGTAACATTTTTTGTCGCAAACAGTAAGAAAAAATCCTTTTTATGATCATCAGAGTTGGTCAGCTATAGTCCTTCTCTCATCAGTGTGGCAAATGCTCATTAAATGCTTCAAAATGACATTGATTAACCAAATTTAAGGGGATAAAAGGAGGAAGACAAGGAGGATGCAAAGGGAACACTGCACCTGTCTGAGCAGTGGTTTGCATATAAAATATTAAATGTTGCATTACACGAAAGCCACTTAGAGGTAGTGACAGTTTTTATTTGCTCCTCACAGGTTTGAACTGGGGGTTGGCTTTTTACTTGTTTTTTCCATAGTTGGATTTTCTAGTAGCAATTTTAAGCACAACCCTTAGGCATTAGAAAACAACTGGATGCAGAGCAGATTAAATACATCCATTCATCTGTACATTGTCAAATATCTTGGTTTGATCCTATAAAGACAGGTAACAATATTCAAGCCTTGAAATTTTTTATGAAGTAATCAGCATTTAATTTGTTCTGTTCAGATTTTAATTATATACCATGTGCCTTCCTGAGAGGACACTACCAGAAGTATAGCTGTCAGATGGAAATTAATTTGCTAGTAGATGACCACACAGTTCATGAATTATACATGAAACTTTGTCTCACGGTGACTGTTGCTAAAAGACTCTTTCATCACTCTTATGTTTAAACAAACCACCATAGTTTTTAAATAAGTCTGATCAGCAGAGTAAGGAGATGATGATAAAGTGCTAAGAATGACTTCTAAAATTTCATATTGGTGTGTTTTGCTGCAATTTGGGTCATGTTCCTCTGCTCTTAGTTGTTAGCAGAATGATGGGCAGACCATTGCAGTCACTTTCAAATACAACATTGATAGCTGGATTTACATTTCTTTTTAAGACTCAGCTTTTGCAAACAAGCCTTAGATTTCAGACATAATTCTGTTATTCAAATGGGAGAAGAGTTTGATAGCTATGCTAATCACTTTTATCTGAGAAAACATAACTAATAGCTTGGTTTATATTTGCCTGCATTTATGAGCATAATTCTAGCACATAATTTTATTGCACTATAAAACATAATACTGCATTAGTCCGCTCTTAAAAAAAAAAAAGTTACCTTAGAGTGATTTGCACTTAAACCTTCACACTACATTTAAATAACAGTATCATTTTAAAATTTTGACCTTTCAAAATATTTTTTTTAAAAAGAAATCTCATATAACAATGAATCCTACAAGGCTATTTTCTCTAGAGATAATATTCAATGAGTGTATTTAAGGTAGTCATAGCCACATCGATCACAGGACTGTTTTGAGTCAGTTATTCTCATGTATAAATTGGACTGAATTAAGATAATTTGTTCTTACATTGCATCAAAAGAATCTCTTACAGTTCTCCATTGCTGTAAACATTAACAAATTATGTGGAAGAAAAGAGGAATTTACCACACACAGTCTTTTCTCTTTTTTTATTTAGTGTTTTCAGCACTGGAAACTGAAAGGGAAATAATGCCTTGTATTTTAAGAGGGTCAGTTATTACCTTCCGTGGCACATAAACATAAAGAAAATATGTTCAAGAGAGCTCCATTTTGTAGTATTGTACTTAACACCTCCTCTTGGAATAGTCATAGCTAATAATGATATGAGAACTGTTTTCCAGGACACAACTATGCCAATTGACACAATATAGTGATCTTATTAATAGTACTTTGCACACGCGTAGCAGATTTCCTCTCAAAATTTGAAAATACATTTACAAATTTAATCTTCCCAGTCCTTTAGAGGCAGAAAAGCAAGGCAAAGAAATGCTAGACTCCCTGTGATACCAAGAAATTATACATGACAGAACCTGGAGTTTAATGCAGCTCTTATTTGGTCCTGTAATTGCCTGCAAGGCAATTTGCCTCTCACCAAAACCCTTCTCTACCACAACAGGTTTTTTTCTGCGGTACTGCTATTACCAAATTAATATCCGTGTTCCTACAGATATCCAGAAAGTTAACCTTAGCTATGTAAGTCCACATATTTTGTACCTTAAAGATAAACACAGGTATATTAAGGGAATATTTTGTCTTCCCAAACATTACAGAAAAGTTGTTTTGTAATGGTTTGCTTGCTTACTGACTGCAAATTAAATTATAGTACTAAGCTGTATTTTTGGTACTCCATTTGATAAGATTTTTTTAATTTGTTCTTTGATTTTACAGGATCTTGGTGCTCATGGGATACTTTATATGATATATTGCATTAACTATAATACTAATACGGCTTGATTGTAGAGTCACTCCATGACATTTAGAGACTCTTGTCAGACTGAGGCATTGAGAAACATTCATGCCAAAATAACCACTAGACAGAACCCTATTACATTGTATTGTAGAGCCATGAATTTACAGTAATAACAGGAAAGATTTGGACATAGTTTAAGAATAAGGCGCTCTCCCAAACTGAATCAGTGTAGTTAAAACGTTAAGAATTTCTAAACCAGAAAATATAAGCTGCAAATTGAAAACAACACATGTAAATACAGCTTTCAATTCATTTCAGTAAAATTTTAGGTAGATCTTCACTGTTTCTGAAGAGAGATTGTGGCCTAGCTATAGATGTCCAAACCAAAACTGCTTAGATCCTACTAATGACCATTCAGCCCATATTGCTAGGTAATATGGCATTCACTGGTGATGTTCCTGCCTCCATCAAATGTAGAGTTAAATTAGACTAGCTATTTAACTTAAGTCATATCAAGTAAGATGAACTCCACCAATCTTCCTTTAAAAACGCAGTTTCACATCATTTCACAAGAACTCTTTTCTCTGTTTTTTTAAAGAACAAAGTTTATAGCCTCATGGTTATGAAAAAAGCCTTGAAAACATGACCAAAAGTAAATTAACCAGCACAGAATGAATAAAGCATGTAGAAAGGAACACAAATAAATCATTTAAATAAAACTGTATAATTCTAAACTCATGCTATGACTTCTGGCATTCGAATCTATGACTTCGGCATTTGAATCCAAATACCTGGAATGTTTTATCTTATTTCAAATCTGTTACTACTAATAATGTCAAAACTCTGCAAGGCAGGTGAAGAACAGCCTTGAATATGACAGCACAGGTCAAAAAGTGTTGAGCAGGACAGAAGGATATGGATATTTTCAGTAGTGCAGACATGAAAGTACTAAAACTCTTTCCCTACAATAGCGTGAAATTCTCTAAAAATTTAAAGGTAGCACAAAGTAATTATGAAAGTATTATGCATGTATGTAGTGTAAAGACTTCCTTTTGGGCCTTTCTTTTCCCTGTTATACCTGCAGGAAGGAAGGAAAAATGGAGTAGAAATCCTATTCCTATGAACCAGTGTTCTTCCCCCACAAAACTGGCTACAGAGCCAGTTAAACTGTTGGTGGAACAACTGCTCCTCTGCTACATAATAATGCAGCATACAGAATTTGTCCTTATCCGCAACATGTTAGGCAGAATTGTGATGGTCTCCACGTAAATTGGATGTGAGAGAACATTTTTTTCATATTCTTTCACATCTAATGCTAGACATTTAGTATGCATCAATAAAACAATAGCCTTTTCCTTCTGTGGTCAATGTGGTTAATGAGCTCAAGCGCAAGGGCACCATTAAACCTTCCACCAATAGAAAAGGCACAATGAAAAAGCTAATGTTCAGAAGGGCTCACTTACAGATACTTGCACCAAACATATCTTCTGCATACATACAGACCACATATAAGGCTGTATTTTTGTTTTTATATAACCTACCCACCCATCCCCCTTTGAATTCCTGAAAATTCCCCCACAAAAAGATTCTTTTACTTCACAAAAACTTCAGGTTTAAATTAATGTTTCCCCATCTATATAAAAAGGAATGACTGAATTTTTTAGGCAGGTAAGGTTTGTTGACACCAGTATACACCTACTTTTGAATTGTTGAACACCTTTTATTCACTTACTACCTGAAAGAATTAAACCTGGAAAACAGAGTATGGGAGCCACGTATGTCAGCAGAAAGTCATGGAATTCCAATTCAAGATTGATGTTACGGTGTTAATTCACATTACTGTGTGTACTGTGAAGTGTGGGGGGGAGGATTACAGTGGGAAAGAAGCCAAAAATGAGGGCAGAGCTCCATCCTTAAATTTTAGCTCCCTAGCTATCTTTAACTTAAGCAAGTCCTGTACCAATTCTAAAGTCAACAAAATTGCACTTGCTCTGTGCTGTGACTGACATTGCCTCCATGTCTGTCCATTAAAAACCAGCTTTATATCCTTGGGCATTTTATTTGACTGAAAGCTGAATTCCTTGAAAAATGGAAATGATCATTCTCTTCAGCACGACATCTTCAGTGAGCAATGCTTCTCAGAGCTACTATCTTTCAGTACCATTGGCTTTTTCAAATATCCATAACTACATGTCTAAATTGATCATTGTTAATTAAGATATTTTCAATTTTTATTATTAATAGAATCCATATTAAGGAGCAAGAGAGAAACACCTCATCAAGTAGTTTCCACAAATACAAAAATCAAATTATTTTATTTAATTACAACATAAATGCCTTTAAATTAAGAATATTGGTGACACCATTTAGCACTGAAACCATGGGAGCTTGGGGTGGAGTGTGGGGCAGACAGATCTGCTTTTTATGTGGTGGAAATCAATAGCTTGGAAACATGGCCTGCTGTTGTAGAAATTTGTTCAACAAGTCTTTTAAAGGTCTCAACAATTCCTGGAAAAATTTATTGCAAACCAAAGATTTGCAGATTCTAGGTCTGATTCTTAACATTGTCCTCAGTGGGCATTATCTATTTATCACTCTCAAATAGCTTCAACATATGAACTTGTAATGGACCAACACTTTATTAAAATGAGGATCACAAGCATCATAAATTAACTTAGTGCTGACTGGTACTTGGAGAGATCAAATGTCAGTGCCTCAAATAATTACAGTTTCACACATTCACCTGAGAAAATAAAATTACTGTATTAAATGAATGTGAAAGATGAGACATAACGTTACAAAAGACTGGCAGTCTGTTTCAGATTTGGGAGCAAAGCCTCAACTAAAGCAAAGATTCCAGAAATGTATTAATCTTTGGGTGACTGGGGGATGCATTTGTCCATTTAATTTGTTTTCCCCCAGTTATCTCCTAGATTCATTTTTGTGTAACTTTTATCACTTAATCAGATTCTTGAAGATAATAAACTCAGCATGTTTTCATTCACTCTGGTCTTCTCCTAGACTCTATTTTGTAACTGTGATAAAAACTTTCAGAAACTCTAGACTTCAAAATGTATGCATTGCTAGACCTTGACCGTAACAGCATGATATAATATCGACAGGATAATATCTAGCTAAGTAGCTGTTCACTTAGCAGTTAATAGTTCATTCATTTCTGTAAGAACTAGGTTCATGTCTGGATGATGATGAAGCTTCCAGTCAGAGAAAAGTGAATACCAGCTGGAGTATAATAAGAATGTAAGAAAATTAGAGAAAAAGGAAATTGGGAAAGCCATTTTGTCCATGACGGGCCATCTAATTATTTCCTAAATGGGAAAATGCTTTTGACTTACCTGGCTGGTCACTGTGCACATTCAGCATGAAAAATGCTTCCTGACATCTGTTCTGAATTTTCATCTTATTTCCATGTATGATCCTTTGTCCTGTCATTTGTGTCAGCCTGCAAACAACAACATGAAATGACAGGTTCTAATCACTTAAATATTGAAAATTGTCCCTTTTCTTTTTTTTTTTTTTTTCTAAAGAAAAGGTTTCGATAGCATACTGTTTCCTCTGTCTCAGTTAAGTGTCTTCTAATTGCTGTCATGTCACAAAGTTCAATAACACAGAACCAAACAGAGGTTTCTAACTGAGAAAATATGGGCTGCAAGACACAAAGAGTGAAATTCAGATTTCCAGAGTGGAAATTGGGCTCACTAGAAAGACCGATTACCCTCCCCTTTCTACCAGACAAAACATTTTCTAGCATGAATGCTTATTTGTGGGTCTGTCTTGCATTTCTAATGTGCCCATTACTATTATTACTATCACTCCTCTGGCACTGACACAAAGAGACTACATAGCCTGAAAAGATGCTGAAGTTACAGGAGTACCTCAGGGTAAGTGTCATGAGTTAAATTGTTTCTGCATTAACTTCATACTGACATGGGCCAATGCCAGCAGGCAAGACAGTGATGCCTTCAAAAACCTCAGAGCTTCACTGTAAGATGTACATGCCTGGTTTGGTTCCTATCCCTGGGAGAACCTAGAGACTGAAAGAAGTTAACATACACATGGGTTATTCTCAGGGTTTTAAAAGAGATAGGATGGCAAATATTGGCCATTTTTGTGACAAGAAAATAAGGTTTGTGAAGCTGCCAATCAGTCTGTTTTCACTGAAGACTCTCTTGAGCCTCTCTTGTTAGATGTAGCATAAAGAGAGCAAGGCTCAAAAATCTAGACCATCCTCCCAGGTTCAGGCAATTAGATCTGCAGCCAACACTAATATGTGGGTATATGGATAATGGAACTCAACAGCCACATTCCCAATGAATGGATGCCCAGTGCCCACCAAAGCCGCTCTATCACTCCCCTCAGCTCGACAGGGGAGAGAGAATATAGCAAAAGTCTTGTGGGTCGAGATAAGGACAGGGAGAGATCACTCACCAATTACTGTCATGGGAAAAACAGACTCAACTTGGGGAAATTAGTTTAACGTATTACAAATCAAATCAGAGTAGGGTAATGAGAAATAAAACCTAAATCTTAAAACACTTTCCTCCCACCCCTCTCTTCTTCCCGGGCTTAACTTCACTGCCAATTTTCTCAACTTCCTTCCCCCAAGTGCCATACAGGAGCAGGGGATGAGGGTTGTGGTCAGTTCATCACCGGTTGTCTCTGCTGCTGCTTCCTCCTCAGGGGAGGCTCCTCACACTCTTCCCCTGATCCAGCGTGGGGTCCCTCCCACAGCAGACAGTCCTCCACGAACTTCTCCAACACGAGTCCTTCCCACAGGGCTGCAGCTCTTCACAAACTGCTCCAGCGTGGGTCCCCCCTGGGGTCACAAGTGCTGCCAGCAAACCTGCTCCAGCGTGGGCTCCTCTCTCCACGGGGACACAGCTCCTGCCAGGAGCCCGCTCCAGCGTGGGCTTCCCACGGGGTCACAGCCTCCCTCGGGCATCCCCTGCTCCGGCCTGGGGCCCTCCCCGGGCTGCAGGTGGGTCTCTGCTCCCCCGTGGGGCTCCCTGGGTGCAGGGCACAGCCTGACTCCCCAGGGGCTGCACCAGGGGCTGCAAGGGAACCTCTGCTCCGGGCCTGGGCACCTCCTCCCCCTCCTCCTTCACTGACCTGGGTGTCTGCAGAATTGTTTATCTCACATATTTTCACTCCTCTATCCATCTGCAATTACTGTTGCACAGAAGCTTTTCCCCCTTAAATACGTTATCCCAGAGGCACCACTGCTGATGGGCTCGGCCTTGGCCAGCGTTGGGTCCATCCCAGAGCCATCTGGCCTTGGCTCCATCGGACATGGGGGAAGCTCCCAGTAGCTTCTCACAGAAGCCCCCC
>NW_020799102.1:3817964-3871891 GCF_003259725.1 Athene cunicularia
TTTTTTTTTTTTTTTTTTTTGATTCCCCTTCCAAAAAAAAGGCTAAATAAACTTAACATGAGACCTGGTGACTAGTACCAATTTCAGATAATCTACTTGGTTGCAAAGTAGTCATTAAAACATTTATATTGTTCTCTGATACAAATCTATATAATATATGCTATTTGCTACTCTCACAGGTTAAATCCCCATAAGCATCTCTAGGCCTTATTTAATGAAAAGCAAGATTCACACACAAGTATATAAATTATCTTCTGCCCCTCAGACAACAGCATCATTATTTTACTTCCCACAAATGAAATACGCGTTTCTGGAAGAATTCTTTTTTTAATCTATAAGAAAACCAATGTAGTGTTTTTAGCTAGAATTAGCATCTAGCATAACAATAGCTATCATTGTGCTGCCCTGCACACTAAGAAGTGTATCTGAAGGAGGCTCAGGGTTCTCCTTTCATCTTCTCCTCGCATCCTCTCCAGGCCCCCATCCTGAGGAAAGCTTTGTACTGACTGATGTCTTCACCCTCATATAAAGGCCCACAGAGATCCATAGAGATTTATGGGCACATATCTCCCATTTTGAGTTTATTCCTGTGGGACGCCATAGTGAGGGTTTTTCTCCTCTACCAGAGATAGTCAAACTTGCAGGTTTTCACTTACTACAACTTCAGGCCTGACAAATTAATTTATTTTTAAATGTCAGGTATAAAATGATCAGCACCACAAGAAATGCCCTCTGTGTCTGTCGTTGCAGAGTTGGCAGGATGCATTACAGAATTGTTGCTGCTGTAGCAATAGTCCATACAAGTTTAACCAGCGACATTACATATTGGGCACAGCTGGAAGCCCCATCTGATGATCTGATCTACTGTGGTTAGATATTTCTCTAAATACATGAAGCCGTTAAGACTGAAACACTTGAAGGCTTTTTGCCTTCTTTTGTTTCTATTTAATACCTAGTATAGAGGATCCTTTGGCAAGAGTTTGTGCAGCTAAAATGGGTGATGCAGAATGACACATGATCAGAAAGCAAACTAGGAAGGTCAACTTCAGGAGCAGTTAAGGTGTTCATTTCAAAACTAGGTAGGCTTTACCTAAACTGCTTGAACTACTAGGTTATACTAAAATCCACTGCAATTTCTGGTTATTAGAAGATAGAATGCTTATTTAACTTCGTATTATTTCAACACTTATCACTAAACATCACGGACCTTTGATGTAGCTCTAAATGGAGATTAATATCTCAATTTTTTATCATAGTTTGATCCAAAGGCTACTCAATTCAGTTGGTGATTATTCACAAACCTGAGTTTTTGATCAGGCTCTATAAGATTAAATTTTTCTTCTTTCTTTTTCACCCTATCATAGTTTTTGAATGGTCTTTTGGTGGTTCATTCAGAAAGGAGCCATTTTTCAGCAGAGGAAAGGACAGGGGAAACAGTTTCATTAACTGCAACATCAACCCAAGTCTTTGATGCAGGCTTCACTTTTTTCATGAATTTACACATTTATAGATTACACTCCCCAGTGAACAAAAGTAAAAGGTGTCTTAGTTGCTGCTGAGTTAGGTCCTTAGTCATAAAAATAACACTGAAAAATTTAGTGTGTAGGTAACAATGAGAAGTTAATACAAATGGTCATTGACTTCATTATAGAACTCTGGCAACAACTTTTCCAGACTCACGTTAAGCCTTGAGAGAGAAACGTTTGAGCACAGAACCACTTAATCATTTATATGAATGAAAATGAGTGCAAACAGAATGCTGAGATGGCTTTAAGATCACCTCTTTTTTCTTGTACGGAATACCCACTATAATTACATTTTGCTTGTCAGTTCATAAATTTTGCTTATTACAAAACGGGCATTATTGATTGCTTTTTAAAAGTACTAAAACTAAGCTAAGAGCAGTAGATCTCTCAACAAATTCAAAACATACTATCTTCCAAACTAATCACTGGCAAAGGGACTGTGGAAAAACTATCCAAGTTTATTGTAAGGCTAATGCAAAAAATTGAAGTTACCATGAGTTTTAGGTTAGTAACTTGGCTTTGAGTTTAGCATGTTTTAAGCCACAATGAAAAAAAAAAGATAAACTTATTTGGCAAAGCCAGACACTTTTAAAGCCAACATCCTGTAATTGTTTCCTCATTTGGCCTGGCAGCTTAAACAAGAAGAAAGGAGAAGGGAAAGGAGTGTGGAAAGAAGCAGGGAAATGAAATAGAAAAATGGCAAAACATTTTGAGAAAGAAAGAAATGGAGGGAAACAGAGAAATTGAGGCGTTTGTCACATTTGTAGTAAATGAATATATAAATGATTGATTTGCTCCTTTTGTTCCCCTCTTAGGTATCATTCAACAAAATGAAATGAGGGGAACTTACTAGTCTTGTGGGAAAAAGCCTGAATTTAAAATTTTCTTGGTTTGAATGAGTGCAAACAGTGGACACTAACACAGTTGATCCTAGCAATGCAGAAGAACCAAAGTGATAGCAGGCAGCATAAGAGGACTCAGCCTCTTTGAGATCAGTTGATTAAACATCTACAAGTGAGATTAATACACACTGGGAATATCCTTATTTAGAACTAGTAAGAAATAAAAGCGATCAGAAGGGATTTAGAGCTACCATTCTTATTAAAATAAGGTTAGAGGCTGACAGCTACAAAATCACAGGAGAGGGAGGGGAAATCTTACAAAGAAGAAATTAACAACATTTGCTATTGGATTAAATCTAAACAATCTCTGAGTATACTCAAACTTTTACTTCTTTTACTGCTGTATTGTTGCCAGTCCTCAACTAATACTGAAAAAATACCATGAGGTAGCTACTGATCTGGCTGGGAAACAATGTCCTATTCAAAGCTAGTATCTGTTCTAAGTATCAAGCAACTGTCCTCCGTAAAGAGGTGGGAAAAGAGAACATTTCTGTCAACATCAAGCCAGGAAAGCAATTTTGTATTAACCTAAGAAGTTAACAGAATAGAATACATAAAAGTATTTTTAATGTGGAAATAATTTAAGAACCTTCTAAATATCTTAACAGTGCACTTGGCTACACTTGGATTTAGGAAGTCATATTTCACATGCAGCAGTAGATTTTTTTACAGCTTTAAATCCAAAGACAGGGCTGTACTCCATCAAGAAATGACAACAGCAAATTTAATGCCACTGTGAAAGTACCAAATGAAATTTGACAGTATTCAGAAAATGGCCAGATAGGAAGGCTGTGACTCAACAGGTGCAATGAGGGCAGCTGTGCTCAGAACAGTTGCATTTATGAAGCCACTGACACGTGGTCCCAGTGTCAGTTGAGTGACAGTTGGAAAAGCCTTTGGTCACCAAGCTTTTAGAGACACCAGAGCAAATGCTATGCAATTATCTGTGAAAGCTATTACAGGAGTAAAATATATGCAAAATGCCTTTGCGGCACCAGTCAGGGGAAGAAAATAAAAAGAATAAAAAAGGAAGACTTAGGCTCATGCTACTGTCCTTTAGACTGTTCTGGTGATGTAAAGAGACTATCAAGGTACACTTACAGGGCAACAGATAACTGTAATAAAGGTAAATGATCTGCTCATATACCAGAATCAGAAATAAAATCTCTATATTTTCCACACTGGCAATTCAAGAACAGAAAATTAATAATATGTAGTCTAGTATGAAGCTTAATTTTCTCAGGTTACATCATGAACTATGTATCTGAGAATAAAGACTGCCCTAGAAATAAATATAAATTAATTATAAAAATAAATATAAAGGAATATGTTGGGAGGAAGGTCCAGGTCTGCTTCTTCATGGATTGTGCATCTGAATTTCCTTTCCCTACCAACTAAGGCACAGGGGACAGGAATGCCAAAGCAAACTGGAAATTTAACTAGCTTTTTATGTACATTGGGGCACCAAAATAGAGCTGAGTTGCCTGTTGATGAATTATACGGGCCCAATTCATTGATAAACCGCTGCCGCATGTAACAGGAAAGCAGCCTGCTCTTGGGCCAATGTTCTGGCTGAAGGATACATTAGGTAAGGTTGTTGCTCAAACTGGTAGTTCTAGCTTTCATAAAAAATGGTATTTTCTATTATTTCACAGAGTCTCACTATTTCACTCACCAGTCTCACAATTATGATACACAATCACATCTTCTATATCTCTCCATCGTGCACCATATCAAATACTAGTTGCAATAAGATTAGAACTACCAGTGTTGGTTTTGTTGGTGGGGTAAATCAGTTAAATCACCAAAAGAACAATGCAAGGTTAGCCTGTTGCTGCCCCATTTTCTATTAATACTGTTAACTAACCTTTCCTTAAAAATTTGTGCATACTAGCATAGCAGACTTAGAGGTCTGTACATGCTCCAAAGACTTTCATCAGCATCTTAAATACTCCGTGTGTTATTCTCCAGCCATCTCGTGCCATTCACAGGTGTATTAAAAGCCCTTGAATCAAGACCTGCAGCTTTATTTATTTCAGTGTTCTATACTGAAGAATATCTAGTTCCCCCAGTCTAAACATATTCAGCTCTTCCAATTTTAGTTCCACCTTAGTATGGAAATGGAAATTAAATTAACCGTTATTCCCTAGTCATTTTGCCTTTAGCTCTGTGTTAAAAAGCTTCCTTCTAATGGTTATCACTCCTAACTTGATAAATCCTGTCCTAAATAGGATACAACATTAGATTACATTATTGTAAAAATTTCTGATAGCTACACAGCCAGAATTCTGCAAAATGTTATCTAAAAGAATTTTGTAGGCTCCCAGAAGAGATGTGAAACAGTTTTGCTGTGAACAGTGAGAAAAACACCAAAAGACCTTTTGTCTTCTTGAGCATCACCTGCCAACAGAACAAGTTCCTCTGTGATTCAGGTAAGTGAAGCTTAAACTGCCAATACCACAAGGAGCTACACTGTCCAGCAAATGCGTCAGAACGGTATTTCTCTGGTTGTGTTTTGAACAAGTTCATCTATGTACCAGACATCAACTGTCTACAGCCATACATCGCATAAGTGTGCTCAAGCCAGTACATTCTAGAGACTCTAGGCAACATATATTCTTAATATTCTTAGTTGCTTAGAAGCGAGCAGAAGGGCATGTTTTTTTCACTTGAGGACAGTATAGGATTATTTAGTTGTATACAGATATGAATCTTGTTACAGCTTCATTGTTACTAGCTTGGTTAAAATAGAGTATATTCATACAGTTAAATACGTGAAGTCAGCATGTTAATTCTGTGCTGTACATAGGATCTTAAGCCATTCCCAAATTACATTATTAACAAAGATCTTCTGTTATTTACCTGTCTTGAAAACCCAAAACATTTTGAATATCAGCCATAATCTCTTCCACAACACTTTTCCAACACACATTTATGAGGTTTTATATGCTATTTTATGTTTCAATAGAGGGGATTAGTAGAATCAGCCATGTTATATTTGATTACAAATCTGATAACCTCAAAGGACTTGTATGTGGAAAAATTTATCTCATAAGTAAATGCCACAAAGTGTATCAAGAAAAGAAATACCAGGTCACACTAATATGTTTAATAACTTTGACTTAAAAAAAGTACAAATACCTGGTGGTAAAAAAAAAAAAAAACAAACCTGAAAGCTAGAAAATAACTCCTTTCACAAAAGGAAAAATCCACCTCCTCCATTTCGAGGGTCTTCTTGATAAAGAAGTCTGGTTTTAAGTGAGAAGATAGCTGACTAGATGAAAATCTAGACATTGGCCTCTGGATAAGCAGAACAAAACATGTGGGAATCTGTTAAGTCTGTGGGTTTTTATCACTGAGCTTTGAAGTCAGAAGCCAGAAATTGAAATCCCGTTTTTTCAAAAAGTTAAGAGTATGGACAAGTACAAAAAAATAACAAACACCATGACAGAAAGAGTGTGATGTCATCAAGCTGTCTAAGAAGGCTTGTAGGATTTCCCATGGAACAGGACTGAATGCCAAGATTTAATGCATTTTGTAAAAAAAAATCTATGGTAACCACCAAGCAAGAACTAAAAATCCAGTAAATAAACTGATTAGAAAAGGATTCAGCTTGGCAGTAATGGCAACTCTATTGCCCTGATGGTAAAATAGAAATAAAAATATCTTACAGGGAAAAAGAAAAATCTTGCCAGAGCAAAACTTTGACAGTTTGCTGCAACACTTGAAAGCAGTCAGGCTATTCTGCTGAGAGATGCTGTCCCGTTGAAAAGGAATCACAGTGTTCCACCATGACAAAACTCTCTAAGCTTTCTGGGAAGATACTGGTTTTTCTGTTTCAGGGGGTGTTGAACAGAATTCCCATAAACTGGAGTGGAATAAATAAGATCTGGTTTAATTCATGGTTCCAGAATAGGCTCTGCTTGGAACAGAACACAGGGATAACAGGGCTCAGTTCTCAGGCTGGTGAAAAGCTGTTCCGGTTGACAGATTATGTTAACAGCTTCTGTGCTGGGAGCCTGGCAAAAGGCTTCAGGGAAACTGTCTTTCCTTTCATTCATATTTTATACATGTTATATATATGCACAGAGAACACTGCATGTATTAGCCTGTAATTTTCTGTCACAATCATGGTCATCACACTATGTATGTGAGTAGTCATGGCTAAGAAGGGATATTTCAGATCTTATTTAATAGTCTCCATTCTTATATTCTGGCAAGGAGATCTGAGGAACATTACCTTACAATGTCAAGCAGTGTTCCCTCTCATACAGCAGATACCACTTCCAGTGCAAATACATGTGCTTACAAGTTTAATGTTAGCTGTCAGTAAGTACTCAAGCATGAAAAGTTAACATTTGCTTTCTATCAGTATTCACGTGACCAGTGCTCAGTGGCTTGAGTGTTGGAGAAAAGCGAGCACAGAAGGTCCTTGACACCAGAGTAATAAGCCTTTTAAATTTAAAATAAAGCTTTGCAGATGTTTTGGCATCTCCCCAATACAATTTAAAGAAAATAACAACAAACCCAAGCAAATAGGCAGGTAGTTAACTAATTAGAACTGTTGTTCAGTTGCACCCCTGTTCAACGCTTACTCATCTGGTAGCTGACTGAAAGCCAGAAATAGTTGATGTTGCATACTATGATTCTGAGGACATTGCTCAGTAGCAGTCCCCCAAGAAAATCTGGAAGGATCCAAGGCTGGTTCCATACTTGTTTGCAACAGCAGGATTTTAGGAATATATAAAAACAACTGGGGGAATCCAACATGGATTCAAAAGGTTCCTTCCATCATTCAGAATTATATCCAATGTCAAATCCAATGAAATGTTTAAGCCACAGAAACCCAAAATAAATCCCCACATTGAACTAGCTTTCCTTTTCAATTGCTTAGAAATATTTCGTATTGCAAACTATTGAAAAAAAAGTTTTAACTTCTCAAACCGAATGAAAGTTTACAAAGTTCCAAAATGTTAAAAATTCAAAAGGGCATTCCAGGTTAGACTGGTGACCAAATGTAAAATGTTGGACTGTGAGCCGACTACAAGCACTGAGCTGGAAGTCTGAGAAGTTACAGTGAATTACCTCAGTAGTGGTCAAAAAAGGAACTGAAATGTTAGGGATGTTGGACCTGAAAGGGTACTGGTCGATACTTCAAAGACTAATGGCAGCTGGTTATGAGGAATGTTCCTCAATGGCTGCTACTAGGGCAATATTGTTTAGCATCTTCAGCATTAGGCTGAAGGAACATTATTTAGCCAGAAGACAAGACTAGGGTGGGATCTAATTGCAGTCTTACAGTACCTAAAAACAAGTCACAGAGAAGATGGAATCAAGCTCTTCCCAGAGCAAAAAGATGAGATGCAATAGTCACAAGCTGCAATAATGAAAATTAATGTCAGATTTGAAGAAAAAAAAATAATGCAGTGGTTGCACTTCACAACTGGAACAGGCAACCAGAGGCCTCGTAGAATCTCTATCTCAGGAAATTTTTGCAACTCACTTGGATAATTCCCTGAATAACCTGATCTAATTTTGAAGTTAGCCCAGCCTAGAGCAGGCGGTTGGATTAGATGACTCCGTATGTCCCTTCCAACCAAAGTTTTTCTGCAGTTATATGAACTAGCAGAAAAAGACAAGTGACCACATAAAAAATATCATCACTCTACCATATAAATTAATTCTTTACTTATTCCTCAATTACAGTGTGCTCTTTGGGTCTCAAATTCACACAGGGTATTTTAGAACTAGAAACAGTCCCTTCCATATAGAAAGTGACTGATTACATTAGGACTCTTCTGCCTGAAAGATAGAGTATAGTATGAAAAGGTTACAACATCATGAGTGGCATGAGTAAAAGCAGATAGGAATCAGTTTTTCATTTTTTTTTCCCAATACAAGTATGAGGGACTATCAAACAAAGCTTTAAAAAACAAAGTTAAAACAACAAAAAAAATGTGATCTTCATACAGCTGATGGCAGACCAGTTGAATGTTTTTCAAGCAAGGGCACACTGGCACCCCAGCACCTAACACTTAAAAAAAAAGAAATACACTGCGAGTTACTAAACAAACACACAACATGAGGTTCAGGAATTCTGAGCTGAAAAATAGATGCTAGGAAAAAGCTGGGTTAGAAATACCATACATGCTCTTCCTGTTCTAATTTTATGCTGGGGTTTATTTCTACTGTTGCATAAAGGATACTAGGTTAGACAGATCCTTGGTCTTAATGAGTGCTGTCATTCTTATAATGTCTTGCAAGGTTCCTAAACCTGTGTTGGCCATCCAATCATTGCTCTGCAACTTCTGAGTTTTAGTCATCACTGAAAAGAATTACCTTCATATGATGGTCAGAGTCCTTCAAGTTCTGTATGAAAGATTTCAGTAACACACACATGTGGCAGCTGGATATCTTACAAAACTTATCTTACAAACCTTACTACACAGGTAGTATTTTGCTACCATGTTCTATGATATCAGACCATCTCATTTATTTAGATAAATATTTTTATATTACAGAAATACATACAGAAAGCTATGTGAAACATCAGAAGATGCAGCCACATGAATAAGTTTGATAGATATGCTGATTTATATGAGACAGAGATCTGAGCCATGTCTTAGATCAATAAACCCACCACTGATTTATAATAGATGTTCTGTCACAGCAGCAGAGTGTATACCCGACAAACCTTATAGACAGATGACGAAACATGATTAAATACATTAAGCAAGTCAAAAGATCACACCAAATACTGAATGTGTGCAAAACCAAAGCTCGTACCAGTGGTGTTAATAAATAACTGTTGCCACTTTTATTTTACATTATAGTGTGATCAGGCAAAGTTGTTTGTTATAGATGAATAGAGTTGATTTTTGTTGATTACAGATGCACTAATTAACTCAGTTATATTTGTTCCAAAACTCTATTAATCAATTCCAAAAGATCTGGGCAGCCATGTCCAATCTGACATAGTTTAATCACCAGAGGAAAATTGAGCAGTCCCTTCAGAGAATAATGAAGAGACAGGAAAAAAACCCCACAAAATCAACACAAAACCCAAAACCAAAACACAAGAAAAACAAATATTTGGCAGAGAACAAGGGTACCTAAAATAGGCCACTTTTCAATCTAAGCAGCTTGCTAATCACTTAACTATCCTGACAATTTAGACAATGAGGATTTAGAGTTCAGCCCATAAAACAGTGTTTAAATGAGAGGTGCAAAATTGTGCCAGAGCTCTTTTATAGATGATTCAAGGAGGCTGTGATAGTGCTTTGTAAAAGAGTATTTAAAACTTGCCCAGATGTACACTGTTCTGGTTTAAGTGAGCAACCGTTGCCATTGAGAATCAATCATAAGCCTGGAAACACCTTTCAGTTATCTGTAAAAGAACCAACAACATAGGCACAGTTAGGAGTTAAACAGGGAACGATTACTTTGCTGTTATATGGTAGTTAGGGTTATGCCAGCATCTACTTTTCAAACACTCATGAGCCAGAAACTTACAACAGAGCCATAAACATTCTCTCTAACCTGAGACTAAGCTCTATCTTGAGATCTTATCTCTTTCACCATTTCTGGACAAACACGCACACAAACTGTTCAGTTATGCATGTCTGAAGAGAAAAAGAAGTTTATTGCACTGAAAAGCTTTTAAAGATTTTTATCTTGGGAAAAAAAAAATAGTTCTGGCATGAAAAAAGGCCCTTGGCAAAACATTAGTCCATAGTCTGCTCTACTATCTGTTAGCATTTCCAAAGAGAAGCAAACAGTCCAGTTAAGCTACTGAGATTTCTGTAATCGCAGTAACATTTTCCTCTCAAATCTTCCAGGGGGATTTCACAACCCAGGATAGACATACTAATTTATTACTCTCAAAAACTACTTTTTTTTTTTTTTTTTAATGATGCCTATACAGAAGTGTGCATGAACACTCATTTCCACTTTATCAAACCTAGGTATTCTGTCCCAGAATTTAGTAAACCAAATAAGGTTTGACTGGTTCATGACAGCGTAAGTTCTGAGGCAGATACTAACTGAATAAGCTGATCCTGTAAAGATCCTTGAAAAGTAAATACATGGAAGCAAATAGTAATGATTTAATTGTATGTTGTCTTGATTTGGTTTTTCACACTAGTTTGACCCAGGTATAACTCTAGGTACTGCAAAAAACTGCACTAGGCCTTGCAAAGTCAACTCTGCTTCTGCAGTATCCTTTTACTCACCATGTTATCACATGGGAGAAACAAAACACAATGAAATAAACCACCATACAAAATCCTCTCATCTTTCAATCACCTACAGGACCATGTCCTCAATCTGATGACCTCTATTTAAAGTATGTCTTTAACAAAATCGCATCAAAATAAAAGAAGGTACACAGGAGACAATAAACAGCAAATGCAGCTGATGTTAAGCTATTAATGGGACACAAGACTGAAGAATCTCATTAAACGAACAGCAAGACTGAGATACAGTGCCCAATGAACTTAACAGGTAAAAGCATGTGGAAGATACAGAACGCACAGAAATTTGTGTCTACTGGATGACTGTGTTACCTCTGTTTAATGATCAAAGTAACTTAGGGTAAGAAGCAGGCTGCTTGTGCAAGAGACCTCACTAAGTCTGTCTATCCTTTCACATGTCTAACTTCTCCCTAAATTATGCCACTTTATCCACTACCTTAATTCACAGCTGAGAGAAAAATCTATTTTGTGAACATACGTCCCAACATTCTGCTTGTCGTGTCATAGTCCTTAATGTAGAGGATGTTGGGGTTTGGGGAAAGACCTTTGAAATCCGTGAACCCACTTGCATTCTTAAGATCAACTATGTATGTGCTTTACTGTATAGGGCCATATTATTTACTATCTTGGAAGATTAAGCCTCCTTGTCAGAAGCTGATTGTCCCCTTCAGCCACAGAAGAGTGAGGCAAAATAACATGGAGGATGTAAAATGACAAAAGATGTTCCGGGTTGACTAGAAAAATGCACCTAGACCAATGTGTTATGCTTTCAGAAAACAAAAACACAAGGTGAAAGCAGGTTTAGGGAAGAGGTGAGGAACAGATGCTCTAAGACATTTCCCCTTCATCTCCAGCTGCTATGCCTATAAACTACTCTACTTCATTTATGTTCTTTAGAACAGCAACCAGAAGTCCTGCAGGTTCTGAAACTCCCACAGAAGGAAATCGAGAACGTTTCCAAGCCTTTTCCTTGCAAACTGAATGCAGAATAATTTCTCTTTTAGTAATGACTGATGTGGGCAGCCCTTGAACTTTCTAGGAGGTGCTAGGAAAGACTCTTCATCAAAATTAGAGCAAGCAGCATGGCTAAAGAAAACAGATATCTTTGCTTTCATCGTTGCCATTATTCTGTGCTTTTTCACATGAGAGGGCAGCACAGATGCCTGACTTCTACTAGTTCAAACTTTCTGGCCTGAACCTTTAGACCTAGCCTACAGATGCTAGTCCTTTGTAGTTTCACTCAGACTTATTGTAATTCTGAACAGTTGATGGTGTGTCCAGCCAGCCCTGCAATTTCTGACAATTATTAAGAATTTTATGAGCAAACCAATGTGCATTTATTGTAATCCCAGTATTAATGGGCTCTGAATTTCATTCAGCCTCTACGAACTATAATAAACAGGAAGAACAAATAGCAACCAACAACACAATGCTACAGAGACGAAAGAGGAATTTTGAGATAGAAGCCAAATAGGTGCCAAATATCATTCAGACACCAAAGAGGAACTGGTGGTCCCTGTATGGATCAGAGCCTAACCATCCCCAAAATGTAGATGTCACAGAGTTGGAATGGAGCGGTCCAATTCAACAGAGAACAGTTTAAAACTGGAAAAGAGAAAAAAACACTGTTCCAACTAGTGACTGCAGGGCAGTTTAAACAAGAAAATGTAATCACTTGTAAATCGGGCTGGAATACCAGGATGAAATGCCTCAGTATTTACAAAGAATGCCACAGGATCCACATGGACAGAGTTCCATCACAGGCCCTGTTTCACATGTGTTCATCACTATATAGAAACACAGTCAGAAAATGCACATATAATTACTTGCAACCACTCATTTCAGTGATTTACATAACAAAACATTTCCCTGGAAAACTAATAACAATGCACAAATATATGGGTGCTTAATCTTATGTGAAACAATTTATTTTTACTGAAGATTTGTACCATTTGTACCAATGGTCAGGGTTAGAATCCTACATCTTTCCTAGGTAACCTTTCCTTACACTTTCTTTGAGTTTCAAAGTTGCTGACAGAATATTCCATGCAAAAGTTGGAAACTAAAGAAGCATATTTTTTTGTGTTTTTATAAAAATCAGAAACCAGCTTTACAATAAAGGTTACACTTTATCAGTACACCACACTGCAGTAGAGGTAATGAAGACTGTCAAATAAACCATCTGATTCCCCCCACCCTCAATAATGGTTTATTACACATCCTTGTCTAGCATGAAATAATTCTGTGAAAAATAAACCAAGCGTGAATCTTATTTGGGTTACAGAAAGGTCTGAATCATTTATAACTGAATTAATTGCTAGAAAGGCTTATGAGCAGCCAATTAGTAATATTTGTATTTGGATCTGCCAGTTGGCCCAGAACTGAAAATTAATATTAGTTTCGACATAAAGACTGTAGTGTTCACAGATAAAAAACATTCAATCAAAATCAAGAATATCCTTGAGAATTACTGTCTTGAATGGAACATGTCTGATAACTGGCCAGATAGTTCTATTAGCCAAAACTGCTTAAGATATTTCCCAACTGCTGATTCAGAAACCGATTCTGCATTCCTCATAAAACATCCTAAAGTCTTGATTTTTGGTTGCACTCTATAAAGTACCAAAAGAGTGGGAGGAAAGAATGGTGCCACACATGAAACCATCTATATATAGATGCCACCAAACTGTTCGTTTCCATCCATCAGACTTCCACATGACTTTTGAGGACTTCATTTTCCCCACTTGGCGTTCCACTTTTCCACAAGCAGTAAATGTGTTTCAAACTCATTTGAATTACCTTGAGAACTATACAGAAATTCTGCAAATCACCAGGTAACAAAAGCAGTATAGCAATGTACTGTATCTGACCTCCTGCAGGAGCATCCTCTCAAAGACTATTACAGAAAACACACATGTTCAGTCAAACACCGTTTACAAGATGTCAACATGGGCTAGGATGTGGCTATACCACAGATAATGGCTTCCAGTGGGACAGTATCACTCTTCAGTTATTTTTCTTTCCTCCACATCCTCTTCTCAAGCTGAATGTAGCCCAAAAGAATGGGGCACCAGAGGAAATTCTGCAATTTCTGGAAAAGGAATGTAGTTTTGAGCTGCTTCTATGACTGAGCAAAGACTGCTCCCTGGGAACCTCATATCTCCTTTGACTTGTCATCCTCCCACCACCCAAGTCTGACAAGACTCAGCCCAAATTTAAATATGCGAAGAGAAACAGAGATGGAGAAGCACAGAAAGAAGCTACCACAAAATAAAAGGGAACGAATAAACATTGACAAAAGCTTTCAGTACAATCAGAAAATTATGTGCAAGGCAAACATTTCTTAAGGAGTTATTCTGTAGCTCCTAGTCAGATATGTATTTTGAGAGTTATGGCAATTTAAAAATTTTTCACTTAATAGAAAAGCAAATAATTGCATAACATGTCAAGGCACAATTCTGGGCTGTCCTCAGGCACTCACACTCCTGGACTGTGTGTTTTTCCTCTTTCTTGAATGATTTTTAACAGTGAGCTCTATTTTAAATGTATTCTGTGTTTATACTAAAGACTGTGCTCTTTTAGGTTGCAAATTTGAGAAGTTGTACAGCCAAAGGGCTTTTTCAGAAATTCAAAGTAACGTATTTTGCCTATGGAGAATGCATTCACACTTTCTTGAAGTAAATTACAACAATATCCTATATAATTAAGAGCATAAACTTTAATGTATTTGTACCGGTAAGGAATACTAGAAAAGGAAGACAGTGGAACATTGTGTAATGCTTAGAGGGGTATTTGAAAGCTTTTAAGTTAAGCATCATTTAAAACAGATTGTAATTAAGGATTTTCCTTTTTTTTTATTACATATTAAGGTCTCTAAGAGCGTAACTTCCATAAATAGTCAAGAATAAACTACATTCAGACCTACATATAAGCACATTTCTTGGCACAGACAAATGAAAACTGTGATTGCTGACATCTCTTTGAAGGAAGATTTTCCCTTTTTTTTTCATCCCAGCCCTTGTTTTATTTATATGGCTCTGCACACTTTTTTATTTTTAATTATCCTAAGGAAAAGAAGGGGTGGAGGGAAAGAGATCTTTGTTTTCCAACTGAGACAGTGAAATAGATTCCAAAGCTGCTTTTGTTTTTAATTTACAGAAGCTCTCATGTCTAATCTACTAAGCCAACAAATAATCTGTTTGCCAGGTTTTACAAGAGAGTCATGAAAAGTGCATACAATTGCTGACTTTATTCTTTTTTAGGATATGGATTCATTCTCTGCCATAAACTTGAAAAGATCCTTTTGGAGAACTTTTCACAATGAATTTATTTTTAACTATGCATTTTGTTTCCCAGGAGTTATTTAATTTTTACACAGTTACTTGAGTATCTTTGGCTCTCTTGCTCTTAGTAACAACAAAAGCAGTGTGTTTGCCTATCTGAAAGATAAGATAGCTAGGTCTGTACCCTTGCTCATAAAACCAGCTGTTTAAAAGCAGAAAAGGGTATCGAGAAATGTGTTCCCCACTGAAAAAAAAAAAGGTACAGAGCAGATGAACACTCCCACATATTTCCCTACACAAGAAAAATTAAGTTTTTCATCCTTCTGCTCTTTTAGAATAACCCTGTATCCTACTCTTCCTAATATTTAAGGTCAGTCTCAGTGTTTAAAAACTTAAACATGTATCCTGAGATCCACCAAGAAATTCCATGAGGTTATGGGGGAAAAATTGGAGAGAGCAGGACAGCAACACAAAAATATAGTGTCTCTACACCGCTGTAAATATCTTCTGACAAATTCATGTATGTAGGCAAGGCAGAAACATTGTTTTGCAGTGAGATTTTTGGATGGTACAATCTACCACAAGGAAATTTCTTCTGGTGCGGGGGAGTATGCCACCAGATTTTATTTACTTCCCTCCTCTCCATTCTGGTACATCTCCTCCACTAGACAACTATAAATCTAGTACAGCAGTATCAATGAACTTGAAGGACGGAAAGAACACTCACTACTGAGCTCCCTGTCAGCTTCTCCAAAACTGAGTTTTGCTGGGATTTTCAGAGGCAATGCAGGACACTGTTTCTCTGGAGATGCTCATTTGTCCCTCTCCTCTTAAAAGGATACAGAGCTTGAACTACACTGATGCTAACAACACAACTAGCATAGTTCTTGCCTTAAAAATGGCCAACTTACTGATGTCTTACTTAAGGGTATTTAAACTGTACTTACAAGTGGAACTCACACTGGAGAGAAAAGGGATCAGGATGAATTCCAGATAAAAAACCCTTCTGCTCCAAGATGTACATCCTACCTCCCATACAGTGACGCCTTCCACAAGTAATAACCAATCCTTTCCACTTCACACACATTCCCAGAGCACTATACCGAATGCATATAGACTTTGGATAGACTGGAGCAAAGAAAATGAACACGGAAACACAAAAGACTTCAAATAGACACCCTTTTAACATGCTAGACATGTGAACAAGAATTTGGGGGAAGTGCAGAAGTATTACTAACAATTTAATTGAGCTCACATCTATTTTGTTTGCAAATATATATGAGGGGTGTTTGGAGTCCCAGCCTTTGGGAGGTAGCCTGTAGCTTACACCAACTAGAAAAAAGGTATCCATTGTCTGCCAGCTGTAGGCAAATGGCTTTGGCCACAGCTCTTACTGCAGAACTGTGGGTGAAGCCAAGTAAGAGCATTCTTCGGTTCAAACAAAAAAAAAAAAATTGTTTGTTTAAACATCTTCAAAGACCCACTAGTAAATGAAACTTCACAGGCATGAGTTGATTTTAAATACATTGCGGAGTGAGCAGATGACAATGTCACCATTTAATTTTATGGCTATGAATTCTCATTTCATTCAAGGGTCTTATTTTACCAAATACCTTCCATCTACTTTATTCATGATGAGTTCTGTATTACTGTACAAGTCAACCCACTCTCATGCTAGTCAGACAATGAAGAGATAATCTGTGCTAGTGAGTTTCAGAACTTAGATTTTCATGATTTTTTAAAACCATCATAACAGATGCAGATTCTCGAATTTTGTTAACCAATTTCCTGAGGAAAAAACAACCCACAATGCAGAATCAGAATTTTTTCCTAATTTATCTACTTACACTATGTTCACAAGTCCCTTTTACTCAAAGAGATTTATAATCTGTATACATTGGGTCTTTCTTGTTGAACCAGTGTCCTTTCACAAAGTAACTCCTTTCTAAAATCTCCATCTCTCAAATACCTTCCTCAACTCTCTTGACTGAAATAAGGAGATGCAAATTCCTCCTCAGACCCACATATTTTTATGGAGGAAAGCCCCCATTCAAAGTAATTTTCACCTAGGACAGCATGAAGCCAAAACACAAGCTTAGGTATCTACCCTCCTTCTCCTGTGTACGTTACCTCCACAGCAGAGCAGCCTCAAACAGCATTGATGGCTCTGGTGTAAGGAGAAATTGCTGAAAAAGTCACTTAATGAAGGAGAACTGTGGCACAAGGAGTCTCAAACTATAGGTTTAAACATGAACAACTCAAGTACATGGTATTGACACCATTCCCTGTAAGTACTGTGAGAACTGAGAAAACTTGCATTGTCCTGCAGTTTCCCTCCATTGCATCCTTCAACCAATGTAGTGCAGTAGAATTAGATGGTATGATTACAAGAAATTGGTTTGCAGGAAAAAATGAGTTTTCTATCACATGCTGCCATTAATGATGCATTTGACAGTGTTCAGCAGCTCCCAGGCCACACTCATATCCAAAGACAGTTTAAAAAGTAATGCAGCCTCCCCCTCCCACCCATCACTCCTGGACAGGCTGCTGTGCCTTTCATTTTTTTCTTTTTTTTTTTTTCATCTTCTGCCTTTACATACCCCTTGAGGCACATGTTCTCCAAAGTGAGAACCACTCAAATATAGTTTACATTACCCCACAGAACGTTATAAAGAGGCAAGAAAATTGTCAAGCAAGGTGACAAGATTCACACCAAAAATAATTTTGTAAACTCTGAGATGTTGTCACAACAAATCCAGAGGAAGAATTCTACTTCCTCAGCAGCCAATAATGGAGAAGGTGACAGGAGAGCAGAAAGGGAAGATGAAGACTCCCACATGTGCTTGGGATGCTTTTCAGATCCTCAGCTTTGTCTATACTTAGGCTGCTAGATGATTTATGATCACCAGTCTCTATTGCCAGTGCAACTGTTCACTTCAATTCTGCATGTTCCTTGATGGGTTGGTTACATTTTCACAGATGCTATCATCACACTTTAACTGTAATAATCATCTGTTTGAATTGTGCTGTTACTATACTATGCTGCCAGCCAGCTCTTCTGTACTGAAATGTCCGATGCTGATGAACAGTGCAACTGCCTGAAATCAAGCCTAGAAACTCCTTTCTTAACTGAGCACTGCTTTGTAGGGAGCAATTATTCCCAAGACCTGATGAGAGGAAACATGATGGAAGGAACGAATGCCCAACAAAGGGGCAAATTAGGGTATGGACAGATGACTGCAAGCTACAGTTAGGACAGCTTAACAAACTCCCACTTACTAGATGAACTGTATTAATGGACCACAGCAGACTTCTGGTTCACAGCCATTGCAAAAGAAAGTAGATTACTTTAAAACAGTTGTTAGTTTGAATCAGGACATTCTCCTGTGTAACACCTCTTACCTTGGAATTACACTAGGTTAGAAGCATGCACATGAGCAGTTAGCAGCAACTCCTTAAGATGTGAAAGCCAAATTACTTGCCTCTCCCCATTCTCTAAATTTCTACCCCAATTTGTTGCAAACCAGGGCTGGACCGTGATATCCATTATTCTAAACAAACAAATATAATATCAAATTTTCAGCTGCAAGTTGTCATCCACAGCAGTCAATGGGCCTAGATCAGCCGCAGTTGTTTCTGCTTGTATGATGAGATGAAGGGGCACATGCCTGTGCTCAGGCCCAGTCTCCCCAGTTGTCCAGACATACTTTTCCCAAGGTACCTGCTGGAACACAGTGTTCCTCTCTCCACCTGCACCAGATTTCCTTTGAAAAGAGAACCCAGGCGCACAAGGGCACTGTGCAGCAAGTTTCATTCTGACTCATAGTTAAGCTGGGAATGCCTGTGTCCTGGAGAACAAACACAGCCAGCAGTATCTTGAAAAAAAATAGCCAATATACTGAAGGCTTTGAGGTTTATTAACAGATACGAGAGACTGCCAGCTCGGACTGGAAATTAAGACATTCAGCAGTGCTCTACAGAAAATGAGGTGGGCACAGGAGATGGTAGATTACAGAATTGCTGTTGCTTTATTTTACCATGACCTATTTCACTCTGAGATCCCAAACTTTGATTTAAGCCTGCCACGTTCAGCACTGTATTTTATTTCTGCAGCTCCACTGACAATCTTTAAATGTAACCAATCTCCTCCCATGGAAGTCCCAAAAATTATTTTAGAACAAGAAACTGGACACAAAAGCCTCAAGCTTAAGGAAGAGTTGTAACCAGGAAGGATAGACTCATTCGGAGAGCATCTAATATTTTAGAAGATCAAGTACCAGACAAAGTTGGCTGCAGCTCTCAAGCTTTTCCATCAGAAAGGATTTCTGCCTAACACTAGGAATTCAGTAAATACTCCTCTCCTCCAGTGAGGCATGAGAACAGAGCTGGACTCTCCTTTACCTCTCCTTCACTAACATGGATGCTCCTGCTAAGCCAAAGGAATATTGTGTCATATGAGGCAGCATTTGAGTAGAGAAAGGAAAGGAATTATGAGGCTTTTCATTAGAAGAAACTGATGGGGGTACATGCAGGAGATACTCTAATCCCTGCACCCAGTTGTATAATAAAAATTCATCAGGCATGAATACTTCTGTGTCTACTAGAGTACAATCAAAAAAGAGCTGTACTTGTGAGAGTAGGCCAGAGAGGACAGAGTACCTTGGGAACAAATGATAAAAAACATCAGCTACCCATAAAATTTACTCTTTTTTTCTTTCTTTTTTTTTTTTTTTTTTTTTTTTCTCACTCTTCACTTAGTATACTCTTAAAAATCTTATGTCCCATGGCATTTTTATTAGCTCAACTCAGAGTTTAACCAATTGATCATGCTCTCACTTTTTCTGAAATACAGATGTTATCGTTTAGTAATCTTTTTTAGAAATATATTCTCAACATTCTTACATACTTGCATAAGAATGTTTCTTCATGGCAATTAATATTTTAAAAATGTACAGTAGCTTGAAATCTTGTTTAAACCACAGAATGCGCAGCATGTGGACAGTGGCAGGACAAACGCCTCTGTGCTACTCTCACCTACTGTTTATCATTCCTTATTTTCGAATGCCGGTTTTTCCACTGCAAGCTATAATGCAAGTGATAGCTCTGAGACGCTCATGGTTCTGCACAGATTGTTAAACATTCACAATCACCAGCACAAAGTTTCTGAGGATCCCGTTCCCCTACATGCAAACTCCTCCTGGCTGAGTCACAGAGCTGTCCCACTTTGACTTGGACTGAAACTACTGAATTCTGAATACGAACAAGTAGCTATGAATTATTACACTGAGTAACATCAAAGAGCCTAGAAAGTAAGCAAATGAAGCAGGTACTATAGAGCATATCGTAAGACAAACAATATAAGCTGAACACAAGGTTAAGAATCGGTCAGCTTCTCACAAATATTTTCATTTTTAAATCAGAATTGTTGCTGGTTTTTTAATCTTATGAGAGTTTAAGGGCCATGACACTCTGTGACACTTAATGGAAAGCCAACTCCATTTTTAGCTTGGATAAGAACTAAGCAAGGCACAGAGAAATCAGACTTCCTGCTTTTAAACACCAGTCTCATTAACAAAAGCATCTGGAGCTAGTCTGGGACTGAAATACACTCTTATGGAGATCACACTGCCTATGTGGCACTAGAGTAAATACTTCTGTATTGCATTTGTTTCAGAGTTGGCAACCAAACCAAACACCACACTTAAATCCCTCTTCTCTCACCCTCAGTTACTAGCCACCACCTTATCAGTGGTACCATTACAAGTACCAGCATTACTCAGTAAGCTGGTTCACTGAAAAGATCTGGCTTAAAGTAGCGGGGTTGAGATGGAGGTGGGACCCTTGCTTTGTTTCTTTGACTGGGGACAGTTCACTAACCCAGTTTACAGCATGGTAACACAAAGATGCATTGACACAAGAGAGCAGCATACAGCGATGCCAGAGCATGAATTTATGTCTGTTTTGACACTGAAGCAAGCCCATCCAGCAACTACACTTTCCACATACTCTAAGGAGAGGCTAAAGGGGTGTAGGAGCGGTTTACATACTAATTAAAACAGTACATTGTATTTTTATAAAATCTATTCACTTAGCCCTTAAACCACTTTACATATTACTTCAAAATACTCAAGACATTACACTGGAGACCATTCACCACTTTGACAGTATAACTAATACCAGGACCCTAAACTACTCATTTACTGAGTCCTCCAAAGTGTAGATAGGGAAACAGAGCACAGAGGAATGAAGTTCCTTGAAAACAGAAATACAGCAAATGACAAAACCATTCTTGCAGGCAGTCCCAGGTTCCTAGTGAGTAAAGAGCTGAAGACCTAAATTATTCTTCAAGAAAGTTAATTTACCAGCTTGTGCCTTGAGGATCTATTCATTATGTGCCTTTGCCTCCCCACACCACAACTCCAGGCACTACATACTCAAACTCACATTTCCTCCCTTAGCCTCTTACCTGTCCTGCTCCATGTCTCCACAGCAGAACCCTTTACCCCATCTTTCTTAACTGCTTACTCAGCATGTTTTCCTTTACCTTCCAACCCTCCTGAGTATATACAATATTATCCTGGTTTCAACTGAGATTTTATTCTCAGTAGCTGCAATAGTGCCCCACTTTGGATTCAGTATGAGATTTAGTATGAGAAGAATGTTGATAATACACCAATGGTTTTAGTCCATTTGTTAAGAAATCAAGGACTTTTCAACTTCCCATGTCCTGCCAGTGTGCAGGTGCACAAGAAGCTGGGAGGGAGCACAGACCCAGACATGCCAAAGGAATATTCCAGATCATATAACATCATGCTCAGTATATAGACAAGGGTTGGCCAGGAAGCTTGCTCTCACTTTGGGGGTTGCCATTTCAGGATTGTTATTTCAGGATCTCCTCAGAGATCGCTAGCTGGGAACAGGCTGGGTATCAGTTGGCAGGTGGTGAGCAATCACATTGTGCATTACTTGTTTATATTTTCTATTATTACTATTCTTATTTCAACTATTTAACTGTTTTTACCTCAACCTACGAATCTCCTTACCATTACCACTCCAATTCTGTCCCCTATTTGTTTTGTCAATTATCAGGCCTAGCATAAAGATGAACCAATAACCAGATTGTATTTGACATAAAAGGGTCAGTACATGGGTGAGCACTGGGGGTACAAACAAGCCAATCAGGTTATACATAATCAACATCAATCCCAATGATCCCAACAACAACACTGCACAACAAACAATGGGCAGAATAAATGGTGAAATAGAGTGTCCCATAGAAGGGACAGGAGACAGCCAGGTCAACCAGCCAAATACATAAGACCAAGGAAGTCACATACTGAATCTCTACACAGCCCACATTTACAAAAGCCAGACCTGACTGGAGCCCAGTCCCAGGGAGGCAGGAGGTCCTTCCCCGACAGGGAACTCTGCACAGGGCATCCACCTCACACACAGACACTGCCCCTCCTGCAATGGTCCCAGCTTTTATCCCTCGGTGGGACACCTGACCATGGGTTACTTAATGCAGACACCTGGGGCTCATTTACCTAATGGCTCTCCCTGCCAGGCCGGCACCACCCTGGAGGGAAGCCTAAAGGCAAACTCACCCCTGCTTTGGGAAGGGCTGTGGGAATCACCCAGATGTCAACCTTAATTTGGGGCTGGGGCTTGAAACCCCAGAATTTCACTATTCCCCAAGCAGGGGAGGGTGAGTGAGCAGCTGCATGGTGTTTGGCTGACAGATGGGCTTAAACTACAACAATCATATACAATGAATTGTATCACATTATCTAGTGATAAATACAAGACAGCTTATTCTTTTTCAGGACAGCCAATGTGAAGTGCTCTGATATGAGAAGGCCACCCAGGCTAGTTTTCCATGACTCCTAGGCAGTCACTTTGACAGCTAAAGTCAAAGACAAAGCTTGCGTGTTAATGAAACTAGAAACTACTGCCTTGTCTCATGTGGTGAGTTCCTGCTGTGCTAGGTCTTGGAATGAAGAATAAAAGACTGTGTGGTCAGAAGTGAAAGGTATAAAATCAACGCATTCATACCAAGTATTATTTAGTGGCTCCAGCCACTAACTCCAGGAGGTGTTTTCAAGTACACCTTAGCAATGACACGCTGACTTTTTTGGTTGTAGTGTGAGGGGAGAAAAAGAGATTTTTCAGCCCCTCCATCACACACACGCTTCCCTCACATCACGTATTTGAGAAATAGAACCTGAAAAGTAACGAAAGGCTTGGTACATTCAGTGGAGATTAAAGCCTGCATGTTCAAATAGACACTAACTTGAGTGGGTTGGTCAAATTCTCCCTATAGTTTTTTATTCTGGAAACCCTACAATGGAGAATAGAATTCTTTTGATATTCACATTTCAAAGAGCACACTTTCCTGAATATTTTCAATAGAAGATGATAGCGCTGCCGATTTATATAGACTGTGTATAAACCTACACATGCATATGCACAAACAGGTATGCACAGCATATACATATGTATATGTAGAACTATCTGTAACAGAGGAGGAGATCCTTTCATTTTGCCTTTTGTGCTGCTCACTCCAGGAATCTATCCTTGATCTTGACAGAACTGATAGATTATAATGAATACTTTTCCAGCTTTCATGGCTGGCATAATGGAAACACCTGGGAGTAAGATTTGTTCACTGTGGCTGTGTGTATTTCTTTTTTAAACATAGTTACTGTGCTGTTTGCCTCTAATAAACATTTTCATTGTGTTTAAATATTTTATTGGTTCAGGCAAAAACAAAACAAAAGAAAACAAACAAGTAAACAAGAGGGTCTGCTCTGCTTCTGCAAGTGGAAAGAGACCCTGAAAGGATAAAGAATCTGGGCCAAAGTCAGGAGATGTGCCATTGACTGTACTACAGATTAACTACACATGACATTTTATAGTGCCTCATTTTCCCTTTAGTTACCTACATAGAAAGTGAAATATAGGAAAATGGCAATAACTCTCAGGAAAGCCCTGACTCCTATTTAAAGTATTTGCATGGTCTTCGGAATCTTGGTACTCACTTTCCGTTATATTTATTTCCACATCAACCCTGTGAGATTCAGAATACATTCTTCTCACCTAAGAGAAAGAAACCAATGCATTAAGAGGACAAATGATCTACTGAGGGCGACACCAGAAATTTCTGGCAAAACTCTAAGAACCTCACACACAAGATACTAAGATTTTCAAGTACAGCATATTTTGTTGCATCAGTTTAATACAAATGATATTAATCCCAGAAATAATATCAAAAGAAGGATAAAATACCAGATGTACAGCACAATAAACAGAATATTTGAAGGAAAAAATTTAGTCACAATACCCCATTCATTCTATTTTAAAGAACCAAGTCAGCACTGTCAGATAACATTCACATTCTACATTGATGTGGTCAGACTTCCTTTGTCATTATGACATTCCTTCCTCCTTTCTTTCTATTTGTCTGCTTGAGATTTGAAACATCCTTGAATCTAGGTACTAGACTTAAAACTGCCTATTCCAAGATTTGAACTATTTCCAATAGCAACTATCATTCTAAGTAAGTTATAGAGATTAGAAATAGAGCTAGGTGAAAATGTATTTTAGGCGATCTTTTTTCAAATATTTTTGGCAAGTTCTGTAAGCAATAGGAAAAAAAATAAAATTGAAGAATCAGGTATCTCACAAAATACCTGTTGTACAGGCTTTATTATTCAACCTAAATAGAGAACTTGTAACCTACAGTTAAAGTCCTGGTCTGCTATCTTTGTATGTATGAAAATTTCATGTTAAATAGTCTTAAAACACAATCAGTGAGCAAGGTCTTACTCTATCACCTCTCTGAAAAAGTATAAATTCCACAGAGTAAAAACCAGTGAAAAGTCAGTCCCTTGTTCACATGCGGATTAGCAGAAGGAGTCTATGTCACGGCCACTGAAAGGCTTATATGAAAGCCCTAGTGCTTATGTGTGTAGTTTGAGAAAGCAACCTGTAAATCTCAACATCCCCCTGTAGTCTACTGGTCCAGCTGAGCATGGAGAGGAATGGCATTCTGCAGGATATCTGTACCTCCTGTGATACCCTGCATTTTAGTCTAGCCCACCTCTGGAAAGAAGTTTCACTGGAAGTTCAATCAATTCCACAGCTTTAACTGTGTTTTAAAACCAGCATACATGTAAAGGGGAATAAAGGGGAGCTTCTAATTCCGTCTCTTTATGAATACTTATGAAAATATGTGGATCAAAGCCTTTTCCTCTGCAACTAAATTTCAAGCCTCCTGTAGGACTCAAAGGAAAAGTATTAGAATTCATATTTCAGCTAGCATAAAGCACATGGTCTCACAACAGGCAGGGAACTGCTTCAGAAATGGAGAAAAGCAGTCTAAGCAGGGCCCTTGTTCTGCCTGCACAAGAGGGGAAAATGATATCAGCATTGTAACAAACATCCAAACTATCTCTGTCATTAGCTTAACAACAAACTCTACCTAACTTATGCACGTGAAAAGTAAGTATACTTAAAGAGAAATGACCTTAGGTTAAACACAGTCTCCCGAGTCCTCTCATTGCTTAAACGAACATCAGCCAACCTGGTATCTGCCAAAGCCCTTCTGACCTCACAGTTACTGATCATACTGAACGTTTGTTCCAACACACTGGTTTCAGGTCATAACTCTTCCCAGACACTGCTACTTCTCCTGAAGAAGAGTTGTCCCGTTCCTAAGGGACCAACCACAATAGAGAAGTTCTACATTCAACACTCAGCTGATCTAAAAAGGGCCTGTCAACACAAACACATATGACCCAAGATTTTCTTCCTAAACTCTGACTTGCCCAGAACCCAAGCAGTCATGTTAGCACAGGGCAGTGCCTTCACTACATGGCCATTCTCCTGAGGGTAAGCTGGCACAGGAAGGGGGCTGCACCAACACAGATAACACAGATAACAGCTTCCACGCCAGCAGCAGATAACTTCTCCACAGCAAGGAGGGCAGGCTGAGGACCATGATGAACCCACCTAACTCAGAAAGTTCAGTGACCTTTTCCTCCACCATCCTTTATCTTTCTTACTCACATACTGCGGGAGAGCTGAGCACACACACGACCAATGTGATCAAGCAATGCCCATTTATTACAACTAAGAAAGCCCTTTTATAATGTTCTCCCGCACACGTGAGTAACATGCAATACAAGTCCTCAAGATTGGACAGTTAACTTAGCCCGCGCTTTAAACCTTCTTATGATTGGATAAAAGGTGCCACATCAGCCTTGCCGGGCTGCCTGCCTTGTGTAACTTCCTCTTCCATCCCAACCCCTTCCAGGGGTTGTTGGTCTCGTCGAGTTTCTCCCCCCTCATTCAGGGTCACATCCTTATCGCATTCTTGCTCGGCTGAGGCTCCTATCAGTCTTGTTCTCATGCAGGATTGCTCACATGTCCATTCTCTTGCAGAAAGCCCTCTAGAATCCCAACAACATACCTGTTAAGAAATTTGGAACAAAAAGAAGTTATGTGTACAATGTTTGCTCTGTATGCAGCACAGAGCTGAGGTGGCTGCTGAGGTGTGTGATCTTTTGGGTGAAATTCTCTTTCCAGAGATAGTAGTAGTACCACAACAGGATAACCAGGCAAGGACCACAAAAAACTTTTTTGGATGTTAGTCAGAAGCAAGAAAGAAAAGATGAAAGAAATTAATTAACTGAGACTAATTAAGCAACTTCCTCTACTTAGGAAGAGGGGAGTTTCTGCTAGTAAGAAGTTAGTTTTGAAAAATACCATTAAGCAGTACTGCAAAAAGAGAACAGAACACTGAATTCTGTTGAGAGAGCATGTCCCAACTTTCAAAACCTGCCTAGGTCCCTGGGAAAGCCACTGATAACAGTTTTGTGTTGGTTCAAAACTAGTTCATCTCTTATTACATCTACCCAAATGCCACAGAACACCAAAACCTCCAATAACTAGCCATGAATTTCACAAAGCCCAAAACAGGGTAATGGTGTGCTTTGAATTTTGCTGCACATCAGTCCTTTCTCTTCACGTTTATGGACACTTATTTTGAGAAGAAAGAAGTAACTAGGTGGGATCTTGAGAGGAAAGTAGTCACTTCCCAGTTCTGGCACAGACCCAATGCAGAATTTAAACAAATAATTTAATCTTTTTGAGTCTTAGTTCCCTAGCAGTAAAAACTAGGCAGCAGTTCATTTATTCTGTTCTTTGTCTCATTTACATAGTTTGTAAATGCTGAAGAGCAGGGGCTATCTCTTATTATGGATTGTGCAGCCCCTAAAACAATAGAGAACTGAACGTAGCAGGGCCTTTAAGAACTATCTCATTTTTGAAGTACATTCAGAAGTATATTGTTCCATGTTACATATGTCTCCCAGAGCTTATTACCATGAGAGCTAAAGATTCATGATCATTAGGTATGATTTTGTGTCAGAAATTAAGGGGTCAAGAAAAATATCTATTGATAATTGCCTGTCTTCACTCCTTCCCTACATAGATTACCAACAATAGAGCACATGAGAGAAAGAGGCAGAAACAAAAGCTAAACCTACCTTTGGTGAATAAATAATAGACTGATATGTCTTAAGAGCTTTCTGCTAAGTTCCGCAACCCTAAATTGCATACAAAAAAGTTTCTGTAAATTGGCATTAATGAAGAACAATCCTCTTTCTTTGTCTAGCAGGAAGAGCCACCTTTTCTAAGAGAGAAATGCTTGACAATCTAGAAATTCTATTAATAACATTAGAGTCCTGAACTTTAATGTATTAATGAATGGACGTGCACCCATGCTGTAATCATGAATTTCAGCATTGCCTTTGATGCTTCATTGGGCACAAAGCTCTTACAAAATGTTTGAAGTGTCTGGCTGTGTAATAATGATTTATAATTCTCTTGAACCAAAGCAAAATTTGCTAGTAAAAATCATTTTTGAAATAAAAAATAAATTGTGACTGGAGGGTCTGGGTTTGTTTCAAAAAGAGATCACCCACAAGCAGCAAATTATTTAAAAAGCCACTGGTTCTAGTGTTTTGAGATAGGGAACGTACAACTCAGAATTTCAAAGTAGTGTTAATTAAGATCAGTTTATTAAAATGTCAATCTTTTTAACCAAAAAATTCTCTACCATGAATACTAGTTGCAAGTTCATGTTCAACTTTTCGTGAAGAAAATTATTTTTCCTCATACCATGTATTCAGCTTTATCCCTTTTCCTACTCTTCCTTTCCACTCCCCCAAATCTCTTCTATCAGGGTTTACTTGTAGAATAAGTGGTCTGTGCACGTCTGTTAGATTACTGCTTCCCCCCTCCTCCCACACTATCAGAAAAATCTCTGAATTACATTAAAACAGCTGTGCTTTGCATGAAAAAAAAAAATAAAAATCTTAAAAGTTTCATGATTTTTTTTTCTTATTTTTCAGCTCAGTCCAAAACCCAGAGTCAACAAAAAGAATACTTTTTTTTTTTTTTTTTTTTTTTTATCATGAGTGCTTCCACTACAAGACTTCTCAGAAAGGTTGAGGAAAAGAGGTGGACAGAAATGAACCTGGCAAGGGTATGTCCTTATCGCTATCAAAGCAGCTATTTTTGCAAAAATATTTAGCAGAACAGTCCAATATTAAAAAAAAAAAAAATCTGCCAAGGGAAAAGGAATGGACATGGTACAGCTGGAGACATCCCTCCATATTTCTCTCTGGAACTTGGAGCCAAAGACTAGGGCGGGGGGTGCTGGAAAAACAGCTTAACTTTGTCAAGTTCTTCCCAGTCCTCACGTCATGTAAGGAGTTTTATTTATTTTGCTAAATATTGTCATTCCTTCTTTGAAAACACAGTGGCTGTGAAAAGTGTTATTGAGTCAGAGGATTAACTGTTTAAGGTACATGGTGTGGCTGACCTGCTCACGCCAGCTGAGGAGCCACACGCAGCAGGTTCTGCCCGGGTCCATGATGAGGTCTCTTCTGCTTATTCTAGAACAGGAAGAGAAACTGAATTTCTCCCCAGGTAAGCAGCCTGTAACCATATGCAGCCCTCGTATGTGGCTGCAATCATACCCATCTCAGGTATACCTATGATAAATTTAGTTCAGATTTTAGCAAAAGGAACCTGTTGAAGCCAAGATCCAGATGTTGGCTTCTCTCTCGAGACAAGCACCAAAAATGGTTAGGCCTTCACAAAACCACAAATGCCATGTAAGTAATGAAGCAGCTTGTAAGCACCTGAAACCACATCCTAGGCATCACTGTTACAGTGGTCAGTTCACAAACAACCAAGTCTACTCTTCAAAAGAGCCAGAAGAATCACATCTATTATTTTTAAAAATATGGCTTTTCTTTTGCTGTTGGGTTTTTGTTGTTGTTGTTTTTTGTTTGGGGTTTTTTTTGGTTGTTATTTGTTTGGTTTGATTTTTATTTAAAGTTTTTGTTAGGATCTTCCACATGTGACCCAAAAGAAATTGTCTGACTATTACAGAGTTAAAGCAAAGAGGATATCAATATAAAAATATAATATACACACAACAAAATAATCAGAGAGCACATGTTAGCCCAGCAAGAAGAACAAACAAGGCAGTCCTATCCTAGACCAAACTGACCCTGGAAATTAAACTGCACCAGAATTCTGGCATGAAGTCTCAGAATAAGACTCCTCTTTTCCCAGCATTTGGAGAAGGGGAATTTCTACCCGAAGTTTTAGACTGATTTTAGATTTAGACATTCACTTGTGTTTCTTAAAATTATCTTCAATTACATATAATTCAAACTGGAAATGTCCTTACTTTTCCTTGAAGATGTGGGCTTCTGTTTTTAATGTTTGTGATAAACATTCGAGTTTCTTTGCTATCTCAGCCTTTACAAGGACTTCCTTTATTTTTTATTTCAAATGAAGCTGTGTGGCTGAGGAATTACTGCAAAGCAGAGGCAACAAGGAATGCTTCTATGTCTACTGATTCAAGGCTGAATGAACTCCAGAAATCCCAGCAGAAGACCAAGAATGGAGATTATCAGTGGCACACCACAGCAGAATTCCCTATTCACTGTCATTGTGAACAAGAGTATTACACCTTCCGTCTTAACTTGCCTATAAATTCTTAGAAAATATGTGTGCTAGGATATTCCACCTTAAGAAAAATTACTCCAGGAAGGCTTTTCCTAAGACCTCACTAAGCTGAGACAGAAGGACAACAACCTTTCACGCCATTAAAGCTCAAGATATTATCATGCATGTTTGAGAATTACACCTATAAACAGAGCAAATATAATCCCATTATTCATTTTTGTCTGTTCTTCCTTGATTCTTTGCCTCAAGAAAAAGATGAAAGAACAGAATTCTGCTGCTTAGCTACATGTTTATTTTCCCCCCCATCAGCTCCTCTCTCCACTTGTTCCTGTTATTAGCACAAACCCTGAACCTGTCTTACAGTTGCCCTATGGGGACCCATACAAATTGACTAGAACTACAGGAAAACATTTGTCAACTCCTCTGCCTATTATAAGAGTACAAAGACCTCGACATAGTATCCCGTACTGGCAATATGAACCTTGCTGTTGATTTTAGCAGAATGCCAATTTTCATGAATCAAAGATATGCTATGGCTTATTAAATTAGGTCCTGTAATACAAAGAGGCTTTCCTTTTTTTATCATCTACAAATACAGTTTTCAGATTAAATACTGTGAAAAGAAAATACCACAGACCTATAACCCTCTACAACACTAACCACTGACTTCTGTCTCCCAGAAAAAGAACTATTAATCAACAAGGTGAACCAGAGCACTCCTTTCAGCTTTTTCATCCAAAGGAACAGAAAGATTTCACAAAAACATAAACATACCTGACTTGCCAGCCAGCAGAACAGTGACTGATTCCACACACTCTTAACCTTGTTGAGCTCTGATGTACAATTTGATACAGCAAACATCTCCCCTGTAAACTCATCTGTCAAGCCTTAAAGCGGAATATTAATATAACTTTTGGAGGAGGCTGTGAAGTGCTACTTCTGGACAAACGTAGAAACCCTTTTAAGGGCTAAGGGAACAGGCACCCTCCGTGCTACTATCTTTACTCAGACAGGCTGCAAATTTGTTTGCCTGTATGGCTACAATTATTGCTTTCAACAAAGCCACTTTGAGTTATTTAAGTAGAAAGTAATCCTCAAAAATATCTTATTTTTGTTTTATTTAAAAATTTTACTGCAGAAGGTTATTTTAATGAAAAAGTACAAAAAAAAAAGTTGATCTGTCTATAGCTCATAAATATTTTCTATATATACACAATGTTTAATATAAATTAATATAGTATATATAATATTATTATTGTATGTTAAACATACATTTTGCATGTATATATAATATTTATATTGTCTATTAAACATTAGGTACATAGACCTACAGATATAATGTCATGAACCAATGAAGACTGGAGAGGCTCATATCAAGTTCAGTCAGGACCTTGAGAGCCTTCCCCTAGAGGCAGATGCATCACTTTACTTAAAAGGTGTAACTGATGTCTTTATACCCTCTTCAATTACCAACACCCAGCCCCACTGGCCTTAACCGATCTTTACGTAAATTTATATAAAATGGATATTGCTGCACCTTAGGTTCTGTACAGATTAAAATCTGTTTCTTTTGTATTCAAGCCAGCCATATTCAGGTGTAATAACTGTTTCCACCTAAATTCCTGTTTTTAACTCACAGATGAGCATCGGAGTACAGGCTCCTACTCTGCCTCCCATGGAAGAACAAGGACTCTGGTAACCACTGGTTGATTCAAGGGAACTGATATTCTACAGAAGGCACTGAGGAAACAGTCTTGGATCCATTACTGCAAGGAAGTCAAGTTCTCAGTGTTATCCTTTCATTTAAGGAACATGCTATTCAGATCATCAGTTGTTTAATTAGCTCATCTTCTGACAGGCCTTTAGCTTGTAGAGGGAAGAATTATTTTTTTGCTGATTTCTACCAGGTTTCCCTATACAGACCCAGTTTTCTTGGGCATAGACAGAACTCAGTGTAATGTAAATATAATAGTGTTATATTTACAATATAATAAATAATACTGTAAATAAATTTTCAAAGTCTGGCGATTTAACTTCCTCTCACTGAAGTCAATGGGATTCTTGCCCAGGAGAAGTTCAGTCCTTTCACTTTGAGATTAAACATTTCCTGCCTCCACTCCAAGGCTTTTTTTTTTTTTTTTTTTTTTTTTAGTAGAAGAAAGCAAGTAAGCCTGGTAAAACACCTTATCAATTAACAGACCCAAACACAACAAACCGGATTATCTGAAATAACAGGCCAGCATCTGCAAAATATGACCTATCTGGAAGCACATTCCCTGAAGCTGTTTATTGAGACCAAAAAAAAAACAAAAACCCAACAAACAAACCAACAAAACAAATAAGAAAACTAAAATCTGCAGGAAGCAAATAATGCAACTCCTCCCATTCTCACATGATATCATGGTAGGGGGGAGGGAAGAATCACATTAAAATCTGACAAACATAGTAAGACTAAGTTTTCAGGTATACTTTGCTTCCACTACAGGTTCAAAATTATATTGTTCATTTTTCCAAAACTTTCTTCAGAATACATTTTGGTTAGCTGCTCCTACATTATAATAAATACTCACTTTGCAAAAACTTTAGAAAATTATGTATTTTTCAGTTATTATTAAATTATACCTGAAAAGGTTTATCTAACAAACCTCCTGCCAGTCTACATGCAGCCGGTTTTCCAAAATTAAGGCAGAGCATAATCTGATAATTTATCATTTGGAAAGCAAAGCAAATATTTGCTACAATATTCCGAGTTGGTCATATTTTAACATTGCAAGATGTTAACATGCCTATATTCTTGGTAAAAACTCAGATTTTTAAGTACCTATGTCTTTTCATTTGTATTTCTGCATGTTTAGGTATTTTCTATGTTCATTTATTTTTATATATTTATACATAAACATGCCACATTTATATGGCATAAATATTTTATTTATATATATATAAATAATTTATGTCATGGTTATATAGAAAGAAGATGCAGCATCCAAATCCCTTCTGACCATGATGTAGGCAGGATACTAGCTTTTAATACGAATTGATTAATATCAGTAGGAAGAAGAGAATGAAGACCATTATAGCAAGATCCCCAATTATAGTAAAATACAGTACTGTCATAGCAACCTAACAACTGTAACATTTATAGAGGCACCAAGGACCCAATCTGCATGAAATCAGATTTGAACACAAGTCATCTTCACATAAAAGTTCAAGTCAGTGCAACAGGTTTTACACAACTAGGATAGACCTATCTAGATAAAATAGGGATGAACTGGAGGTGCCTTAAAGATGCCGATGGTTGGAAGCCAAATATTAGTCTTTTGAGCACCATTAGCCAAGCACAAAGAGACGCTCCAAGCAGGGTATACTGATCTGAGAATTATAATGCAATTATTTATTGGTTAAACAGACACAAAACACAGCGAGGATTTAATAAGCTCTGAAGCCAAGCATTACTGCTCACCACGCCAGCAAGGCAGTGATCTGCCTCCAGCGATCCCTGGAAGGCCTTCTCAGCATAGCTGAGTTGCCGCCTTCTTCTGGCTCCATCTGCCCTCTGTTCCTTGACTCACCTTTTCCTTTTAGGATTTGACACATTTCTATGCTGGCTTTTTTCCTCTCGAACACCTGAGTTATTAATGACCTTCTCTCAACAATCATGTATCTCCTTGTATTTTTTATCTTTCTTATTTCTTTACAGCTTTTTATCACAGGTCGTCTTTAACAGCTGCATCAAAACTGGGCCCTGAATCCTTGGTACACAGGCAACAGAAACCCCACATGCAGGAAGCTTACAACAGGAGTTGCAGATGGGACACTACATCTCTTGACAAATCCAAGTCTCCAATATAAAATAGTCTAGAATTTTGCAGGGATCTAGATGTCGACATTGTGAAATTAGCTTCTTGTTATACACAGCAGCTTTCATGCTTCGTACAGTTATATCCAGGGATTACAATGAGATAACAAAACAATAAATCACGTCTGACTTCTAAACCAGCTTCCCTTATCAGCCTGGGGCCCACTGCCATTGGACCCTGAAGTCTCCTTTATGATGTTGGAAGTAAAGCCAAATAACTCATTCTATAAGAGCACATTATACAAACATTAAAAACATTCAGCTGGATCTCACTGCTTGTGGAGAACAATGTCGTGTTGTAGATTTACACCATCTTCAAGAGCTTTTTTTTTACATTGAAAAAGGGAGGATTGTCATGTAACTAAGTGAAGAGAGAGCTAGGACTTTAAGCAAGGGGGCAAAATCTATCCCAGGCACAGATTCTAGAGGAATGAAGTACTTTATTCCCATGTCCATCCACAGCTAGTATCACTACATTACTGTTTAGATGTCAAGCTGAGGACAGACTGGACAAACTTAGCCTCTCTGTGCAGCTCTGGAAAATAAGGAAAACTACTCCCCCTTTCAAAACAGATATTCTGAGGTATAGTACCTTAACATTTCTTTAACAGATTCCCAGGTAGAATGGTGCTACATAAGTCAAAGAATTATTCCATTATTACCTATTTAATACCTAGTTAAACATTACTTAACCCACTGGCATAAGCCCAATACATCCCCATTAAGTTAAATATTGCTAATGCACTATTGTTTAAATTAAGCACTAGTCTAAGCAGCAATAAATGTCATTCACTGTCATTAGGGTAAATTGGTTCCCTGGGCAACATACTGGGAACGCAGGTGTCCTGATTACATGGGTCCTCATTAAATACAGTACACTATTTCTTAAAAATGGAACTCAAGCTGATTGCGACAAAAAACTCCACTATTCCTTTTTGCAGCAAGGGATGATGCACAAACACAACTACCAGAATTCACATGCGCCCATCTCTGGACAGCAACTCCCAGATCCCTTTACAGAACAATGTTTGCCAATTGTATCATTGTTTAGTCACAGGCCCTGAGCACAGAAGAAGCTCTACCTAGATAGGGATCTACGCGAGAACAAGGAACTATTGAAGCCAGGCGTCCTCCTGCAGAGAGCTCTTTATATGACTGAAACCTTGAAGCAGATAAGGCTCCGAACAGATGGAAGTACTGCTCCTATAGTAAATTGTGGGACCAGAGCCTGAGATGATAATCATTTGCTATTTATCAAGGATTGTGTTTTCTGTGAAGACACTAGTATACCTCAGGGGGCTAAATAATAATGAGATATACTGTATCTCACACACCTGAAGTATTACAAACCAGCTGTGATAACACATTCATGTTCCTATTGCATTTTTCAGTTACTAATATGACCAAATAGCCTAAAGTGTATTAGCTTAATAACCATAAAAAACCCACAGATTTACAAAAATGTGCTACTTTTCTTTCCTTTTTAAAAGAAACGCAGGCTTTGAAATGCTAACTTAAGTATTTTTATTACTGTTCAATAAGGGATTCATGCATTGGAAGAGTTAAAAAGGGATAGTAGTGCTGAGAATCATATGAACTGCTCCTGTTAGCAACTACTTTGTGGAACTGAAGGACAGTCAGTGATTCTTGCCTTGGGGTTAGCAATTCGATATCTATTTCAAGTTTTTTTTTTCTTGACAATATGAACCCAATACATCATTTACATAATGCAACCCACTTGCATTCTTCTGTTGGGCTTCAGAATTTAGATTAGTAACAGAAACATGAGTTACACTGGTTAAACAATATAGATGTCATCCATTAAAATATTAGTTTTACTCATTGTCCCAGTGCAACCTTTTAAATAGAAGATTTTCAGCCTGGAGATGCAGTTCCTTCCACACAGCCCTTTCTAATAAAATTATATGTAGACTGAATGACATTGAGAGGTTTATTGATTCTGCTTTCTATTGGTAATGAAAACCAAAGCAATTCATTCTATGGAACCTACAACAAATCAAGAACATTATGACTTTATGCAATAAACATTAAAGATTTGTATGTTAAGAATCAACTAGACAAACTGAAATGAAAAATGGGCTCATATGAAGAATGAAAGCATTTTATGTAAATAAAGCATCACACAGGTGTAAATTCACTAGCTGTATGCCCATGTGCACATGCAAAGAGGAGGAGCCTAGGAGGACTATGCTCCTTCATTAGTAATTTCTGAGGCCCTCAGAGCAGCAAGCATCATATACTAAGATGTCAAAGTGTTGCTCTCCTCTACCCTCATTCCTCTTAACTACCAAAGACAGTAGTCAGGCACCAAGTTTATCACAAAGATAGCATAAACTTTACATAAGAGTTTACCTAGAAGCTTTTATATGTGGGAAGAGATGCAAGAAGTAGGATTCTGAAGGTGACTGCTATGAGGTCTGGATGAAGTCACACTGAAGGCAGATATATATGGTAAGTCATTCTACTCAACTCCTAACATTGCTTGAGCTCTACCAAACGTATGCAGCAGAAACATAAAAAAATTTTAAAAAATGCCTAGTTTTGAATGTTAAACTTGAAAATCATTGTGCCTTTATGAAAAGATTTGCTGAGAGACTTGTGAACAGCCCATGCTCAGTTTTAAGTATGTCAAGTCTGAGTGGTGAGTGACAAGAGGGTGCTATTATAAATCTTACACATTTTGCCAGTGTCTTAATATGCAGGTAGCTAGGTGTTGGAGGAAGTTCCATCTCCCCAGATGTTTGGAAATTTTGCTATACATTTTAATATATTATCAATGGAATCTAGCACTGCCAAACATGAACATTTAGAAATCTTAAGCCAGACCATTATCAAGTCACGAGACTGAACTAGAAATCATGAGATTTGAAACATACTCAATATACATTTCTTTCTACTGACTTTATATACATCACATTCAGATGTCATTTTGAGACATTCATGAACAGCAACTAAAAAAGAAAAAAAGGAGGAGAAACAGAAAGAAGAAAAAAGAAAGCTTCTTGCCCCAGAATTAAAGAGAACTGAAGAAAAGTAGTAAGTGAAGCAGTAGCAGCTGACAGAACAGCCTATTCTCCCCAGCCAAGTCCTTTAGACTATACATGTCACTTTAGTGAACCAATGCTATGTTTACAGTGCCTGTAAGGGTGCACCCGAGGTAAGAAAGCTAAAATCACAAACGGTGTTTGCAGGCACATCTCTCTTAACAAAACACAGTAAAATTGTTGAAATCTAGTTACACTTGCAAAGTTTCCTACATAATGAAGCCACCCATTGCTGTGAAAGATGCTTGCAAGCACAGATGTGGTTGAAATTTTGTCTCTTTGCACAAAAAAGTTGAAAGGTTCAGTTCAAGCCACAGAATCTGGGACCTATATCATCACAACAACTTAAAAGTTCAGTACTGATGCAGCCTCTCCCCACAGCAGAAATAGCAAGAGTATTGGCAAAATATAACATGATTAGTTTAGTTACTAAGCAGAAATCTTAATATAAATATAGAGGTGGCCTACAACTTAAAATAGTGGTTTAAGCTCAGATTTCTAGAAACAAACTTATGTGAGAACATGCTAAAATAGTCACAGAAATTATTCTACCTGGTTAAACTACTGGGAACTTAAACCAAACAAAGAAGAAATAGTGGCTACATAACAGACCATATAATCTGAAAACAAACAAAAAACCCACTGAAAGAACAGAAATGGGAAAAAAGACAGAAAGATAAACACCAAAATGTCATTACCATAAAACAGGGGAAAAAATATAAAAAAATAAATAGCTCCAATACCATCTTTCTCAGTAATATTGTATTACCAAGTTGGCTCCTCCCATGATGGGCTTAGCAACAATGCAGCCATTTGGAATACATTCAGCCATGGCTTTTTCAGACTAACAAAAGAAGTGGAAGGGAAAAAGAAAAGAGACACACAATAGAAGGCCACTTGGCACAAGAGCATCTATCACTTCCACTGCTAAACGCCAATGACTTTTGTATTTGTGCTTATGGGCAGGAAATCCTGGCTCCTTTGCCAAGGAGCCCATCATACTGTGATTATGGGAGGAGGGGATTTCCATCTGCCTTATTCCCATAACAACTCTGGCTACTTTCAGAAACTATGTGGAAGAGTTCAAAAAGACTACATTGTGTGAAAATGGTTCCAACTAAATGCATTCAATCTGCACTGTCAAATTATTCCCATACCTGGTTTACAGTTTGGTTTTGTTTGTTTGTTTTTCCCCAGAAGTGCTGCATCCCTGCCTTTCCTGCTGATTTGAAGAGGTGCAGAACTTCCCACCTCAATGCATTTCAGACTTGATAATGGATTGGTATGTACTAAAAACCTGCTGCATCCCACCAGGTGATAAAAATTGCTCCCACTGGTTGAAAAGCTAGTGCTTACAGATATTTGATTATGGAATTCATTTCCAACCCTTCAGAACAGCATAGTTTTTTTCTGAACTCTGACCTCAAAATTATTGAATGGCCTCCTCCTGCAACATGGCATCAGTAAGAGTGGTTTGAGCTCCTACATACAACAGTCAGAACAACAGAACAGGGGCAGAACAGCACTCCAACAAATAGCAAAGTAAGCCCAAAAGAGAAGGAAGATGGCTGGATCTGGGCATAGCTCCAGAAGTGCCAGGAATTATACCCACCTCCACATGCTGAACATCTATCTGGTCCTAACTACTCGTGTCCTGTTGAATAATTGGGGACAGGGAAGGCTCGTGGTTGGAACATACTGCACTTCGGCTCAGCTCAAGAGAAAGCAGTTCTCTCGCCTACTGCACGATCAGGGCTAGAACAGATGAACTAGGGGAATAAAGGAGCCATAAATCAGCCCCCTCCCCCTTCCCCATGCCAAGCAAACCACAGCAAAGAGAATCTGGACACTGCTTCTTTGATATTCTAGAGGGCCTACCTTAATTTACTAGTTAAAGAAGTCTCTGGCCCTTATACTACCTTGGCAATTATACAACATCATGCATGATTTGAAACCTCTCCTTTTCTCACTCATCTCACACACCAACTTTGCTCTTTGCTCATCCTGAGTGTTGTACAAAGCTGTAACAGTTACCTGGGAATCAAACACTATGCATGATGAAGGAAAGCTGTGACTGAAAATAAATAATTGTTGGGCTGTCAACTAAGACAAACTCTATAAACTATTGTGTTTGCAATATCACGCTGCATGTTTCAGTACTTGAAGTCATACACTATATACTTTACTGATCGATTTGCATACCATATCGATCTCAAGGGTTGTATAATGTGTTTGATTTGTGGCACTTCTGCATAATTTTCTGATTAAGTTACTTATTTAACCTATTGACCTTTACTCTTAATTAAAGAGCCTATGTAAATGTTGAGCCGTAATCAACTTGCACACTACTGAGTGGAATTTACATCTTGTGGAATTTACTTACTCTTTAAGCTTTACACTGACACTGTGTGGTACACAATGGACGTTTTCATCCTTTGCAGTTTAAATTTGTGAAGCATTCTAGGAATCTAACTTTATTTCCAACAACTTTCAAACAAAATTCCCATAGGATCTTTGATTCTTTAAAAATTAAAAAAAAAATTTAAAAAATCACACAATAGAAATGCCTATTTTGAAAGCATAAAAGAGAAATAGAAAGCTAAATCTGTGCCTAATTTTCTTATGCAACTAGTCACTTGTACTAATACCTGTTGAACATTCAAAAATTCAGTATTGGATTAGATCTCTATTGTATACACCACATACACCCATGTTGCACATACCCGAAAAGAAGTCCCTGCTCTACAGAGCTAACAGCACATCACATTCAGCACTGCTCACCACACAAAAATTTTAAAGTTACAGTAGAACCAATTATTTCTCATTAACATGAAATCCTAATTTGAGCAAATCAGTTGGTGAACAAAAGGAAAAAAAACAAACACCAAAACCCCACCACACCACAGTCATTGCAATGCACTATATTCTGTTTATTATTGTTGAGAAGTCCAATTTAGTTTTAATAATTTATGGCACTTGGTTGTTCTTACTAAGTGTAATACAGTATTTTACTGATTCACTGTAAAGTTAGAGGACATCTCAATAATTCAGTTAACAAACAAACTGCAACGTTTTATGTGTGTGGAAAGTGTTATGTTGATAGCTTGGAAAGTCAGCAGTTTGACAGCAGACATTAGCTAAGTATTTAGAAGCTGCATTTATACCTTCTTTACAATAACATACCCCTCAACTCTCCCTGTATATATCCCAACAAAAGAATAAAGATTAGATAAAAGATGACAAGATAATGTTCAGTAATCACTCTGCCGCAAAGAGTATGACAATTCTATGCCCCTTGAGACAGTTCTTATTGCTCCACAATGAGCAACCAGAAAGAAAAAGTCACCAACTTGCTCAATTACCAGTGATCTTAAAATCAAACTACACCAGTGGTTAGATGCAAAGAATGCAAGTCAAAAATTAACAGGCATAAACATAATGATATAGAACAAGGTGCTGAGTTGAAGCCGAGTGGGTTGCACTCTATGCAGATTGAACAAAGCATTTCCGAACGACTGAAACTAAACCCCCAACCTTTCTATACAACTGTTTGCTTTCTAATAGCACTCCACATGGAAGTTATCTGCAAGAAGGTCTGTTCACATCAATCTTTGTTCTCAGTTTTTTAAGATCAGAAAGCCTTTCTTGGCTGGGGATTTTATTTTACTCACCTTGTTTCCGTATGGCCAGCAGCAATCACAGGCATTTTTCAAACAGCCAATATTCCTCTTATGCCATTTTTTTAAGCTGCTAAAGCACTGAAACTGAAATCTTTCCTCAGTGAAGGATGCCGCAGCGTACTGTTGACCACGGGTGTGTCTGTTAAAATCCACAGAGTGAAGCAAACAAAATGGCAGAAGGAGGCTTGACTCTGACTGAAGGAATCAATTCTTCCCTGCAGTACATGTAAACAAGCCCATCTGCGTTTTGCAGAGGAAGAATTTACCCCTAGATTAAACCCAAAAGACCACCAAGGCTAGACCACGTGAACTTGCAACACAGGATATCTACTGGCCCTTATTATCACATGCAGATGCAGAGTATAAATTTGTGGTATTATTTGAGTTTTCAGTATTTGTTCTCTTTCCCTTTTCTTCCACCTTCAGCTTCACTTCCTAGCGGTATGCTTCACTTTGCCCTCTAAAAAAACCCCAGTTTAGTCTCCTTAATTGCAAACTTTACTATTATTCTCTAAACTGGTTAGAATACATTGTTTCTTGTTATGCTGGGTCCATGTATCTTTTTCAGTCCCAGTGCTGAACAATACTGCTACCAAACTTTCTACAGCAACTGTTTTTTTCCTCCATGTCTTTGCATATTTCCCAGTATGTTCCTCTCTTGCCAGTAACAGACAGAAGAGACAAAACTTCCATTCTTCTACCTTTGTCAATTAGTTTAGAGATGTGACTGAGATGCACTGAAGAAAGAGTTCAGAATTAAAACTGCAGATTATCTGAATGAGGACAACAAGCACTATGAGAGAGCTTTAAAGATCAGTTACTTCTATGAGAAACCGGCAAACCAAATTGAGGTGCAAGTCACATGCACCCTTGGTAGGAACTGCTACGGCAGGAATGTGTTCCAGTGTAATCCAATGAGATTTATCAGAGGGAAATAGTGTCATTTGCTCACTAGGGCTAATTTTGATTACTTCTTCCCTAAGCTCTACTGGAAAAAGTATCAAACTGAAAGCTCACATTCCTTCCATTGTCAGTAACAGAATAGCTGCTGGTGGCTTTTTGCTAGCCATGTATGTAGGCAGTAAGAGGCCATCAAGCCAGTTACCACAGTATATAAAAAACCCCTCTACATTTAAAATATTCAGCTTGCTCAACACAGAATGCACCTTGATTAGTAGAGTGTATTAAATTTCACCTACTTAACTTTGCAGCTTGATTAGTGAAGTATGCAGCTTAATCAGCACAGCATGCAACTCATGACAACATGCACCACCTAAAACTGAAACTAATGGTAGGACCCAACAGAATCCCCAGTATAGATCTCTAAGTAAAACATGTAGTGCAGGAGATTCAAAGCAGGCTCTTAGGTCTGTAAAAGAACAGTTAAAACGTTTGGTTCCGGCAGCAGCCTTGCGGCTTTGCAAGGCATATGATTTAGGCTGTAAAGTTTCAACTGCCCAGTAGCTGGAGTAGTCAGGCAACAGCTTCTTTCAGTGCAAAATAAAAACAGCGCCCTCATCAGTAATGCTGGTCACTGTGGCCTGGACATCACTTTACTCATCATCCATGGGCAGTACATAGCCAAATCCTACTTCCAGTATTTAATTTTAAGGATACCAGAGACAGCATCATTGGCCATCCAAAACACGATCTCATTATTCCAGGAAAATTCAGGGGAATATTTGAAGACAGAAAGCAATTGAGGTAAATTATTAAAATTTGCATACTTGCAAGCCAAACATAAGTCTTAGAAAGGGGTTCAACTCTACACAATTAGAATCTGGAGGCATTTCAGATATGAACAAAGTCTGTATTTTAAATAATCCTAATGCTGAAGATTGTTCAGACAGTGTTTTGGCTTGGATTGCTTTGCTGCCCAGAAATAAAGACAAACTCTAACATAATGAGAAAGTAACTTCTTTTTTGGTAGAATATAACTACATCTTCTGTCCTTAGACTATAAAGAAATGCAGTTATACCTGTAGTTTTCTGTAGCTATCACTCTACATAGTATTTCCTTAATGATTTTTTTTTTTCCCCCTTCACAATCATCCTATATGCTCTGAACACGAGATGAATCCAATGTTATTTACGGTACAGATTCTAAAACTCCTGCAGTTAATGGAAACATTGTGTATTTTCTACCGGGGAGTTTTGCAGAATATGTGGCATTTACCAAAGCATAAATCTTACCAACAGAGGTACCTGTACTCATACAATTCTTAACCCACACCCTCCCTTTTGTATACTACACATTCACGAAGATAAATAGGTACGTGTCTCAAACTCCCAGATACTCAGCTGTTTCTTGGCAGGACTGTATGCCATTCCCATCTCAACAAACCTAGAGCGATTAATAGTCAAGGTTTTGGCCTGGTAATTTCTGCAACACTTAAAAAAAAATACAGAAAATACAGTATCAAATTGCAACAACTGTCAGACAAATAAAGTACAGAGGTTATCACTTAACATGCCATGTCAAAAAAAAAAACAAAACCAAAAAACAAACACCCAACCAAAACCAAACCCACCCAACAAAAAATTCAAAATCTAGTATTTTTAATTCCTTAGAATGGTTTGAATTACTAAGAAAAACAAATAAATACCAACCAGCATTGAACTTTGTTGAGGTTTCATCTTATAGCTCCTACACTGAAAATATAAATACACGCACACAAAAAATCTCAATCTTTCAATTAAGAAGTTAACCCTCAGGTAAGACTGAACAAAAGCTGTGTTGTTCACCCATCTTAAACCATGTACCTAAAACCCCAGCATAGTGATAGAAGTATGGTAGCATCAATTCAGACCCACTTCTGAGAGGTGATGCAAGGCTCCAGAGTTTCAAAATCAGAACTTTAGCAGCCAACCTAATAATCCAAAGGTTAATTTTCAGACTGCATCCATTCTATCACAGCTTGCTAGATTGGGATTCACATTCTATCATGTCTCTGGAAGTAGTTCAAAAGTGTATCTAGAAGCATTTAGAATGGAAGTGTTGGTCCATTCATCAGGTCCTCTTCTGCTACAAACCTCTGTTGAAAATAAAGCTTCAATATCCTCACACCATTTTAACTCCAACCATTCAGTCCCCCATGCCAGCTGGGTGGTACTGTCCCTGTTGCTCTTTGCTGTGCATGTATGCAAATATTTCTGCCACATCTTTCAGAAAAAGTAGAAGAAACTTTTATATTTCCAAAGTGCTGTTTTAAGCATCTTCGCTTGAAAAAAAAGTAATGTCATATTTTTAGCATCTATATTTTAATTAAAAGTATTTTCTTATTGAACACTCTAATTGGAGTAGCAAATTAAAATAAACAGTGTTCGCTTTCTAAAGCATTCCACTAATCACTTCCTGGTACGGTAAAGGCTAAGATGTTAAGTTCTCATTCTGTGAATTTAAGAAGGAGAACTTGCAATAAAACTTGAAGAGTATTTAACATTACATTGAGTGGATTAGGAAAACACATTAGATAAATATTATACATCTTAGTGAATTCAAAACACCACTGTCTACAGCATTCCCAATTCAGAAGACTCAAAACTCAGTCTAAAAACGTTGGTACTGCAACAAAGCAAAATAGTCCACAGGACAGATGTCCTGAATATGAATATAGATGTGAAGGAATTTTAACCTGCATTTTCACTCATATCCATTTTACACCACGCTGTATTCATATATCCTTCTTCCTAATATACAGTAATATGACTCTGGGAAGAGTTCCGCTGTTCTTTTAATTTGGCAGCCAGAGGATTTTGCATAAATTTTTGGTCATTCTGAATGTTAAAGAAAACATTACTGTAAAAAGATCAATGTAATAGCATTATTTGATGTACACTCCTTCCCCTATTTGAAACGTTGCCAGTTATTCCCTATCCATTCCTGAAACTACAGACATTAAAACAGCAAGTATCTTATTAACTTCAGTTGAAGTAAAGCATAAATATTAACCCGTCAATCACCACAGCTGCAGAACTTTTGGACTGACAACAGAAAAATAATTTGAAAGTCAATTTTGGAAGAACAACGCAAGTTTAGTGTACATTCTGAATATAACATTTATCCTGGTTATGTTGTTAGCAATATCCTTTTCCTTTAAAACGGTGTCCAAGATGAAGCTTTGGAAAACACTGCAATTTTCAGCAAGTTGCTACTTAAACATCCCCTGGAAACCTGCTCTTTCTCTAAGCAAGTGAAGATGGCATTTCCATCCATTAGCCTAGGACTAGTTAAGAGTTAGAGGTTATTCTGAAATCTCCTTTTCTGAAAGAGTCCCAAGTTGTAATTGGAAGTCCTATCAGCTAAATGAAGACCAAACACAACACTGAGATTAGCTCAGTTCTGAGACAGAACTAGACCAAGAAACATGTACAAGTACTTCCTGGTTTAGTTCAACCTAATGTCTCCCTCAAAAAAAAAAAAAAAAAAAAAAAAAAAAAAAAAAAGGTCATTACTGCAGCTAGTATAATTTACCAAATCTTTCTACTTTGCAGTGACACAGGAGTCATGATCAGGGGCAAGAAGACATGTACCTAACATTACTGAAAAGTAGCCAGTCAGTTATTGCCTGGGATACAGCAGAACAAGGGAGAGAAGGGAGTTGTGAAAGTCAGAAGCATGGACTGATGACAACAGAAGATTGGTTAAGAGCGCATGCAGATTCAAGATATTTCAGGTGTTTCCTCTCCCACAGGTACTTCCCCTCCTATTCAAAGAAATAGCTGCAGTACCACAGAATCCACCATGTGGTGTCTGTTAGCAAATGTTGACTTTTTCATGGTGACTGGTGTAGGTACATCTAGACTGTGTATTTAAACATCACAGTTTTGTTTTCATTTCTTGCAAGAAGCATTTGACTGAGGTTAATGTTTTATATCAACAGAGTAAAAATAGCTAATTCTGGGCCCAAAGGTCATACACATCAGCACAACTTGAGTTCTGAAGTGCTTTTAACCTTGATTTTTCCTTGTAAGCCAGGTCCTTTAAAATATACAACACATTTCACCCAGTCTCACAAGCATAAGGGAAAAAAAAAATAAAACCAAACCATTTTCACTGTCTTTGGAAGACCGTAATCATTTGACAATCAGAGGGATCTGACTGTATTTGAGACAAGGCTTGCCAGGAAATACATAAGACAAATACAGTTCACTTTACAGAACGGAATACAAATCAGAAATATCAGCACAAAGAAAAAAAAAAGATGTCTTCCCCATCTGATTCATTAGATTTTTGGCACCCCAATTAAGTTCTGACAAGCTAGTATTCCAGGCACAGTAAAATATTGTTGTTCCACTAGGCTTGCTCCAATGTTTAGTCATAAGATCCATACAATAATAACAGAACAGTGGCCTATCTTGACCAACAGTACATTAGTTATTATCTGCAGCACAAACACCTACCACTTTATACTAACATTTTGGCAGTTAATCTAAACATAGCACTTAAAGCTACATCATAATTTTGAGATCTAACTGGGTCATTTTCTTTCCAGCTGGCACCAGTAAAAAGTATTTTATAACAAAAAAGTAAATGAAACTTTTTTTTACGAGGGTGGGTTGTTTTTTTTTTTTCTTCTTTAATGGCAGGAGCACAAGTATGATTTCAAGCACACACGACACATTTTTCAAGGCCTGTTCATGGTGATGCTAGCTGGGTGAATTACAGTAAGATTTATTGTGCAGTGGTGTATGTCTAATTTTCCATCTACTGCTGGGAGCTTCAGTTGGCGGGAACTAACAGAGACGCCCATTATGTACAGCCTGGTTCAAACTGTGGTTTTGGTGCAAACTCTCAGGGACAGGAACTTACTGCACATGCTGGCAAGAGGACAGGGAGAAAGTTGATGAAAAGAAGAAAAAAGAACTTTTAAAATGGCTTCTTAAATATCTGGTATCCCATCCTTCTCCAAATTGTTTTGTGGCAAGGGGAGAGGGGGGAGAAAGAAGTCACAATAGATTTTCCTGTAAAAAATGTGTCATATTCAATGGATATAAAACAAGGCAGTTAATGATTTCTTGTTATTATAGCAAGGTCCCCTGCTGACAGGATTCAAAATGAACAGAAGCTCACCAGAACAGAGTACTCAATACTTTACTCCCTCCATCCTTTTTTTTTTTTTTTTTTTTTTTTTCTTTTTTTTTTTTCCTTAAGTACTGGAAACACAAGTCCCTTTTTTAAACAACCATCTAGAGACTACTTTCCCTTACCTTCCTCTGCCTTATTCTGGTTTTCTCAAATGTTCCATGAACACTCTCAGCTAGCTGATTTGACATAGTCCATGCAACGTGAAGGTGGAGAGAGGAAGTAACAGAAGGAAGGTATGAGGAGAGGGGAAAACCAGAATAGACACACCAAGGAAAAGCAAAGTCCTGGAGGTGTGAGAGAGGAGCAAGACACTGGCGCTCAGGATTACTGGCAGGAGAGACATGCAGGGTATGAGAGGTTAGCAGGGATGGAGAGAGAGCTTGAGGACAGGAAAAGCTTAGAAACAAAAATTTTAAAAAATGGGAGTGGAAAAAACAGTATAAATAATACAGTGGGAGGGTGCAACAACAGAGTAAATGACTTATTCAGAGCAGAGCTGGGATCCATCTCACTGAGCCACAAAGCACAACAACATCACTTTAATACACTGAGTACCTCATCTCAGAGAGGTAACTGGAGACAAGCTCCACAACCACGTCCCTGCTTCCTTGGGAACAGCTTGTCAGGGAGAGAGCAAACCATATGACACACCGTGCTGCTTCTACACCAGAGCAATGTAGAGGAAAAAAAAAAAAAATAAAGATGACTTGCATAGTCTGCTCTGTAACTGGCACTCAGGAAAGGCGTTTTGCTTTAACAATGCAAATCAAGAAAAAGTGAAAAATGCACAACAGTCCATAAATCTGATGCTCTTTCTCACTGGTTTGCAAACATTCGTATATCCAAACACAGTATTATGCTTCAAGTTTACAGTAGAGTGATGACCTTGGAATAATACCTTTTCCTATCTTTTGGTTTATATTAGGTACCATTTACTATCCTCCTAAAATCTGCTTCAACTATCAAATTTGGTGTCATCTTTTCGATTCTCTCAAGGATGCTAGTTCACTAACTATAATCTATGGTGTAGTTCTGTAGCTACGCACGGGATGGCACTGTTAAAATTAGTCCTCACACACCAAATCTCTCCTCCACTCTGACTCTTTGTAGGCAGCAGATTCAAGGCAAAGAGATGGTTTTATTCCCCACAATTGTATTTATCCACCACAAACTGACATCACTTATTTTTATGCCTGGTTACTCAGTTATATTTTTACTTTGTATCAAGCATGGAAAACCAGTGCCCATAAATGTATTAATGCTATGTTATGATTTTTGGAAGGTTTGGCAGCAGAGAGGAGAAGCAAGCGATTGGGTGCGGTATTACAATGTGCAATGTGGTATTTTATTCTCTCTAGAGATCTGTAATTTTATGCATGTTGAAAAAAAGTTAAGGGAATTTAATGTACAGAACATAAGGAACCAATTTTCTTCCTTAAGGAGAAAAAAAAAAAACCAAACCACCCAACAAACAAAAAAACACCTTTGGGCTGTAAGCATTAAAAACATCAATCCAAATGGAAACATTCAGCAAACCAGAGTGGGGAATGGAGAGGGTAGGCAGAGTTAAGAAATAACCATTAATTTTTGTCTGCCTCCTCCTTTGCAGCCACATCTCTCTTAAGCATCACTCAATTCATTAGCGCTCTATAATTGTATGTCAACGTAACCATAAATTCTATATATGGGCAACAGCAGACGGAAACTCCCTTGTACCACACTGACTAACTCAGAATAGAGGAAATCACAAAAGTTTTTTGTTGTTGTCATATAAATGCATAGACAGAACAAGATCCAAAAAAACAGATAAAGTACAGTTAGAGTCCACCTAAAGCTAGGTTGCAGAAAGGCAGGCTTTCTTCAGATTTCTGCTACTACACCCTTGCCAAAAATCCCCTTCTGATCTCTAATCAAGCAGTCAGCTCAACCATATGCAGGGTAGCAAGAGTGACCTATACTGTCATGTAGAAAACAACATGGTATTGTACAGCGCAGCACTGTTCTGTGTCCCAACATAGAAGCATGGCTCCAGAAATAGCATATACCTGTAGGTGATATTTAAAAAGAAAACCCACACATATGTTTTCAAGATTATTTAGTACAATATACACATTGTGTAGACTGTAGTCTGGAACCGCATATCGTATAATACAGTGCCAGACAGGCTTCTCAGCACTTATATTCAAAACCAAGTACGAGACAGCACATCCTTGATGCCAGTGCCTTTTTTGGCCAATGTTGTAGAAAATGGTTATTAACATCTTTCTATTGACAGCAGGGGGCTGGAAATGTGTATTTTTTAGGTATATCTTTGCCCAGTCTTGTATAAGACCCAATGGTAACTGCAGCCCTCTTCTCCACTTATTTCTCAACTTAAGAAACCTTCACATTATACTTGAGAAACAGACTAATCATATACTGCTGTAGATGCCACTAGCATAAAATAGCACCACCACATCAATAATATGTCCTTCCAGATAACTGGGTAAGCTCTCAGTTGCCTTCTAGGCAGGAAGAAGTTCCACACCCAGAAAAATTCCCTTGAGAAGTCATCAGAGATCTTTGAGAGATACTGATTTGGCACAAGACATGGTAAGGAGGGCATAATTATCTCAAGCATCCAATGGATTCACAGCACACAAACCAAAATGGACAAGCTGAGGTAACCTCAAAGGTTCCCAGCATTGTTTTCTACCCATCCTTGAATCTTTCACTATCCTATTTTTTTCTAATGGACGGTTCAACACAAGGAGCCAGGAAAACAGTCCCCCCTCATGGCACTGGCAAAAGGAAATCCAGCTATCTTGCCCCATGGAATCCTGTCATAACCCACACAGACCAAAAGAGATGGAAAAGAAATGGCTGGAGGATGCTCTGCAATAGCAAACTGACTTCACAAAACATCCAGTTGGTTAGGATCAGCAATAGTTCCCCTTCAGGAATTCTATTGAATTCTACTTCAGGTCTCACAGGGATTTTAGCATGGCTAGAATTAGTGGCCTGGGCCTTAGTTTCTAGCCATGAAAGAGAGCTCCATCAGCAACTGCTGGAAGTTGGACAAAAAAAAAAAAAAAAAAAAAAAAAAAAAAGAGTGCAAACCACTTCTTGAAAGTATTTACAACTCACATGAACAAAACAAATTCATTTTTCCAACTAGCATTACATGCATAATTTTTAAGCTCATAAACCAAAAGAAAGGAAATTTTCAAAGGCCATCAGTCACCAAACTCCACCCGTCACTGGCCTTTGTGCTGGAAAATCTCTGCATAATATCAAAGACAAATTTCCCCTGCATTTGATTATGAGTTGTGTTGAACTTTACCACCACAACACATAGTGGTAGAAGTACTATTGCCTTCACATTTAAAATCAGAGGAGCATTTCTTTGGATAAACTCAGTTTCAAATTACTTTGAAATGCTTCAAGACTTTGAAGAAACCCTACTTTCACATGTATTTCTAATAAGTAAAGAGTAATAAAGGCAACAGATGTCATTATGCTCTATTGTGAAGAAAGCAGAATAAAACAATCCAATAAACCAATTTACTGAGGAAAGAACTCCAATAACCAGATGGACAGAATATTAAGAGCACCAGCTTAAGCTACTTCTTTCTTTGTATAGACATACCTAACAAACTGAGCAAACTCAGAACAGGGAGCTCACCTAGGACAGGGCAGGTTTCAGAAACAGCAGCGCAATGTTTTCTAGTTTTGCAGATGTAAACCCTCCTTCCACAAGAGCAAAAAGCAGAGTCCTCCCTCTAGCTCTTTTATAGAAGACAGGTGTAACACTTTCTTAACACATTTGTGAGAGACCTGATATGGATCAGTGCAGTCTTCCTAAACAGATTTGAGACACCTCTGGCAATATTTCAGTTCCCCAGGTGTTTTCTTCCGCACTCACATCCACCTGGGCAGCACACAGACAGATTGAGGGCATTTTCTCCTTCCTAAAAAGCTCTCTGTCAGTGTAATAGGGCAAGGACAGCTTGAGCTCACCTGTACTTTAACATACTAGGGCTGTAGTGCCATCCCAATACCAAGAAGCAAACCTTAGTAACGGCAAGATAAAGTCAAGGACTGTGCTGCTTGCAATCGATGCTGATGGAAGCTTTGCTATTCTTCATTGCTTGAAAACTATGCGGGTACTTGGGCCCTGCTTTACACATGTCCTGCCTTGGATTTACTACGGCAGATGGCTTTGGTGAAGCCAAGGTGCAAGCCACTCCCAAGCCACTGGTGGTGCAGCTACCTTGTTCACTCATCATTCACTAACTTCCCAGTTAGATTTCTCATAATGAAAATGTAACACTGGAAGAGAGGCAAGAATAATTAAAAAAAACAAACTGAGAATTCCCATTTTTGCTGTAATGTGAGGGGGAGCCCTGCTAAACCAAAGTTTAACAGGGTGGGAAGGCAGAAGCGCAACAGTTCTCATTCGAATACATCTCTTGCAGTCACTGATTAGCTAGCATGTTTATCTTTAAAGAAACTATAGAAGAAATCACAGACAAAAATGACATTTTATGGAAAAAAAAAGAGAGAATAAGTTTCCATTTTGATATTCTGTCACATTTCACTGTAGTGTGCAGCACCAACTCACTACTGATAGACTAATAATTTACCAAATTCTTTTGCAATATAGGAAGTATCAGGCTTAAGGTGACTCTCCGAAGTCATCAAGGAGCCCTAGACCTCTGTGTACAGTAGTTATGTTCTCTGTGAAAGGAAGCACAAACATTGCAAGCTAAGGAAAGCCACTCCCAAAGTTGAGAACTAAAAGTGTTTATTATTCATTTTCCAAAAACATCAAGCATCTTAAGGCTAGGATTTTCAAAGGGGCCTAGGAGAATTAGGTACTTCTAGACCTATTGCATTTCAGTGGAATTTAAATACCTTTAAGTCTGCCCAGAAGGAGATTTAAGGCAGGATTTTTTTTTTTTTAATTTCATGTTCTCAAGCTTGGTGCCTTATTTTCAGCGGGCACCATGAGATATAACACAGACCCCCTGGTCAAAGCCTTCCAGGGCACTAGGAATTTACCACTCTGGTGGCTGTTGTGGGACTAGAATTTCTCTTAGCAATTTTTCAATTTTGTTTTTCCGTCATTCATACTGTAAATTATTGTCTTCTTTCTTGCATTGGGAAGAAAAAAAGCAAGCATAAGAAGAATGCATCATTCAGAAATACAAGCAGATTAAATTCCTGATTAACATGAGGTAAAAATCCCAACATCCATTAGCCTAACAAGAACCCCATTTGCAGTTTAAAAAAAAACAAACAAACAAACAAAAGTGTGAGAAATTACACATCTGTTCCCACCAACAGCAGTAAAAGCTAGGAACAGGCTTGCACCCAGATAGCTACATTTTGGGTGCCAATATTACATTAATTACATTAAAAATGGAAAAGTAGAAACCCTTCTGACTTCTTCATTTAGCTCATAACCACTTTTTTCCTATTTTTTCTAGAAAATGAGTGTTTTTCCATTTAAAATGTGAGAGCCACTCCGTAGTTACAAGTGGTACTTTTTGACTTTCTTAATACAACCCTGTGGCTACAATTAACACAACGGATAAATAGCAGATCAAATTAAGGTCTGATCCTGTTTTACTTATAGGTGCAATCCTTGCAATAAATTACAGGTTAAGCTGTCGGAGGTAAATGAGGAGAGATGGAAAGCATGATCTATGATGCCTGAATTTTAAGTGTTCAGACATTAAAAGCAAACGTGTGAGAGAAGATAAGCAAATATCAGGATAGAAAATTTCAAAATTTTAAGATGCTTTAGTGACTGCTGTAAGATTCCAAATATAGATGAGATGCATGGTTTGCACAATGCTTTAAGAAAAGGTAGCAAATTTTGTAGTTCTCTATATGAGCTATTTAATGCTTACTTTTATTCTTCTCATGGGAATCACATTTTCAAAAGCAAAAAAGAACCATGTTTTCTTCTCATTATTTCAGAGTGCTTTAGGTTCATTTCAGAACTTCATTGTCTTTGAAGTTTAGGGAATAAGGGAAGGCAGACTGTTTCCATGTGTGGTCTTATTGTGGAAATCCACTATTTCATCCCCTTAAAAAAAAAGAATAAATAACTGAATCAGTCTGAAGTCCTTCACAACCCGCAATTCTTACAGGCATCTTAAGACTCCATACTGTCTGATCTATTTTCTTTGCAATTCAGTCACAAACTCCTTGCAGTATAAAAATTAAAATACTGTAAAAGAAGTGCGTACTGCCTTTAAGCACGGTCAGTCTAAGGATTTTTAGGAAGGGATTAAATCATGAAAGGTAGCTTTATGAATCACTGTTTGAGGCATGTAACATCTACAAATCTTAAGATGGTATCTGGAAAATATTGGGCACTTACTGCCAAGCACTGAACCAACCGTCTGCTTCCTGTGGCACGAGCACGTACTCTGAACTTCAATGCAACAACCTGTTATCTGAAAAAAAGAGTAACCAGATAATCTGATTCACTGTCCTTCATACCATGAGGCATTGACCAAACTGTTTTTGTATCTCCACTCTTGCTCTCATGACACCAATTATCCAGTGACAGTGCTAGGGAGCTCTTCCACATTTTTCATCACAGCCTCAGCCTTTCCCAGCCACCACATTTGGTAGGGTGCCTACCAAAGTTGACTCAGTTACATTAGATCTTTTTTGGGGTTTTTTTGTTTGTTTTTGAGTGGGGTTTGTTTGTTTGTTTGTTTAGTTGTTTGGGGTTTTTTTTTTCCATTAAGCTCCAGAAGAAAACATAAGAACATGCTTTAAAACGTGAGAACTTTCTGGCTTTTGCTTCTTCCGCTGTGAGCCCAGCACAAACTATCAGCCCTCCCACCCTCCAGCGCGGACGGGCCAGGTTCACCCCAGCAGACCAGGAGTTTGTGCCGGCTGTTGGCACTGCGGCCCTTCGCACCAGCTCACGGCCCAACAGCCCGCACCTCCAACAGCCTCGGGGTCCCACTGACGGTGGGCAGAGACTTTTAAAACAAATTCCTCAGCAGACTGTAGTAGGAAAAAACGGGAGCTGGGTCAAAATTTAAGTTGTAACGTGAGGCATCAGGTTTTTTCTGACTGTTCATCGCTTGTGACTACTGAATTACACCCCGAGGAAAGCCGAGGCTTTCCATCCGCATGCCGAGGCCCTTCGGAAGGCCCCCGGGTCCCAGCAGCGCCGGGGGGGTCACAACGCTCTGTCCGCCTCCTCCCACCCTC
>NW_020799102.1:3871941-3874932 GCF_003259725.1 Athene cunicularia
GGCGGGAGCGGCCGCAGCTGCTGCGCGGCCCCAGCCCTCCCGGCCGGCAGGTCCGGCAGTGCCTCTGCGCCTCTCGGGATGTTTAGTTGTAGCGGTCCGCCTTCAATAACGATAAACTGCAAGTACAGCGAATGATCACTGAACAATTCGGCACACGGTCAAAGAGCCGTCCATCTTTCATAAACTATTACCCGCGTGTGCGGATATATACGTGTATGCATGGGAGAGGTGAGGCGATGCCGTTCCTAGCACGGATTACTGCACCTCAGTGAAACTGCATAACGCGTCTATTCATACTCGTTTTCCTTGAAATAAGCCCCTTTTTTTACTTAAAATAATCTAAAACTGCTGGGATAGCCGGTGCTTCCCTCCTGTAGCTAAAATTAAGGCAGTGTCTAGGGGGATTTTGCAGGCTCTGTCCACAGGAGATGCTCTATAGATAAAATCATACACACCATCTATCCCCCACTTTTTCTTTGAACCCATATTACAGTTGTCAAAATGAGAAGAGTTTGCTAGTTCCTACAGCCACACTCCTCAATATAGGTAGTTTGTACTAAGAGTTTTTTCCAAAAGCTCATATTACCTGTGTGATCTCTCAACATACGGCAAAAGAATTTCTTTTGAGGTAGATGAGGTTCAAGAGATTTCTTTTTCCCCTCTCCAGTACTCACCCTTTGGTTTTCCAGCACCTGCAGCCTAGTGGTATTATCTGTCTTGCATCAAGTGTGGATTTGCTGACGTTTGAACAAAAGAGATTCCATTGTGACTGAGTAATCTCATCATTAAAATCGATAATCTCCAGATTTTCTGAATTGTCTGTTAAATTTTAACCAGATCCTGCAAAAAAAAGGAGGTTAGCACCCTAAATATTTTAATCATCTGATGGGCTCAGCAACTCAGTTATACATAGACTGAGTCCCTGATTTTCTTCCATTAAAAAGAATAACTAGTGCAGTTGCAAAACTCCTTATCAAGGCTTCATTGAAAGATCAGGCTGCAGATTTAATTGCTGATTTGCCCTCAATGACCTCATCAACCAAAATACTCCACCGTGTTCCTGACTAGGAAAGGGCTGTACCCATTAGCAGCCTGCCACAACGACTGTAGATGCTGAGGGGTATGAGAATGAGCTGCAGGTGATGGCAGGCTCAAGATGCCCTTGTTAGCCCCTATCTCCTCTTGCCACTTTTGGACATAAACCACCAGGCTATTGGACCAGTAATCTAACCCAGGAGGACAGTTACTGTGTTTTCAATTTTGCAGATTATTTGTGACTAGTTAGTGGGGAACATACAGTAGCTATAAAGATATTATTAGCCATCATGGAGTCTTGGTGGCAGAGATACCTTTCCACTTGCTGAAAGGTCTTGCAGGCTAGAGACCTGCTGAAGGGCTGTAGATCATAGCAAAATATTTATATTTCCTGATTTCCAAATATAACGCTGTGTGGCCTGACTTAAAAAGGAGCTTAGTCATGTGTCTGAAGTGTGAGATACCTCATTCATAAAATTAAAGCTGGATGTGAAAGTAATGCAAGTCAAGAGGTTTTGTACTTCACATTTAAGCTTACATCCCATTTTTGAAACCTAATTTAAAATGATTAGTTGGTGTCTTCACATGTCCTGCTAGTAGCTAATTAACCAGAAGAGTGGCAAAAAAATACCCAAAAAATCAATATGCAATTTTTTTGTCATTTCATTATTTGAGAAGAATTATTTAAAGCTCCAATAATTACCTTTTTTCTTACCAAGTGATCCTTTGCTGATGAGCTACAACAGCAACCAGACCTCTAAGGAGGTTTTAATACAAGTAAAGAAGCTTTTAAAGTCCGTGGTGTCAAAGTAAATTAAAGTGTCCCTAAGTAGTTCTTAATACAACGCCACAGTGATTTCTACAGGGCAATTATGTTCTACTGTGTCAATCATCCAACAGGCATTAATATAAAGCAGAACAGCTCTGAAGAAATTTGTTATGGACTGTCATGTCAAGAACCCAAACGCTAACCTGCAATGGCCTTGATATTATTAGAACTACTAAGGGTCAGATTCCAATTAATCTGCAGATTTAACAGTCCTCCACTGTAGTGGGTCTTGATACAATTAAGAAATAATAGATGACAGGAAGGATACTTCCTGGCAGTTAATGACCAATGGCAGTAGTTGAAGGCCCTTAACCCAGCTGGTCATTAACTGCTCAGAGACACAACCTGGAGCTCATATTTTCTATTGTAAACTATATATTAAAGAAATAAATCAACTACTATTTTTCTCCCCTTCCTGCCTAACAGACACCCCCCGCCACCCCCATCCCGTTTAAGCTGCTGCTGTTGGGCTACTGTGGTAGCAATTAATTGCCAGAGGAAACTCCTGGTGCAAGTAACCCGTGGGGAGACAGACCATCACACTGAACCTGGTAATCCTGAAAACCCCTAACTGCAGGGAGTCCTGAGGGCTGCCAGGGAACCTGCAGCTGGTGAGAAGTTTGCGTTCTGAGACTGCCATTTCAGTACTCAGCCAGAGGGAAGGAGAACGGACCCAGGCAGCAGGAGCACCTCAAATCTCTTCCTGGTTATGCTCTGTCACTCACACATGTGGTGCTGTCCTCCAGGGAAGAAAACTGGATGGTGCCTGTGCATGGCCATTCGTCTGTCCCGGCCACGATAGTCTTCTGGGCTGCAGAACACCGTGCGTGTTGCTCTGTGGCCCCCGACACACTGCCTTCTCCAGAAGATTGTTGTGTGTGAGGGACAGCACCCTGTCCTGCATGGTAATTTGTGCATATTTTTTTTTAGATTGACATCTAGAGGTGTCATAAAAACATTTTGTCTCTTACTGCTGCAGGAAGCAGTGACTTTTTGTATGCCATTCCTCAGCTTGCTTTTTGCTGTACCTGTCCAACAACCCAAATGACACCATCAGTGTTTCCCAGATTACTGATCATTATTCACAGCCACAGATTCCAGCAAGAAAAGGAGACAAATCATGTGGT
>NW_020799102.1:3874982-3911289 GCF_003259725.1 Athene cunicularia
GGGGGGGGGGACGGACACGACAGAGAAAAAGCTAAAATTTGGATGGCATAAGCTGTCTTAAGTGGAGCAATATGAAAATACAGCTGCAGAGCATTGGACCCTATTTCAGATGTACCGTATGAAAGTAAAATTCAGGCCCAATGACATGGTGCTTCTTCTCCAGGTGCCTTTGACTTCAGAAGTTTAAGCTGGACTGATGTGATCTAGTGCCTAATTCTGTTTTTCAAATTTAGTGTGGCCATTGCCACATTTTTGTAGAACTGTTTCAGATTCAAGCAGTAGAAACAGTGGTTTTGCTGCCTTCTCCTGAAGACCACTTTAGTGTTACAATTTGACTAACTAGTGGATTGCTTACCAGAAACCAAAGCTTAAACTGCACAAGTCAATGTTTATGAATTTATCCATTATAGCATGTTGGTAAGCAACTTCATTACCTCCAGTTTTGACCCTGAAGTATTTCATAGCATGGATTCAAAATGCAGTATGTCATTTTCAATACTTCCATGTGTGATGCTTTCTCAAGGGAAGTAAGGATTCTTTCCCACTTAGATGTTTCAGGGTGGTTTGTGTAATAACTGAAACTAGACTGAAATCTGATGTAATGCACAATCAAAATGTTCTGTTACATTTCTGTACACTTCAATGTAATTTATTCTTTTCCTATGAGAACCATGACTAATTACTAAGTCAAAAGCCAATCATAATACACAAATGGCAGCAGTATACAGGCATGGCAATATGGCAACTATAGGGTTTTTTGTTGTCAACTTTGGTTAGTTTGTTTAATGTTATATGCAGCAGAGAAGGGGAAGGCAAAGAAAGAAGAAACACGAGAACCGTTTTGTCTTATTTCTACTCAATAAAAATCCTGAGATTATGTTGCTACTGACAGCACTTCCTGCTTACAAAATTGACGGTACTCAGTGAATATTATCAAATTAGGTTGGTTATCATGCATGTCTTTTACAGCATATGGTGTTAATGGATTTCAGAGGCTGATAAATGGCTCTGTAGAAAGGAAAGGCATAGGGAAAACCTAAGAGCTGGAAGATTCAGTTGCTGTACAGGCCTAGTTGCATTTTCCTGCCCATCAGTTCATCATGATCAATCTTTAATGCTAACTTCAAAGGAATAATAAGGGATGCATAGAAGAAGTCACACACACATCTCATAAAACAAAATTTATCTTTAATTTGTAAGTGTCAACAGCAGTACAAAAGATGGAGTGATGGTGAATAGATTAAGGGTAGAGAGGACAGTCTTGAGGTAAATGAGCATAAATAGGCAGTCTTATAGACACTCCCCTGAGGGGTCTAAACCCCTATCATGGCATATACTGTATCACCCAAGGATGACATGTTTAACATATCAGGAAAGCACCTTGTGCAAAAAAAAAAAAAAAAAAAAAAATTTTAAAAAAAATCCCTCCCCCCCCGAAACATGTAGGTAAGGTGCCAATGTACACCAGAACATACTGTATATGGACAGTGTCTTTCAATTTTGTCTTTTCCATTAATAACTGAGGCAGAGGAGGAGAAGACTCTTAAAAGTACCACTGAAAGATTATTTAATATTTAATTTACCTCACGTCAATACTGCACAACAAAATCCAAGAAGTCTGTTTATGCAATGAAGCAGAGCTAAGAATAACTATTCTCTTTTTTTAAATTGAGAACAGATTTTTTTTTTTTTCTCAGTATCCTTAGCAAACTTTTTTCTTTCATTTTTTTACTGTATCAAGAGGAGAGTGTGAGATGTGATGGCAACCTTTAAGTTCATTTAAAAACTTTACACTGGACTGTACAAGATTTTTTTGATAAACTATTTACATTTTCAGACTTTAAAACATATTCAAAGCAGCAATAGACACTAGTTTTTCCTCTAAACGCCCAAATAATTACCGGCCATGGGCCCAGGTAGGTACCTGCATTGTATATAGAATTTCTACAAAGAAAACCTGCCCATTAAGTTAGCCAGTGGGTGTCCAACAAAGCAGCCCTCGCCATTAAGAGCTGCACCCACAGTGTTGCTATAGGAATCAAAGCATAGTACCTTGACAAGAGAGTCTCAGTTGTCCCAACAGCTCTACACAAACTTTACAATTTGAAACAGCAGCTAGCATGTCAGTCCAGCATGTCAGTGAATTGTGCTGATTAAATTAACATAGAGTACAATCTCACAATATACATCACAAACAAATTACAATGTCAGGAAATAAGAGTTACAGTAAGATAAGTTATGTAGTAACAGCTTATAAGCTTGTCTTAATGTAATAAAAAAATTTTTACATGGGAAATACAATAATGAATGAACATAAATGCTAAGCATTCTAGTCTGCTACAAGCTGAAGGAGGGTACAAGAAAAAAAAAAACCCAACATTGCTTTCTAGAAAGCAAAACACAAATGACAAAGGAAGACAAACGGAGAATGCACACTAGCAGGTCTGCAATGTGCAGCATACAAACAGTTAAATATTTGCACATTCCCCATACTCCAAGAGCACCAAGGACCTCACTTGTGGTTTTTAGAAAGCGGAAATTACAAAGCAAGCCATGTCACTAAGTTGCTTTATAGCTTTCATATTGCCATAAATACCAATTTGATAAGTTTTCCTTTAGCCCGGTTCACCCCACCCCACCCCCTTTTTACCCAGCGTGTGAAATCTCAGAATACTTCTTTGTCACCATTTCCAACAAATCTGGTAGTTAAAAAAAGGGAGATGGATTAAAATGAAATATATTTGCATATACATTTTTTTTTTCCTTCTGTATCAGGACATTACAGTATATCAAAAATGTAGTTTGATCTGAGAAAAATCACAGATATTAATGGGTTCTATTAAAAAAAAAGTTTGGGGGAAGTTTATTTAAAGGAAAGAGAGTGTTTTGTAAAAGATCAAATGAGGTCATATAGTATTATTCTTTTAAAAGAACATGCTTAAGTGCCAACTTGAATCTTAAAAAAGCATGCAAAACACCAAGGGTCCAAGCCCATTCATTAACTTCTCATAAAACCATGAAGAACTCTATCATACATTCTACTGGCTGCGTCTCCAGTGCAGCTGTTTGCACCGTGGCCCTGGCTCAGCAAAGTTTGCCTCGCTTAACGCCAATGCTTTACTGGTCCTCATGACCGCCATGGAAGTACTAACGTGCTTAATATTAAGCAGGTAGGCAAGTGTTTTGCTGGGGGGGGGGAATGGGGGTGTTAATCTTGTAGTATGTTTTGCTAGGAAATGATTTTGAAATGCCACGCCTTTGATATGACCAAGAAACGAAACCAGAAAGCCAACCCAGAGGGAGGACTATGTTTTAGATTGCTTTGGGAGATGGTTGTGTTTGTACTCAAAGCAGGAACTGCCCGCAGCTGACTGCTGATCTCTTTGCACAGGGTATTTTATTTATTGTGACTAACGCTGCTGTTTGTTGTACATTCCCATCCCGGAGCAATCCCATCTTCTGCCCTCCCCCTGCCTCATGCTGCACCTGAGTACACTGATTTAGGAGCTCGTTGTGATCCCATGTATTCTCAGCAGGCGGTTTCACAAGCTAAATGGCGATGCCCAAACATACAGGCAGACCAGAACTGGGCCACTTCATCAGAGTCATTTCTCCATGTAAACCTGAACCCTGGAAAGCAGTTCTGTTTCCATTAAGACTTTTATCTTCCATTTTTATGAAATATGAAGTGAAATATTCTAGCTGGTACCAGACTGTTTTGGGAGTGTTCTTTTGAAAATAAGTATTTTATAATTTTCCAAAAAGAAAATATATTTTATCTGTTAATTAAATAAACTGTCTGTTCACAGAGAAAATAGTATTACTATATTTGTGCATTACCTGAATGGAGTTGTTGTTATGTTCAGTCAGAGTTATTAAGGGGGGCTCAAACACAATGCTTAAAAAGCAATTCCACAAGTCCTCTTCGTGTATTGTGTGAACTATTTCCCCTGGTATTAGAGCCTAATATGACAATAACATGATTTAATGAATGTAGAAAATAAAGATTTGGTATTATGAAGTCTTGACTGCATTGCAAGGGCCATCTTAGTCACAATTATCTTTCCAGGGATACGCTTTTGACTTCCAAATGCCATGCTTGTTAAGAAGCAAAATATCTCATCAGTTTTACTTGGTTTCAGAAGACTGTTTCCTATCAAATGTATCAGAAATTTGGTATGCTTAATGTATCAACTTTCTAAAACAGAAGAAAGTATTCTGTGTTTGTGGAATATGCCATTAAAAATCAGTGAGAGCACAAGTGAGGCATCTTGCTGTCCCAGCTACAGGTCCACAATACTGCGCTCACACTGCGGGTGTAAATTCAGCATCTACATGAGGTACAGTGACTTGTCAGCATTTAATATGGACCAACATACACTGATATAGAACAAAAGTAAATACATAACTTATACTTCACTAAGTATCCATGAACAAAAAATAAAATTCTATTTCCTATGTTATATTTACACAATTTAAAAAAATTCTAAAATGAGATGGTAAATTCATCAAAAACTTTGTTTTGAGCTCCGATTAATAAAGTAAAAGTGTTGGTTTTTATCCTTATGATTGTCCTTTCTTGATTTCTACTGACTTTTTAGAGCCAATGACGGCTAATAAATAGAATAAAATGCTCATATGCACAATTCCGATTCAAATATGTTCTTCCCACTCCCCCAGCCAATAAATGCAATTTTTACCAGCTGGTGATTCCTGAACAGCCAGTCATTTTCAAGAATGTGGCTTTAACATACAGAGAGCATCAGCATTGAGGCAGGGCTGGAGCTAAAACAAAGTGTTCATACATACATGTATTTTGCATAAATAAATGAAATAACAAGACATAAAAATGACTCAAATCCGGCAACTGTGAGGCAGGCCCACACGAGTCGAAACAGATGACTTTTGTTCATGTAGTTTTCGTACAACAGTTTCACATTAGTCAGAAGTGATAAAAAATACCATTTATATCCAGTGCTTATAACACTTACGAAACAACATCTGTGAGTGTGTGTTTTTTTGTACTACAAGCAAAATCAAGTTTCAGTCCTAAAGAACAGTCCTTTGTTCTCCACAAGCCTGCAGAATATTATTTTGGCATGGTCATAAAATTTTAAAAAAATTAACCAACTAATCTAAATGTTTGCCTTTGTGCAAAAAAATAATTACATAAAATACAATGCTAGCAATACAGCATTCTACCTATGCAACAAAACCAGAAAAAAAGAGAGCAAGAGAGAAAGAAAGTGACATGGGGGGAGGGAGAGATACTTCTAAGTGGAGAGTTATGTAAGACATTAATAAATAGTCATTTTTTTAGGAAATAATGGTATCCTCCCCCCAATCTGAGCTGAATGTATTAAAACCAGTTCAAATTCCCAAGCAATTATAAGAACAAAAACCACTTTCTATTAGTACCTTAGCCAGCTTAAAGAGGGCGCTCACCAGCTAACGACACAGCATATGCCTTTAAAGTCTTGGCTAGACCAGTTTATTGCTTATTAGACATGGACTCAGAACACATTTAAATAAATATTAAAAATATAGCATTTTGTTCCAAATTACAAAATGGTCAGAGAAATTTGACCATTGTGTTTCTATGCCATTATCTTTATAAATTGTCCTGTAAATTGAACAATCTTCTTTGTCTTGGGGGTCTGTTCTCGCACATTTAAATGTAATTCCTACAGTGCTAACAATGGCTATCTCTGCTCAACTAGGCAGGTATTGGTGTGGCTATGAGTAAAATGCTCCTGATACAGCATCTTGTCATTGCACCCCATGAATTTCTGCAAGATTGGATGGTAGCACGAGAATAGCCAGCATTAACACTATACTTCTTTCATTGTCTGGGCCCTAAAGAAAGCCCGTTCAGCTCTGTGGGAAGATTCCCACAGACTTCAAGAGGAGCTGCTCTAGGCCCACTCATGCCTCTCAGCCCGAGTCTGAATTTATCACCAATGTGCTGAACATAACCAATTCAAAATAAAAGCTGAGGGAGTTGAGGAGTTTCAGCACATGTTTTCATCAGGCCCATTGGATCTGCATATATATACAGTGATGTATTTGTGAACAGGAGTGGAGTGTGAGGGGAAAAAAATAAAGGCAATTTCTTCTCTGTTGCTGAAATTTAATAAATTCACAATCTTTGAATATCTCTTTCTTGTATGTTTCCCAGAATTTTCTCTAGCAATTGCATTGTTTCTAGTAGTAATACAAATAAAAATTTTACTTTCTATAGCACCTTACATCCAGAGATCCCAAAACACTTGACAAGCACTCATCAAGATCTGGCTTACATTCCCACATGACTAATATTCAATAAATATTTTTGATGCACCATTTTCCCAGCTTTGCATGTCAGATATTTGGGTAGCCTTCTCTCCCCCACTAGGAGTCTCACATATAAATCACTGCATAAATACTTAAGGTAGCAAACAGTTCCTTCAGGTGACACCAGGAACATGGTTTATGGAGCCACGATTCACTGTAGGATTCTGTGGGCCCTAAAAATACATCATGGTGGACTCTACATGCAGTTTGGATTTGACATCTGCCTTTGCTGTCTTATAGAGGTTTATAACTATAAACACAATTTTTTAGGAATATTTGTACTGTATGTACATATAAAAGTACTCACTTTATTTTGCATTACATATAGCAGAGTGATTCCAAGTGTTCCTTGAACATACAGTATTACAGGAACAGCTGAATTTCTCATTCATAAATGTCATGTTCATTTTAGTAGCAGGTGCACTTTTATTTTTATATACCTGTGTAATTTAGGGGAGGAGAAAGAAGGGGTTCTTTAAAATATCAATAAGGAATTGTAAGTGTAATGCCACCAACAGTACTTTTAATAATAAATATTAAGTATTTGGACCCTTGACATTCTGGAATGAATAAATTATTTAAGAGAAAATGTGTTAAGACTGAATGCAAGGGTTAAAAGCAAAGGGGTAGAGAATGTAATCAGAGGTGGCCTCACACTGCTAAGACAGGCCCGTCCATAGCTGGTGATCACTCTTTTGTGCTTACTTAAAATTTCACACTAATGGCACATCAAGAGGCAAAAGCAATTGGGCACATGCACTATGGCAACCATGTTCACTACTTAAGAATATCCTGTCTCCAGATTCCTGAGTACTTTACCATATTCTGGAAAAAATTAGGTTTTATATATAATTTTTTTAAGATGCCAAAGATTGTCTAAGACTTTACAGTGTCTCCTTTAAGACTTTTTTTTTTTAAATGTTAAGATTCAAAAGTTATGAAAAGTTTGGCACATCAGAAGTTCAGCTATACATATGGAAAAAATGGAATTCAGAGACTGTTTTTCAAAGACGAGCTATGATGCACAGATGTGCACACTTGTGGACTTGTTCTGTTTCACAATATGAAATCTGCAGGTTTTTTTTTCTAAAATAATCCAGAATAAAAACACATTCACAACCTGTAGGCTGGCACAGCATACCTGAGTGAGAATGTATAACCCCCATCTAAAACAGTAACTTAAACCTTTATCAGCATCCAAACAGAAAAAGACAAAAGGTAAGACTTGTAAGACAGCTATTGATTCATATAAGTTTTCAAGTCCTGATGTCTGATATTTAATATATGTCTTCATCTAAATTAAAAAACAAAACAAAACAAAAACAAAAAACCCAAGTTCATGAAAAATTAGGGAAACAATCTGTCTCACACGTTAAGAAACATTTAAGACCATTCTGCTGATGTAACTGTAGGAGCCACACATGCATGCAGGCTCTTTAAGAACTTTTGTTCAAAAAAACCCCAAAAAAACCCAAATGAGTCTGAGTACTTTAATTCTGTGAACACTCCTCAGTTGGCACTGACTGCCTCATGGGCTTCATTTTCACTACTATAGTCTGATTTGGGATCATCCTCATAGTCCTCGTACATTTCTATTTCATCCTCTCCATTTATCATTTCATTTCCAGCAAGGCTTCCGCTGTCCGTCTTCATACCATAAGTGCTCTGAATGACAGGGATGCTGGGCTCAGGGCTGGCAGAGGTGCTCGAGCAATCGGATGTCATCTGAGGTGATGGCGTGGTAGTCGCCATGGTAATAGCACCAGGATAGACAACCCCCGTTCCTGTGGTGATTGGAATTTGAGGCTGTTGTCTGGAAGGAAAAACAAGAGGAGAATGTGATTTCCTGCGTTCAGAGAAGACGACACCTTCTGCAAGTTCAAATGAAAGAAAAGCGAGTGGTTTCCTAGAAAGGCAGCATGCATCCCTCTGGGGTTCACAGTATGGTCCCGTATGGTATTGGTTCATCTTAGCTCCCCATAAGGACAACTGGAGAATAAACTGTTTAGTAGCTACCAGATGTTGATTCTTTTATGTATTTTATGTGCTCATTTAAACCATACTGGCTAGCACTTGGACAGAGATCATCAAAAGGCGTCAGGCACCAGTGTGATGCCTCGCTGCTACTGTGGACATCATGTATCCAAAATCTAAATCATCCAAACTCCTGACAAGAGCTTCAGTTTGTGAGGGGACCTCAAGATTACCTCTAAGTACCTAAAATGGCAGACACATAACTAAGTAACATCATGTAACTCTAAGTATGTAATTTACTATTTAAGTGCTAGGTAGACTCCTACGTCACTTAGAAATACCTTTGATATTTTATCACTGGCTTTTGATTTTTATTTAAATCCACAATTGGCATGCCATTTGTTCTTCAGGATTTAATGTGTAAGACTGACTTTTTGAAGCAAAGTACTTAAAAAGAACAAATGTTCTTTTTTTCTATGGTAACAGACAGTCTACAGAAATTAAAACTTCCTCCTGAGGACCCAATGTCAGATCTGATTTATTTTGACAATGCAAATACATGGGAAGTCTCAATTAAGGGTGCACTACCTCTACTTTTGACACATCTTACCACCTTCTGATATCTAACCGTGCACTGTGTAATGTTGTCTTTTTCATGTGTGTGTGATTTTAAGCATACTGGAGCAATAGCACACTTCAACTAAAATAAGCTTATTTCACTGCTCGTCAGGAAATTCAACACAAGCTTTACTGTAAGCATGTGCATAGTTGTACTAAGTGATGCAATGTCTCTTCTTATCATGACATATGCACATTCAAATGCTTTGCTGCGTAAATGTCAGGTTGCTGAACCCATTCCATGGTCAAGCCCTTATTGACTAGAAATTAATTAAATCTACTTCTTACATTTGGGTTAAATAACTAATAACATACTTTCTATATTAAAACACCCATACAAATAATCTCGTCTTATTTCTGGATCATTACCTTGAATAAAGGTAAGAGAAAAAGAGCGGATATAACTTGTCAGAAGGAAGAGAATCTCCATCGTACTTTAGATGTGACACTCAACGAATATACTCCAGTATCAGAAATACTTAAGTGCCCTGGAAGATGCTGGTTTAGTATTGACTAGTTATTGAACATACGTGCCTATTTGCATAATCTATTTAAAGAATTGTATATTTTAGTGTATTCCCAACCTTCTTTAGAGCAATATTGACCAAGTATTAGAGAACTATTATATAATTTTAACAGGAGAAACAGTGTCAGGTACGTTTGAATAATCTAACGAATCTATAACTTCTTGACCACTGTGTTATTCTATGCTAAAATTCCAAAGGACATTCCACAAACCAGTCTCTTGCAAATCCTTAATCATTGGCTAAGTCAACACACAAAATAATGTAAAGCTTATTTACAAAACCCTGGATATTGAGTCTTAATTGTCCATTGATCCATCTTTAATTTTGGTAAATATCACACTACAGAGTTACTGGGAAACCAAAGTCCTTCACGTTTGTGAACCAATACAGACAGTCAAATCATAAGCACTCCATGTAAGATAATATTGAAATAGCAAGTAGTACTGTCATTGCTGGTACTGCTAGCCTGATTCTTAAAGCTTCTGCACAGCTTGAGAAATTCAAACATCTGTTGTATAAGTATGGTACACCTGGCTAGCAGTGAGCAAAAACATCACAGTAATTCATTTGACACAGTCATTATACTCCTGTTTGCAAATGATGATTTGCAGATGATTTACAAACAGCTAGGGATTTTTCACTAAATTTTCACTTTTTAAATGGTCTGATAAATGTTCTGTGAAAACAATTTTCAGCCAAAGTATTTGTTTGCAAGTGATTTTATGCAAACATCTTTCAATACTTTATCCATAAAATTGAACACCTACCTCACATGGGAACATTTCTGTTTTAGGATTGCATGGTGTTGGGAGTATAAATTATTACTGTTAAACCCCATATGTATCTCCTCCACAACTTTTAGACACAGAAAATGTTCACAGTAATGACAGTTTCCACAAAGCAAAGGAAAAAGAAACCCACGCATGGTCACAGCAAAATTCTACATAGTTGTCACCAGGCCATACACACTTAATTATCTCTAATCTGCCCATCTAACAACTGCTGGTACTAATCTTTTTTCTGATATTTCTTAGACTAAAGAAATTCGTAAAACAGAGGATCCCCCATCGTTCATCAAAGACCACCATAATATTAATGCCAAAAGACATTTTGAGGAAAGTTGTTTTTACAATGCTTCTAATAAGAGTTGTAGAATACACTCAAAGAATGATTGGGTGCAAGCTGCCCTTTTGTTATAGATGACACTAAGGATCACAACGCTAATAACCACCCCTAGCCCTTCCCCCCCAAAAGGTTGCATTTTTTTAGAAGCAAATTGCCTTTTTATAAGAAACAAGAAGGAAAAATATATCTGTTTAGGACAGGACTGTGAGGTGTCTTGGTAAAATGATGGTTGTCAGTGTTAAGCCCTGAAGGACAGATGTTAAGAATCAGATATTCTTTCAAATGCTTGTCAAGTCAGCAAAACTCTTTTGCATATCCACATGTCAAAGGTACAGGTTATATCTGTCCAGTTACCACCCATTTCAAAGCAAAAAGGGAGCAGATCATCTGAGCATAATGAAGCAGAATTTACAGAGATACCTTTCACTTGAGAATGCACCAAATGCACGGCAAACTACAGCATGAATCTAGCTGGTAAAGAACTTGATCAGTGTAACAAGAAAGTTAAAGGCTTACTGAATTTGCCATTCATAAATGCAGTTCTTTTTTACATGTTAAATAAAAATCAGGCATGGTGTGCCTGCCTGCTGCTGGGTGGGTAATAACTGTGAGCTTTAAATTACCTGTATCTCACTGTGGGACTGTAAACATGGGGTGACTGTACCACCTAAATGGGAAGTGTCTCAAATTGCTACTCATTTGCTAGCAAAAATTTGCTAGCACTTAAACATGGGCACCCACACACCCTCAGTAAATGGGCACCTACCTCTCACTTGAGCCCTGTTATTATTTAGAGCTAATCAGGTTGTCACCGTAAATTCTGCTCAAGTTGCTGCATTACTTCCCAGAAAGCCTTATTTTAAGATATCACAAACTATATGGATGGCATATGTTACTGGAGATGAGTGTTATCATTTTCTAAGTAATTCAATTTTATAGGATGGGGAAGGGGGAAGAAATCAGAGCATTTATTTAAATTCCAACTGCTCTCCCTGAAAGGAAGAGTTGGAGTTTCTAACCTATGACTCTGACCATTATGTTTTATTCGTAGTTCTTAAAGGCATTCATGTTAATGGTATTTTTTACAACATTATATTCTACATGTTTAATCCTTGTATCTAGCTGGAGTTTTGCCTATCATAGGACCTTGGAGTGAGGAGATAAAAACATACTTTACTGCAAGCTACACGTTACAATTCAGCTCAGTTGCACATGGTTAAAGCAAGGATGCTTTCTGCCTGGTTAAGTTTTCCAGAACCCAACATTAATCTTCCTTTCTCTTCCAATCTGCGAGGAAGGGTGATGCATGGCTACGTAGCCTGGCTTCAAATCATTCCATTGTCTCCACCATCTCCTCTTTGCCAAAGAAATCCTTATGTGGCCAATTACTACAGGTCGCTTGCCTCTCTGCTCTGCCAGCATTGCTAACATGTCTGCCCGATCTGGGGCCAAAGATTTGGCCCAAAATAGTTAGGCAAATATGAAAAAGGAGGTAACATCCTAGACCAACTGACCTGCTCGCAAGTCTGTGGCATTAATTTTCTTAGGATTTTCCAGGAGAACGTTCCACTTTTGACTTTTGCAAAACTAGCTAAACATTTAAATTGGCAAATCACCATTGTTTTCTGATCCCTTCCCAGCTCTTTTCTGACAGCTCTTTAAATGACTGAAGCAAAATCAATTGCATAAGGAAAATGCTCATATGCTACACACCCCTGAAACTTACATTCCCATAAGGAATGAAATAACAGTAAATCTCACAAAAGCACCCATTGTGTACTTACTTTAAGTTCAAGCTACAGGAGTATAATATTACAGCCTTATTCAAAACCATAGTCTAGCAACATTCAGACTGTGGTGTACAGTAGTTATAAACACTATAAAGGCTTTATTCTAACATCTTACACTGGTAAAACACCAAAAAAAAAGGTTAGTGCTTACATCATTTTGCAGAGAAATGTGTATATCATATACTTGAACTTAGAGTGTATTAGACTGTAAAAATGACTGAGAATTGAATTATTTCTGTAAGACAAGGCAACAAAAGACAGACTTAACTTAAAATGTCTGAATTTATGGTTTCTATATGATCCATTTGTTAGCTCACATTTATTTATGCATTACCAAAAAAAAAAAAAAGTACTATTAAAGATAAGTTGTAAATCACTAGAAGTCTGTTCAGGGATTAACTTATGCTGAAGTTATCATTCACAACTTCTCATTAATAATTTTACTATTAAAAATAACTCAATTATTTTAAAGACATAGCTGGCTTCAAATTCAGCTTCCACTAGATTAAAACCAGAAAATTTTTAATATACTCTGCATTAAACATGAATTATTTCTGTATATTATCTGCCTCATTTGGAACAAAATTCACTGACGTAGGGATGCAATAGAAGGCCTACGCACATTTTAAGTTTCACTCTGTTGTGTGGACTTGCCAGTTCCTAGAGTTTTGTGCTGGTCTATTACATATATAACATTTATCTCAAAACATGAATTTCCTACCCAATTTATTTCAAGAAATCTTCACTCTCATTCAATTCTTTGGAAGCTTTTCCTCAGAAAATCAGACCAGAACCTAGTCATCCATTAGCTCATTTCTCTATTTTATTTTAAAGCCTGTCTAGTTCATATATTGAGATTCTCTAAACGACTTTTGTGCATTTTACCAATGTTTATCAAAGATTGTGGCTCACTGAAGTAAGTAGGATGAGATTTTTGCACCTTGGAAGTTCAAGCAGTGTAGAACTCTTCCTGTGTTTGTGGTGGGATGTGTTTCAGTTGAACACGCGGTAGGACTACTTTATGCTAGCCAGTGGCTCACCCAAGGGTATCTGATAGGAGCTAGCCCTTGCTGGATTGCTTAAGCCATAAATGTACATTTGGAATAGGAGAATACCAAACACAATACAAAAGAACGTAATTTTTCTTGCTCTTTATACTTTCCTCTAGCCACCAGTTTTGAAGGTCTTTCTTTCTCTTGACACATCTCCTATTTAACTTTTTATTCTGTGATGATAAATTTTTGCCATTTTGGTATACCCATTCCCAAATTAATTGTTATGTTCTTTAAAAAAAAAAAAAGAAAACAAACAAACACCAAAAAACCCCAGCAGGACTTCAAGCAGTATGAAGCACTTGATATATTTAATTTGAGTCTATTTTGTACTTTTGTTCTCTATCTTACACTGAAATATTTACTGTAAACTTAAGAGTATATTCAATCCTAAACCCCACATTTGTCTCCTGTTTCATTCTGAAAAGGAAACTGCATCTCAAGTCTCACATCTACAGTTCTGAAGGACGGTTTATGCTGTTTGTTCCATCAAAGAGTGGAAAAATGATGGGTGTACAAGGTCAGTTAGGAAAACTGTTCCAGCTGATGCTTTATGTGATAGTTATGTTAAACACAAGGAAGAGTAAGTTTAAGAAGTTCATGGGCTCAATTACTATGTTTCACTTAATTGTAATCTGATTTGTATGAAGTGTTGCTTTTTATTACTCATTAAACTATTCTGCTGAAATAACTTATGCCATGTTCTGTTCTATATTTCAGTTCAAAAAAGCTGTCCTGTCTGGTGTTTACACCTTTTTTTGCTTGGTCTCTTCCACTAATTTTGTTTTAATTTTTTCTTTAGGGAAAAAGGGAATTTGGGGCAACAGTGGGAAGTCACAAAAAAGCATGAAATAATTTTTTTTAAACCACAGCCTGTGTTTCCTCAGTATCAAAATTTCATATTGAACTGCAACATAGATCTCATGTCACCTTTACTGAACACATCCATTAGACTTCATACCCCCTTTTTCATCACTTACGTAACTAAAAGTTGTTGTTTCCAGTAAAGTCCACTGTATCATTATATAAGTCCATAAAGGTAAGTTATGCTTACTTTCAAACTTCTTCAACATAGATAGAGTATGGTGAAGAGGACTTAGCATAGTTATGAATTAGAACTAATGCTTTCAAGAAAATAATGGCATTCTCGTGGTCTTTGTGATCATACTGTTCGATATATGAGAAAGATGTTACATTTAGGTTGTGCCAGCAGTTTAATTTTGAATAGTTTTCATTAGGTTTTTTGTTTTTTAAATTCACAACGTCATTCTTTAAGTAGGCACTTTTGAAAGTTTCTTAAATCCGTCCTCCATATTCACCTCCATATTTAGCCACCACTTCCAATGTATAAAATGCTACTGCTTAATACTGGTTTGAATTAGCAAACAATTCTCAAATTGTTCAGACTGCTGTTTTGGCATTTCTTTTGCATTTCTTGTCTAGATGTCATTTGGTCTGTCAATCTGCTTCGGAAGACATAAGCTAGAGTTTCATTCCCTCAATCTGAATATAATTTGTGATGTGCTTTATAAATTCAGATTTCTATTTAGAGTTCTATGTACAATTTTGATGGAAGCCTATTAGTAAACAATTTCCCTTAGAGTGAAGAATAAAAAACAATGACAAAACTGTAGACTGGAAGGCTATTTCAAGATATCAAAACCACTTCTATTTACTGATTGAAGAAAGAGCCCACATTGTTGCAGGCTGTACCACAAAATAATTGACTGCAACAGGAGTTCTGCATCCCAAGCCAAAAATGAGGGCACATAATCAACGTCAAGGTCAATTATCTGGTAGTGAAGTACCCAACAAAAGGAGACTATTGTGATTAGAGAAATAAGCAGAACATTGTGAATTTGGAAAGGCTGGCACGGGAGATAGCTTTTAGACTCTTTGTAAACCACCAGAAACATTGTGTTAGAGCATTGAGCATCACAGATTAATTCATAAAAAAAAACAGGAGAGAGAAATCAGTTATGGTGCAGTTGTTTCACTGGAGTTTTGTTATCTTTAGCCTGTAGATCTTTCGAAGTGCTGCTTTCTCTGCTGAAGGCTAGAGGAAATACTGTTAAAAAACACACAATGTTTTTAAAACTGTGCCAGGATCTTTTTGAGCCATATATTCCGAGATAGAAATCTACCCAGTCTATCTATCTACCACTTGAAAGCCTCTTCCTAAAACATTTTTTTTTAATATTTTTTTTCCACAGTTCTATATATAACAAAAATCCTAAATAGCCTCATGCTATGATATCATTCATTCACGTGTGTTCCTAACGTAACTGCTATTACCCCTTTCCCTTTTCATTTTTCCCCCTTCTGACTCCTTATTCTACATGGGAATAACCTTTTGTGGTTTTCTCTTTGTTCTTGCCTTAATTTAGGAAATTATCCGGGACTCATTATTAACCCAGAATGGATAAACTTCGTAATAGTTCACAAAAGACATGATTCAAATATTTCAGGCTAATGGGAAACAACTTCTTTTGACCTTAAAGAATTCCACAATCAGTCTCATAATCAGCACTCAGTGGCAAGCTGATAGCTTCATATTCCTCTTATGTTTTCAATAAGGTTTTACAGGTTCAAATCTTTGCCTTCTAAATGACATTAGTCAGTGACTTAAATAGGTAAGTCTGTTTTCAAACAGCATGCTTGTCTTTGAAAACAAGTACAACAATAGTACTCACCCTACAGTAAAAAACTGCCTCATCTCCTGTCTTCGAGACCTCATCAGTTGTTTGTATTCACCAATACGCAATTTCTTTCCATCAACAATGCAGGTACGTTTTGGTCGAGGTTTGTATTTGTAATTAGGATACTTTTCTAGGTGGATTTTACTTAGCCGTGCCTGCTCTTCATAATAAGGTTGTTTCTCTTGATTTGACATGGACTTCCAGCGAGATCCTATTAACACAAAACATTAGTGAGTACTCAAGTAAAGCAGGTTTAGCTTTACACATACACATTTCAACATGCCTTCTCACCACAACGAACAAATTCTAAATAAGTTAATTAAACAAACTGATTTGAGCCTACACTGGCCAGCACATATATTGGGGTGCACAACCCGAGACACCTTAAAAGATGCTTGACTTCCAGATACCACTGCAGACCAAACATATGTAAATCTCTATTATTAGAGATTTACTTAAAACTTAAAACCAAAAGTTCCTTAAAATCTCAGCTCATGCTGAAAAACAGACTATTTAGTTTTTACAATATGAGCATTAATCCGTGAATAATTCTATACCACGCACAGTATTATGGCAAAGCAAGGTCTACATCCATACTTTTACTGTTAAAAGCTTAACACATTGCCTAGGGATACATTCTTCTTTGATAGCTTTATGAGAATTTGGTGTACACACTCCTACTAATAGATATTAATACCTTGCTATGTAGCAGGAAAAAATTATCAAAACCCTATAGATTCAACAAAACCATGAAAAATCCCTTGCAGTCTGGGTGTCTTAAATTTACTAATCTTCTGATATAAGTTTGGCATGATATTGGCACCTTACCATATTTTAAATCCTATTATGCGTATTATCTTCTGGCCAGATGTAATAAATGCACAGAATCGCACTGAGAAAGTTATATTTAACAAGCTTATATTTAAAAAAAAAAAAAACAAAAACAAAAACACAAAAAAACCCAACAACAGAAAGCACATTGTAGTTATATACACTACTTCAGGTAGTGTAAACTCTCATTGAAAGCTGCACCAATAAAAAAGTTAAAAAATTAACACAGTGTACACAGGAAGAGGAAAAAGTATTCTGATCTCTTGTATTGTTTATAAGGAGCTATCTAAACACTTGAATAGAGAAGGGATTTTTTTTTTTTTCTAGGGGATAAGAAATGCAGAAAATAGCTTTTTGTTGTATTTTAGATGAGTAAAACGATTACAGCTGTGGTAAACGTGGGTGGAAGCTATTCTTTTACCAAGATTTTTCATACATCAACAAATGGAAAAGTTGTATAAATATTATCCGTAGCCAGCAATACTCTGTGTCAGTTCTAATATTTCAGTCTCTTTTCTCATTGTCCTGGAAAAGTTGCACAGATATTATACGGACATAGACTTATATGTGGCAGAGCATATACTGACAGGTTAATTCCATGGTTAACAGACACTCAATTGCTGGCACTTCTGAAATATTTATGCTGGAAGTTTACATTTTAATGAATACAGTTACTATGCTCCTAATAGTTTTTTCACAGAATGCACACAAATAATATAGATTCCCTACAGCTGCCAACACTGAAACAGTGCAGGTTTTATACAAAACTGAAAGGCTATTCATATGACTTACTTATATGGTAGACAAAAATATAAGAAATACTAAGTAAGATTTTGGAAGTTTCAGCACAAAGTAACATTTATTTCTATGTATTCCTGCCTCTGATTGAACTAACATGCAACAAACTTTGGTAAGAATGTATTTGAACTCAAAGTTTACAATAAAATGATTACAGAGGAAACTTGATTTTTACTTTTATTTATTACGAGTTACATTTGGAATCTGTCTTTCACTTCAAAGACTCAGAAAGCAAATATAGGTTTTAACATTTCACCACTCATTTTCACGTATGTTTCTAATTCTCTGGAGGGGTCTTAAAAAGCAAATCAAAATTTCTCAAAAAAGAGCCAATTTATTTGCATGGTGGCAAAATATAATCCATGGTATATTCTCTGATCATCCTAATCTATACAAATTAAATGTAGATTAAATAGATAAAGTATGGTGTCTTTTAACTAAGCAATATTTTAATTGTATGATACTGGTGCTTTCTTAGCTTTTTGAACATTCTAACATTTTGAATCAAACATCATTTTGCATGCGAGAAGGTATGCATGTCTTTTGAACTGTGCCAGTTTTGTTTTTTTTTTTCTTTGACACTGCACTGTCTGACATAAACCTTTGATTTTGATTTTGTACTTTATTAATTTTTTCCCAGTATTTACTCTAGCAAGTACCATTTTGCATTCAGGTCACTTCTAATGGAATCTTGGAATTAGACCTTTTATCAGGATACACTCTTGCAACAGATTTCACAAAATGTTCCTTTTGAACGCTGCTAAGTCTTTAAAGCATGTTGTGACTCTGCTGTTGAAAATAAAAAGCATTAGGGAAGGGGCAGAAAGGGAAAAGGAAGGGAATGAAAATAAAAACAACCCATGAGTCTTCATTTGTATAAGTTTCAGTAATTCCAATTTCAGTCAACATCTCCCAAACAAAATATGTCCTAAATTAGAGAAGTTGCATATCCAAGAAGGAAGTAACTGGCCTGTGTCACCAATATAAATAACCTCATCTTTCCAAAGATCCAAAAATAACTAACCTCTGCCAATTGCCACTACTGTAGCAGAGCCTTCTAAGCTTCCCTCAGTTTTGGTTCAGTCAGTCATGATTTGTTTGTTGTCTTGCACTTACCTAGGATTTTGCTAATGTTGGAGTTGTGCATGTCAGGGAAGGCTTGGAGAATTTTTCGACGCTCATCCTTTGCCCAAACCATGAAAGCATTCATTGGTCGTTTGATGTGCGGTTCGCTACTGGCTCGGCCCCGCGAATCCCGGTAGACTCGAGCTTCAGCCACAGTGGCACCTCCTGTTGGCCAACAATAATACTGCTGTAGTTTAGCTGCAGAGCCATTCATTGCTTTACTCCCTGTAATGTCAGGGCAGGAAGAAACAAGATGGATGCAAAACATTATTACGTGGATTACGCAAGCGCTTTCAGTGCTGTGTTTGTTTTAGCCTCATTCTTTTTTTCTCTCTCTTTTTGCTGCCAGGTCTATGTCTGTGAGAGAGAGAAAGGATATCCAGTGATTTCAGTGCAATCAATCAGGCTCACCCAGCTGAAGACATCAACATCTGAGTGAGAAACAAATTGCACTGGTATTTCTCCAGTTAAGGTACGGAGATTTGAAAAAGTTTCCATTTGGGATTTTAACATAGCATACATGTTCTGAATGCTCAACAAAACTCACATAAAGCTACACTTGAGAATCCAAACTGATGTAGACCTGTTCACACAAGTAATTTACAATGACTGCTCCTTGAGCAGTGAAGCACTTGCCAAACATTTCATAAAATAAATTATACAGTACACCAGGTACATGCTGCTAGTTCTATGGATCTGATTATATTTGGAGCTCAACATTTTAAAGTCACATCTGCTTTAGTTGAATTTTAGATCTGTCTTGGAGCAGTTTTATGTAATAAAACTGTCTGCCTTCAACAGGTACATGCACAGCATCCTGGAGCTTCTGGAATGGGAGACAAGCACTGCAGCTTCTCCATGACTGCTGTGCTTTACTGTACTCCAAGTGTCCGGTCATTACCCACTATCAATTCAACTTGTACAGTCTAGTCCTAACCAGATTTTTGAATGCATCCAGGCCTGCTTCTTGACCACAAACAGCAAAGTTCCATCGGGTTTTAGACTTCCCAGGGCTGAGTATGAGGCGTAGAACTAGTTAATACAAGAGAAAGAGAAAAGCAAGCCTAGAGAAGGCATGCTTGTACCAGAAAAACTTTTGTAACTGTGATGATAACATATGTTTTTACAGTTATACCTTAGCTATAAAAGAAATGCAAAAAGTCTTTACAGCGGGAGAGTGACATACTTAGTCTTAGGCCTCATCAAACTGTTCATATAATTCTATACCTTGAAAAAGCAAGGTACTCAATCACAAATTAGCACAGCAATAGGTCTCCTTTTCTGTAAACTATTACAGCTCCTGACACATTTATTTGCCAAATAATATTAGTTCTTTACACTAAGCAAAACATTGCAGATTTACTGGTTTCAGTGACAGCCTCAAGTTTTTAATTGTGCAAAAACGAGGTTTCCTAATTTAGTGTGAAAACACTATATGTTACGTATACCATTAAAAAAATTCTATAGGAAATACATTTACATGAAAAAAGTTATAAAATAGAGGATGCATAACTAATACACTACCTTTTTGCCACCAGGTCCACAGTACATTAATTTCATTTAAAACGCACTGACCATACAGGATAAATTGATTTTGCTTTATATGGTGTTGACAGCCATGTTTATTGTGCAGTGAAATGTAGTGTAGTTTCAAGCTGACTATATCCATCAACACGGGGCAATATGCTGACTACTGGGCCAGATGAAGACATACATTACTCTGAGAGCAAAACACTCATTCGTATACAGCAGTGTCTTCTCCCAAGGATCACCATGGTAATTTATGATGCCTCCAATGCCATTACTTTACAACTGACACCAATTTGGCAATTTGTATACTAACATGCGTACACATAACAGAAGACAGGTTTGTGGCAAATGTGAGATGCAAAACTATTTTAATACTATTCTAAGTACCATGCTACAGGTGTTTAGCATTTACAGGAGGCTGCAGCTGCAGTCAGCTCTTTATTGCAAAAAGGAACAGTAGTTTTGCTGAGCAACCTGCATGTAGGACCAATTCAGGAGCGTGTATAGCTAATGAGGCTCTGTCCATTGTTGTCAGAAGGGTTGGTGGGTGTCAAATATGCCATCTTCTGAGAGTATATATTTACTGTGAAACTATAATAAGTTACAAACATCGTAACAGGGAAACATTTATTGAGACAAATGGGCCTATAATTTGAGAAAAATCAAATATATCAGGTAATGGCTGGTCCATCTTTTAAAATAATACTATAAAATTTGAAACTAGTATGTGGGCAACTAGGAACTTGGTGATAAATTAAAAAAATTAAATTATTGATGCAAAATTTGTCAATTGTTATTCAGCTACTCTACTCACAGCAAAGAGAAGATGACATATTTGAATCCATATGATGATTTTCCATCTTTTACTTTCCCAGAGGGACTTATTCACTTAGGCTAAGGAGTTTGCCGGACCTTTCAATCCTAATGCAGGCAAAGAGTGCCTTTACTAGTATCAAAAATATAGACTGGCTTTTTAATCTGAATATAATTTATAGAAAAGAAAAAAAAAAAAAAAGAAAAAAACCCACCATAAATGATCTGTTTTCAGAGAAAGGTTATGTTAGAAAACAATTCTTACTTAGAGTAATAAATTACAACTATCCCAAGAAGGCCAAGAAGCTCTGGCTGCATCTGCTTTAAGCAAGTCCATACTTGAAGGATTTGAAAAAGCAGCCAAAGAGTTGATGTTCTTTGTGCTTGATCTCTGGGGGAATATTTGCAAGTTGACCCACAGGCCATCACAAAAGCATCTGCAAAATGAATTTCTGCAAATAACTAAAGTAATGTAATCTCTATGGTCTTCTGACTATCTCAGAACTACAGAATTATACTCAGCATATAAAGCATTACAAGAAAATACTTCTGTTAGCATATGATTCTATGTGGGGAGCCAGAAAGTCTCAGTACCTTTTTAGCTTAGAAATGAGGTGCTAATGATATAAAAAGCACATATGCTCAGCGAGCTCTTACAAGTTGAAACACATAAGAACAAGCTTTCAAACTGGTTGTGCTTAGGTACTTCATCTTGTCAATCAGATATTTAGACAGTATTGTGTCCTACATAAACAATTTCAATAGGTTTTACAAAGTATGGGGTTTTTTTCATATTGTGATAAGATCTTCCAAACTGACAGTCTGAAGGAGGCACCTGAAATTTTTAAAAAAGATATATACAACTGCAAAGAAGTAAGTGTTTTGTTTCTTTCTGAAAATATTTTAAGGAAAGGCTAATAAATAATAACCCCAAAGTAACAGTTAAAATAAAAATCTACTACTGACGAAGGCTGAGAAGAGAGGTGGAAGTTGGTAATTGTCTCTCTATGGCAACTAATGCTCTGTCTGCTAGTTGCAGTTCATACTGCAATCTCAAGAGGAGCTTGATTTTCAGGATTAAGAGCTTGGTCAGAATTAAAAATTATTGTAAAAACATTACAGTTTGGCTGCCCTAATGGCTTAGTTGGCAAAGAATTCTACACTTTGGCCTAAAGGCCGGGGCTGTCCTTAAAGTGACAATTTTAGCTTCTGAGGGTGTGGACTGCCCCACTTCCTAAATGCTTTGCATTTGCTCAACTTGTCATGACTTTGATGATTTAAAACTGAAAGCAGATTAAAGGAGAATGATAATTTTTGTGGATATATCCCAGGCAACTCCTTTGTGGAAGCTGGATTCCAGACTAGACTCTAGGGACAATACCAGGTCAAAGAACACCACAAAATGAATCTAAAAATGTTATAGCTTCATTAAAGTAATTTCAAACAATGTTTTTGTTCCAAAAGAGACTAATTGCTCTCTAATGACAGTGCAGGGGAAGAAAAACCCCTGTTCTTTAGAAAGAGAAAAGAATCTGATCGTCAACAGGAAAGACAAACATTTTCACATTAATTAAATGGTAAGAAACATAGAGCAACAATTGTTACATTGTTTATTTATTTATTCCTGTCTTTGTCTGAGTTTCTCACCTTTAATAGTGACAAGAATTTTAGGACAGACACCATCTGTTAGCATGTTCCCTGAAATCCTGACCACATTAGGGTTAATCCTATTGTCTTTAACAAGAGGTGGTTTTACCTTCCATTCTATAATCATCTACCACAGCAAAACCTCAGACTGGGCCTTTACATGTTACCAGAATGCAAATCATAATAAACATGATAGAAAGGAGCAAAAAATGGATGAGAAGAAGATGAGGAAAGAAAGACAAAAGTGACATCAAGAACAAAAATTTTATCAGTCACTCTGTTATTCCTTAATTACTCTTCACACTCCAGTCATCGATTCATGTTTGAAGTGATATATTTACTTTTTCTCCCCCCAGATAACAAATCTTTGGCTACTCTAGAGAATATAGTGCATACTATCTTCCATAGACATATACCAAGATAGGATATATAGAAATAAAGACAATCTTTCTAGGTTCCTAGCGTAAAAGGGACTTGTTAGGAGTAAACTCCTATCATCAGTTATTCATTAAACTGAAATGACATTTTTGTCTACTTTGGAAAAGACTGATTGTGACCTCCAAAATATCTGGCCCTGTCTGTGCCAATACAACTGTCACTGCTAGCAGCTTGCATTACAGAGACCAGAACCTAATGAACAGGCAAACAGAGTCACTCTTTTACTACTAGAGATGGGTTACTCATAAACATGGAAATGCCATAAAAACAGGGAGCATGAAAAACTGGCTTGGCAGTCCCCTGGCCTGTTCTTAACCTGTGGACAGACAAATGCAGCCTTTATGAAAGATATAGCAATATTTTAAATCAAATAGAGAAATGCAAGAGTAAGAATAGCAGGACAAAAGAAGCTTTGGCAAGTCTAGAATACAAGAATAATGATTTAACTATTGTTTTATTAAGTTCAGTGTTCCATTTTGGAGAAAGTTACAAAAATTACTAATTCACTGTCATCTAACTGACTTATAGCAGTGTTAGTGTAACATTTAGCTGGTTTACCCCTTGCCCGCCTCTTACTTCTTTATCCCCATCCACATTCAGAAGTCTTTCTAATTCTTTATTACCAGCAAGAGAGGCAAAATAAATGGGTATCTCACGAACTATTGTCATCACTGGCATGTCTTGTCATCACTAGGGAAAACTAACACCCACTTGGAAACATGACTAGCTCTGGGACAGGGATGCCTGTAGTCACACAGTGGCACAAATGTTCTGCTGGGAAGTGTCTGTTTGTCAAGCTGCTTTCATTCCAAATGCTAAACAGATATTATTCAGCTGGGATTTGAGGGCCGAGCATTTCTCATAGGCTGCATGTCAGTGAATGAAAAGGGGGGAAAACTGAGAAAGACATGAGTGATTCATGAAATACTGGAATATTTAAATGGGCTCTAAAATATTTCACCTGCAAAGGTTCTGAAATGTGCTAAGTAAATACTAAGAGGTTGGAATATACTGTAGCACAGGTTAGCTACATCCCTGCAGCACTTGGTTATGATAAGGCTTCTCTTTTTCCTCTTAAGCGACTCCATTTTCTTTAAAACATCAACAAGAAGAACCAAAAGGGAATTCCCTAAGGTCAGCTCTGAGGAAACATAAACCTCTAATTCAATAACTCCGCTACTGCACTGAAAAAGGCCTTATTATTGCAACATCCATATGGAGTCAATTGGACATTAATGACTAATCAATCCCTCCCCTTTCTATTCTACTTATAGTGTCACAAGCCATGTTTAGATTAGCCCATTTCCTGCTTAGGATCGCTCAAGATGTCTTTTGTTCTTTCAGGGCTGGCCTGATGGAGGCAGCTTAAACAAACACACGACCCAAGTGGTGCAGGAGTTATAAACTGCCATATGTGAATGAACAAAGGGGCCATACTAAAGCCTTTTGTGGTATTTGTTAATGTTTTTCATCTGAGTTTAAAAAGACCTAATGACTTTGTGGTGAGCTGATGCATGTGGCTCGTGGCTTTGCAAAATGAAGGAAATTCTAGCCAGTTATATATCAGCGTATATTTTCCAAAGTGCCTTGTTTTCAGTTTTGGTGGCAGTGAGTTTACTTTTCTATACATGCGCAAGCAAAATTCTTAATCTCGATTAAAACATGGCACCGATTTTCACAGCCATCCTCACAACCTTCATATATGTCTTTCCCCATTTGAAAGTCTAGAGATAAAATTAATAGTGAAATATCTTCTGTGTGAAATCAAATCAACTCTTCTCAGCTCTATCCGTAGTAGAAGTTCACTCACCAGTGTGTGAAGATCAATTGTTAGTTGGGTCATATTAAATATGGAAAGAATATCTCTAAATAAGCTATTAGCTTCCATGCTCCACAGCCAGCCATGCTCAAATCTACATTATTTAAATTAATTTAACCTGCAAAATGCAACTACTTTCTTGATGGCTTACACAAACAGTTTAGATTTCTTGACCACATTTTATGGCAAAATTAACCCTCATGGAAATTTGGCATGAAACACAGCTAAAACAATGCAATAATCATTTAAATTACATGGAATTAGTGCTTAAGGCCTGACTTAAGCCCTCAGTGGCCTACATGGTCCCACTTGTGCTGTAACGTAAGAGTATGAGAACTTACTCTGTGAAGATCCATGTAACATCTAGACAGAATTTAGGATAAAGAATCAGCCTTTACTATAAATTTGGGGAGGTATGTAAGTGTCATCAAATTTTTCCATTATGTGCCACTTGGAGACTTCACAGATAATTAACTAAATGCTAACAACTCCATTCTGGCATAGATATTATTGATAAAAGAAATGTGAAACATTTAAATTGAAAGTTATTCAGCCTAAGTACCAGAAGTAAGGGATTGCCAGTCTTCAGTTCTAACTACAATCAACATTCCCTCTAACACTATTGTTTCCCTTTGATATTTCATTTCATACTCAAATGCAGAAAGTAGAGGCCCACAGAAAGCCATGGACAAGAGAAATATTAGTAATAATTATTGTTAAGTATCTGACAAGATCTATCAATACAGCAAACTGGTTTGGTTTTGTTGTTTGGTTTTTTTTTTTCAGAAAAACGGCTGTTCTAACAGCTAAGCAATTACTGTTACTAAATTAATCATATTCAAAGTCAAAACAATACAAAGAGGAATGAACTAATCTATTTAACATGAAAATGTTTCCGTAAGAGTAACAGCTTTATTGCCAGTGAAGTTGTTACTCACATTTCTTCTGACATGACAATGTCACCTAGAACATCCAGAAAACATGATCCTGATTTGAAACACAGAGATTAATTCTGCAATCTTCAGTCATCCCTAACAGGTTTTTTAAAAATATCCTGCCTGAGCAAGGGCCATAGGACATGAACCATTCACATTTCAGTTAGTGATTTGTTTTGTTTTAAGATGGAGAAATGACAGGAATTCACCGCAGAGAGTAAAGGCAGCCTGACTTCATATTTGATGGATGCATTGTTCAAGGTGTGGCTGAACACTGATAATGAACAACTTTTTCTTCTTCCTATGTAGCAAGACAATGAGTTTTAAAAGCTTAAGCACAATGGGGTTTATAAAAGGAAACTACATTTAACAATGGGAGAGAAGTTTACAAAAGTCTCTCCCTCAAGTTATGTGATATTAATGAAATGCAGAATACTTTGCAAAAGGTTTTAATGTGTGTTGGAATCACTGCTCTAGTGGCCCATTTCCTGCAGTCAACCTGCGGCCGAAGTTGTCACCTCCTAGTATATGCAACATCATTCCTTGTATCAATATAACGAATTCCCTCCATTCAGCGTTTGCTGTTCTCACTTGTCATATCCTATCAGTAATTCGATGGCAAGGACCTAGGGCTAGGATACACATATGCCATTTCTTCTTTCCTTTCACATGGGGTGCTGATGTTATAATAATTAATAATATAATTAGTAAATAGACCATAACAAAGGGAGAGAAGCAAAAGCAGCTGTAAATTAACAAGTAATAATAAATGTTAGGAAAAGCTCTTAAGACTAATTTTTCAGATATGCTGCACCTGTGCATTTGGGACCTGTAAGCGAAGCCGGGAAGATGTTCTTACAAACAGGTCAATGGCATGTCCCAATATGTTGCTACACTTACCCAATTCGGCTAAAAAAATGGGGGATTTGCCACCAAGTAGGGGCTTATGTGAAAATTCACAAATTACTCTTTTGAAATACTGCACTTCCCGTGAAACTACCCCTGCCAAATTGAAAACATAATCATTTAATATTTCCAGAAGCTGAAAAGATACTGTAATGCCCATCCTACACGCGTTTTGGACGACTGATTCTGTAAAATTAAATCAAACTACAAATTAAGAAAATATTGTCCCCTTGCTAATAAGGTCTGCACTGAATGCTTGCTTAAATACTTGCCACATCCACATGGAAGAAAGGCACTTTTCTATATGAGATACTGAGGTTGCTGAAGGAGAAAATAGTGTGCAGTATAGACTTAGAAAAAAAAACAGTTGTCCGAAGAAGAGGGCTTATCTGAATCTCTATCAATTGCTCATGCTTAGCCAGAATAGATGGTGTTCTTTCCTGAATGTATTCGTATTTCTGCTCCACTCCCTGTGCTCAAGGAGGTAAGGAAGAAGGGCAAGATTTCTCCCTCCTCCTTGCAGTATGATATAATGGTGGCTTTCTCTGTCAGCTGAAAATTCAATAGCGCCTGGAAATCTGATGCTATTTTAGGCAGCTTCAAGCTCCTTTCGCGATATTGGAGCAATACAAAGACATGTGCAGAGCTAAGAATCAGGACCACGGTGTGTTTTACACCTGTGGTGGCTACACATGAGTGTGAAAAAATGTTTTAAACCACTGAACTTTTATATTGAATTTTTTACTCACTCCACTTAAAAATAGCTAAGCAAACTGACTGATGCTTTCAGCATTTGTGACAATAATTTTCTCATGGGCAAAGATTTTCTGTGTAAAACTGCAACCCACAGTTGCTTTTTACAGCCTTGCTCTAAATTCCTGAAAATAATGTTTTACTATATAATGGAAATTGTGACAAGCCCTTAACCATAACTGTGCTAATAGGCACACCTATGTAAAACTCAAGGCATTGTAACAGTGCTTAGTTGTACAACATCAGAAATTCTAACTAGAATTTTTTTAAATAAAGGTAGTATTCTATAAGATCAATTACTGCAGGATGGAAACAGCAAACCAGAAAGCCTGATATTTAACAGTAGGAAAAAATACCTAAGACAGTTGAAAATCCAAAGGTAACACTTGTGGAGGACATCCAGATTTATTATTCTGAAAGTGAGAAGCATACATGTTAAATATTAGTGTCTTGAGAGGAAGAAGGATCAATGCCATGCCCAGTTCAGGTTTTCCAGGACTCAAAGTGGGAGCTCCCCCTGTAAAATGTATTGGGGATGCTGGCAACAATGCATTCATGAAGTTGCCATCAGAAGAGTGATGGGATGGTTCTTAAAGACAGAACATCTTATTCCTATCCTGTTTGCAGGCATTGAATCATTCCAGGGCTGAGGCACTGAATTCTATCCAACACAACTGTGCCTAAGTCCTTTATCCCATATTCCTGATCTGTTATGAGTTATTTTGAAAAATTTAAGCGTATCACTCAAGTATCAGGCACAGTCAAATGGATTCATGGGTACTAAAAATGGCAACCACAATTAATGAAGGCTACCTTTTAGCCTCTGGTCTAATTAACCAAGATAAGATGCTATTTTATCTTTAAATAATTAAGATACACTTACAGGATTTTTTTAAAAATCAAAGACCTCTAGCAAGAATTAGGGGAATAAAAATTCCAGTACTTGAGCTTACTGCATTCTCTCTGGAAACACTTCTTTGTTTTCAGACAGCTTTCACTGTTTTCTGATTTTCATCTTTCCCCTCTCAACTGCCATAGCAACTATTACAAATATTTATGTGCAACAAATGCTGGCGTGGAGAAGCATTCTTTTCTCCAGTATTTATGAAGCACTGTCACAAAAAGTAGGTGATGCTTTGTTATGCATGTACTACCTGCTGTTTACACCTCTGCATAGGAGGTGCTAAACCAGCTACCTCACAGGTTTGGATTGTGTTGGCAGCCTGCCTAGATTGATCTGCCTGCAAATGTATGATTCCCTATCACCTACCCCTTCAGCTGCTCAAAGCCAACCTTTTTGCGAGCTAAGAAGGGACTGTGTCACCCTTTTGTATAAGCATTATTTACTACTGGGCTTACATCAGAATGCTGACGCTTCGAGTATATGCTAGAGGTGTTCCTTTAAGAAAGCACTGATTTTTTTTTTTTACTTAATAGAGTGGCAAAACCCAGGCAGTTGTCATGATGTCTGCTCTACCACCAGGGAGGGAGGTAACGAAGCTTTGACAGATGGACAGAAATTTGGAGCTGGACAAGGTGGCAGTTCCTTCTCAACATTAGATATCAGCCTTGTGCTCCCTTTGTGGTTCCTTTTTCTCATGTTTCTCCCCACATGGTCAAGAAACTACCTTCCACACAGCAAAACCTCCCTGTCTTTCCCCAGTTAGTTCATTCTGCCCCTCCACATGATTTCCCATTCACTGCTGCTGCTGCTGCCACTGCAACCACTCATTGTTCACCATGTTCTGGCAACCAGTTAAATCCGTGATGATGCCTCACACCATTTCTTTCTTTCTCTGTCATGCGACTTCCCTTGCTTTTGGGCAGGTAGAATCTCTCATTGTACTACAACATGACTTGCAATGGGGCTAGCCCAAGTCAAATACAAATGGGAAGTGCTGATTGTATGGACATAGAAAGACAAACTGCTGTTGACTGTTGCAAATACTGAGCAGTCCATTGACTATGTATGTCGGTCAGCAAACACACCATCTGAAATGCTGCAGAACTGGGTTCTTAAGCTTACTGCTGAATATGTTGTTTTAAAAGCAAAGGTGAGTTTGTGATCCTCTAACCTTGGGTTCAGGTCCAAAATCAGGTTCAACCCCAAACCTGTGTATATCTGAACTGGAATGAATAAGGTCAGGCTAGGGCTTACTACTGGAACCAGCCTATTACCAATGGTTATGCAGCTCACAGTCCCCAACTGGCTTGCATTCAGCCTGCCTGGTGCATGGTCAAAGATACCATGATCAAACAGATAAGGCTTAAAGCTGTATAACCTTGGTGACTTGGCATATAGAAAACCACAATCTGTAAACCAAGGAACTTACAACTTAAAGTGAGAGATAGCAGGCAGTGAAAGGGTGGATACAGTCAATGAATTTAAGATAGGCTTGTACCAATCCCATGCCAAGGACTCAACATCTAGATTTCACAGCAGAGGTTATCCTTTGGAAGACTTTGAAAAGTCATAGTGTAATACAAGGATAAATAAATACATACATACAGGTAAAGTGGACAGACAGATCCCACCACATTATTTAAAATTGTTTTTATCTAAACTAGCAAGCATATATCTATCTTCAGAACTATGGTCAATGCTTAACAGACACAGGTAAATTAGTATCAAAGGAAGAAGCAGCAAGTGCTAAATGTAAAATTTATAGAATCAAGAAAACTACTATATGAGAAATAGAACAAATGAAAGCATCAAAACACGACTCAGAAGAAAAGGCCTTTGTCTATGTTGTCCCAAATGGCAAACTGTGAGGCCAAATATTTTACTCACAAGCCCCTGATTCTAATATATTAACATGAATTGACATGGAACTAAATGTTAAGTACTAATACAGTGTTTTCATCTGTTTCCATTTGCTTTATAAATATGAATTTAGCTTCAAAATGCATCTGATTTTTCACTTGGGAAAACAGGACACAGGGAAGTTATTTCTATTTTACAAGATCACACAATGAGGCAGTGGCAAAACAATAACATTCAGATGTTTTTGCCCTGAGCCCAGGATCCAATCAAGAAAAGTATATTTTAACAGATCCAATTCTTTGGCAGGAATGAAGATCAGGTCTTGATGGAATTTGAATCCCTGACTATGACTACTGAAGGAAACCACCCTGCAACCTGAGCTAAGGTAAAATTGTCATCAAGACCATTAGTTCTATTCTGCAGATTTCTATCTACTACAAAACAAAATCTTAACATACTTCTTACAGATTTCTAAAGCATTTGACCACAACCACAAAACCAGAAGGATCCATAAACATAGAGCACATTATGCAAGCACAAGATCCATAAACATAGAGCACATTATACGATTCAAAAGAAGCAGCACTATCACCAAAAGTGAGCATCTGTGAAAGGAATATCTTTTTTAAAACTTGAACCAAAAAACCATATTCAGATCATCCAAAATTCTCAGATAACAAAGAACTAAATACTTTAGGTTTCCTCCTGTGGAATTTAAACAGGGCTCACCTATGGCTCCTGAGTATATTCTACACACTCTGGTCAGCTGGTGTGTATCAGTCATTTTCAAAAAAGGCGTTTTAGCTATAGCTAGATTCAAAACTGTCTTGGTGTGTCCATGCCAGTTAGCTGTATTTCAGTACTGACAATCTCAAATGTTCAAAATTATGAAGCCTCCTACAGAAAGGATGATGTTTCCTTTAAAATGATGAGGTTTGAAAAAAAAAAAAAAAAAGAAACACCAAACCTTGTTTAGTTCTATAATTGTCTGTTGTTTATAATTTTGCATACCAGTCACTGAACATTTATGAGGCTCTCAAATCATGTTTTTGAATTTTGCTAGCTACAAATGTATCATATATTTTAACATGACAACTGGGATTTCCAGGTAATGATATCAGTCTAATAGCTGTGGATTATTCATCAATGGTGTCACAGTCAGTGGCAATGTTTTTGAATACAGTCTGAGCATGATTTTTAATATAGTTAGCCCAGTCCTGCTACTGGCTTAGGAAGTAATAGAGATGTCGATTTATGTCATATTTAATATAAAACTCTTGCTGATGATTTTTAGGCCTCCATTCAGATGACAGTTAGGTCATTATGAGTAACACAGGCTTTGAATACAACTTCATATGCTAGGTCATCTCTGAAAGTACACCTAGTTACCATTAGTCTCAAACAAGGTTTCATACACTAGGCAGGGACAAGAAGTTAAAAGTCGTTCTGCAGTATCCTTTCATATTTGTCTTATAATTGCATAGAGCTAAATTTAAAGGATTTCAAGACTTCTCTTAAAATTCATGATTCAGAAAAAATATATATGTAGCTTCAGCTTCGGATCAATGAGCCAGTACCGCAAGCACTCCTAAAATTATAGGAAAACATGACTCTGATCCTGTCAAACTCAGATCAGTGCCATATGTTATAGAAAAGATATAAGGAGTAGAGAGAAATCATTGCTAGATACTATTACAAAGGCATTCCATAAAACACAGAAGCCTGCTGATATTTCTTATAACAAATTACCTGAACCTTAAAGGCTGTGTCAAAGCTATGGGAACCAGGAGCACTTCCCAGATTTGGCCTATCTCGGCTGCCTGTTGGGATGAGACAGACATGTGCCATGTCTCCACACACTTTAGTTTCCTATGGAAATGCAGGTGTGCAGGTAGGCAAGGAGAGAAACTGAACTTCCATAGCTCCCTTGGTCTGGATCAGTTGGGGGATCAGCATGCAGCCCAAACTGGTCTCCACTCCCAAGTAATAAGCAATAGAACAAGATGATATGGCCTTAAGTTGCACCAGGGGAAGTTTTGATTGGATATTAGGAAAAATATCTTCACCAAAAGGGTTATCAAGCATTGGAACAAGCTGCCGAGGAAAGTGGGTTGAGTGTCTGGAGGCATTTAAAAGATGGGTAGACATGGCACTTAGGGACATGGTTTAGTGGTGGACTTGATAGTGTTAGGTTAAGGGTTGGACCCGATGATCTTAAGGGTCTATTCCAACCTAAATGATTCTATGATTCTAAAGAATAAGTTGTCAAGATTCTTAGTAACCCAGGGCTGAAACAGACACTTATGGGAGCACAAAATAATAGCAACACATACAAAAAACTTTGTGACATAGCAAACCTAGAAAGATCTGTAATAGCTTCATGACAATTAGAAGCATTAATATTCTTGAAAATGAAGTGAGTCTGCAGCATGGTACATCAGAGGTCACAGTTTAACTGCTGATATCAGCACTGTTTTCGATGGACTTCCACTCTAAATGGTGCCGTGCTAGAAGTGTCATCTCTTAACTACCTTGCCAAAGATATGGGGCAAAACTTGGGTGATATTTTGAATGTCTTTCTTTTATATCCAGCTAATATCTAAATTCACCTTGTCTACAACTAGAAGGGCAAATAAGTAGCTCAGTTTTGAACATCCGCCAATGTTTTTTTTAAGATCAGCAGAGGTACTCGTCCAGCACCTCTTTTCCAGAGACATCTCTTGGCTGCTAAACAAAGTCTGGAAATCTGAATCCATTCATGAACTCAGATTTCCCATGTGGCAAAATACGATGCCTCAGACTGCCCCACTAGCTCTAGAAAGACAGGTACACTGTCCTTAAACTGGCACACATCGCTGTACCTTGGGTTACATACGTCAAAGCTTCGTTCTGCACTATCCAGTAACAGCGGGGGCTGTCAGTACCAAGTATCAAGATACTAAATTAAAGGCACTAGAAAGAGAAAGGATGAATTGAGGGAAATAAGCTAAACCAAGAAAGTTGTTAGGGACTTGCTGTCATATGAACCAGTAACGGTGTATCTGTAAGTATTCTGTTGCAACTTTTCATCCCAGCTGAGGAAAAATATATCCTTCAACACGTTGAAATATGAGAAGTTGCTGCAGCATGGAAAATCCTTTACAAAGCAGTTTATAAATAACTGATTAGTCAACAAGTACTTCTGAAAGCCCATGTATCTCCTAAGTCCTTTTTTCTAGAAAAAAAAAATTCAAAACACCTGTCTGAAAGTTATTTTTTACCTACATTCTCTTTGTTATTTTTCTGTTTAAAGACAATACAACAGTGGCCAACCACATCCAATAAAGGATGAATTAATGAAGCTCATAAAAATAGCTCCTTAAAATGAAAATCTGGGAATTATTTGCTTTATAAAGAACTATGAAATATATATGTGAAAAATCTGAAGTGTCTCATTAAGGTGCTAGCCTCCTTCTGAATATTATTTGTTATAAATGAGCTTCAGTCATCATCTTATCTTACCGTTATGGAGATCTGAAATCTTGAGTATGTAAAAATACTTAAACATTTAAGCAAAAAACATGTCAGCGTGTGGTCCTGGTGCCTGTGTCCGTTCCATGTGATAAGTTAATCACGATATTAAGGCAATAAGTAGGATTTTTTTTCTACATTGCATTGAGAGTTACTTATTCCTCTGTATGAATGAGTCACTACAGGAACATCTTGGAGCTGAACTTGCAGCTTCTCCATATACAAGTCCTTGCCCAAAATACTTTTAAATTCAGCTTATTTGGTTTGCCTAAAGCCTGATTAAAGATAATGTATGTCAGTTGGTGATCAAGGAGAATCAGGGCTCTGAGATGTTTTATCACAGGCATATCAGGTACTACCTATGCAGTGAAGGAAAGATAACATTACATGTGCTGTTGTTGTCAGACTTCAGAATGGAGGGACAATTTGCGAGACCTCACCTGGACCATTTATTTCTGGGTCACAGAGAGACAGAAGAGAAAATGTGCTCATAGGAATATTTCTCTATACAGAAAATAGTAATGCATTTTATCAGAAAAATTCTGTCACAGTATTTCAAGAATCATCTGAAAATAAATCTATTTGTGAACAATCACAAGTTTATTGGTCCTATTTTTTTGATCCAAGAAAAAAAGCAAATTTGGAACCTGTCAGATGTTTGGATATTAATGGAAAAATTTAGAGATGTTTTAACCTTTTCTCAAAAACAGGGGCATAACTAGAGCTTGTCAGGTTAAAAAAGAGCAAGATTATTCTCAAAAAATTAAATTGAGGGAGCAAAATGTTGCATATACTTGAATGGTACGTTCATCTTACTACTGTTACTGGTAGAGTTCCTATCTATCTACACGTTCCCTTCTACTGTATCATAGGACAGAGAGGATAATCAGCAGCATCCACTTCCAGAACATGCATTGTAACACTGCTAGAGATTAAACTCAGTCTTGATAAACACTGATTTCCACCCATGGCTTGACACTGTATGCCTGATATATAGAACTCTCACTGAAATGAGTGCAAATGCACCCAAGGTTTATACCACGAAAAATACATTTTCATATAGAAAATGTGAAATATTTTTCCATTATCATTTGACAGCTGCCTGTCAATAAAATTGTGCTTGCTATATCTTGAACAGTTTGTGAGTGCACTGATGGGTAGACTTCATAAAGAGCTCTGACTTTTTTCAAAGCTGTCAAATCCTTAAAAACTGGTGAAAATATATATAAGTATATATTGTCTTGCTGAGTTAATTTTTAAAATGTTTCCTACTGTTTTATTAATAGTATAACATGTAAACACTTAACTGTCAGCTGCTGGGGGAAGAAAATAGTTAAGTTGCAGAAAGGCTTAGAGGGCTATACAGTTCTTTTAACGTATCCACCCATTGCTATGGACTTATTACAATTTTACAGAAACTCACAGAAATCATTCAAGTGTTACTCTGAGATGTAAGCTGGACATAGCCTGGCAGCATTTCAGCCATACAATTCTGTGATGCACTGTTCAATAACCCATAGTCAAAATTGCAACTTACCTTCTGCATCTTCTGGCCTTGTAAGATCGATGACACCAGGGCCCAGTTTTCCATCTTCATTGGGTTTTCCTGTTAACTGTGGGCCTAAATTTTCAAACCTTGTTCTTTCCTGGAAAAGAACAGAAGTCATCTTATTGCTCCGTATAGGTTAGTTCTCATTACATGTCTGTGCATACATGTATGCACTGATACACACCTTATTTTTAAAGTCTGAACAAATAAATCATGCATTTAATTAGAATTTTAACTCAGGGACAATTTTTTACAGATTCTGAATGTTTGCATTTATGAAAATCAGTTTTAAATGTGAAACATATACAGAAACTTTGAGATTATTTTGATCTGCACTGCCACAATGCATAAATGATTGTACATGCAAATACAAAACACTCTTGGCAGCAAACAGTGCTGATCGATGCTGCTCACTTTGCCTTTCCACTTATTTTCTAACTTGAACTGGAAAAGACAATCAGCATTTGGGAGACATGAAAATTCAGAAGTAGAAAAAAGAGTTTGTATTAAAATATACTGCTAATCTAATGGAAAAAGCATTTTTTTCCCCCCACTATGAGATTTGAGTTTGCATTCATACCTCTGAGAAAACACAAGTCTGAATTTTATGCAAGAGGTTTTCAAAGACAAGTATTTGAAAGAAAGAATAATAGATGACAGAACTGATATTATTATTTTGTCTAGGAATTTAAATTGTACCTCAGTGGAAAGGGAACCTAAGGAGATTTAAAAAAAAAAAAAAAAAGGGGGGGGGGGGGGGGGGGGGGGGGG
>NW_020799102.1:3911339-4050477 GCF_003259725.1 Athene cunicularia
GGGGGGGGGGGGGGGGAGCGGGGGGGGAGAGAAAAAAAAGAATGCACACTCCTAGAATAGAAAAACAGAAAGCTTTTGAGAGCTGGAGACCTCCATAGGAAACCTGGAACTAGAAAGTGGAAACTAAAAGGCATTTTATGTGTTAACCCAGTTCCTCAATCAACTACTGGACAAGGGCACTATAAATGACAGTGTAATACTGTCTCACAGTAGTAGCCTCTGTAGTACTGTGTATCAGTAGCAAAGCATTCAATGGTTATCATTAATTTAGCGTTCTCATTTGAAGGAACATAGCATGTTTTCCCTCTTGCCTTGTTGTTACCTCTTCAGACTAAACTTGGCATTATGTTGTACTTGTGAATGAATGAAACCTTGTTGTTCATTACTATGAAACAATATTAAATGTCATGTCAGCTTGAATTTACAGACATGAAATACCAGCTTTCAGCCCTACGAACAGTTTCTCCATGTTATACTTAATGCATTATGCAGAAGTAGAGTGCTGATTGCTGTTCAGTCTATTGTTCAGTGACCTAGTTCTGTGCTGTGCATACTAGACATAAGAAGAAAACATTAGGAGTTTCTTTCCTGCAAGATGGTCAGAAACTTGGAAATGTTCTTAAGGACAAAACATACTCGATGGCCTTGATGCCTCATTTGCTCCACCTCCAAATACTTCTGCTTTCCAATGTGATTATTTTTCTATTATCATTATCTCTCAGTAATAAAACCCCATCAGGCCACCAACTGAGGAATTCTTTTGATTCCTGATTCTTCGATTCCTTCAGCCATGGATTTTTAAAATTATTTTCTGTTTAATTTGCAGAGAAAGACAAGAAAGCACAACCTGACACTGGATCTGCTACAACATGCAGCTGAGGCTTTTCAGGTACTAACTGCATTTCTAAAAGTTACTCAGAATTTTGAAGCTGTTGAACAAAATAACTCTGCATTTTATATTTGGTTAACTTCTTATTTTCTTCTGTAAAATCTGTGGTTGATGAAGGAGCTTACACATACAAAGGAACTCACGAGAAAAGAAGGAGTTACAAATGAAATGTGACTGCAGAAAGGCACTGCAATACTAGAGGCCCAATATTTTACTGAAAGATGTTGTGCAATATAACAATACACCTGAATCATCAGGATGGGATCTGTTTTACTGGTAGACAGAATACAAAATAAGTTTGTCAAGGATTCTGCATTCCATTGCAAAAGGCTGATTTGCAGTTGAGATAAAAACAAAGATCAGTACTAAGAAAACAGCTTTTGGCACATACATTATCTCTTCCAAAATATTTGTGCTAAAAGCTTTTTCTTAAGGATGTTAATACAGCACCTGCAGTATTCTTGGAAGAACAGCCTTTAAGTGTGTTTCAGAAGAAGGAGAAATACCTTTATGCTCTAAAAATCAACAGACTCTGCTACATATCAATATGCACATTTGGAATATCTTTCTAGTCATTCATTCTCTTTGATTTTACCAGAAAATATTCTGTTAAAAAAAAAAAAAATGAAGAAGAAAAAAAGAAAGTTTCTGAAAGAATATCAATATTTTGACATGGAAGGAGAAAAGGGAAAATTACATGAAAAGGTTCAGGAACAGTAAAATGAAAGCATTTATACCATAAAAATACCTGCTCTTGTCAAACAAAGGACATGTACTTATTTTATAACCCCCTCCTAATTCAGAAAAAGCTGTAACAAAGCTAGCTATATTTAAGTCTTTGAAATGCCTTTTAAAGACATTCCTTTGCTTGCTTTTTTACTGGAAATAATCTTCATTGTGATTGTCAGAAAATTTTCAGTATTTGCATTGGATTTAGACAAATTCAGAGAACTGTAAAACACAGAAAAATGTTCTTTAATACCAATAATGTTTTTATCTAGTAGATGCCTTTACAATCCATGAAATACAACAAATTCATAATAAATTTATTATTAGAGAGGAAACTTGTCTCACTAGGCTCCAATCCATTTTTATGGGATTTGTCTTTGCTCCCATCTTGAATTCATCCTAAAGAGAAGAGTTACTTGCACTAAAAATCCTTTAAAAGTATACCCTTTTCCTAGTATGAGCAAGGACTGAGAGGAAGATTGATTCTGTACATAATATTCCTATATGAACAAAAAAAGGCATACACTTTCGTTTAAAGTCAATGGCTATATATGGCTGCACTAACAAATATGTTACCTACATGTGCATTATGTTCACAGACATGTACATCGACCACTGGGTGTATTGCTACCTCCCTAACCTTCATTAAGAGAAAACTTTGGTGAGTTTATAATAAGGTGCACTGCTACGGACCGTGCAGGTATACTGTTTTCTGTAAAAAAGCCTTTTGGACCTCTATTTTTGAACTGATTTTTTTTTTTTTTTGTACTGGCTATGGAACTTATCCTGTATAGTCACATTAAGTTTTCCCATTTAAATTTCAGAAAAAAGGTTTAGGACATGACACTGACAACCCTTTCACATTATGAGATCAACACAGTCAATTGGAGTTTGCGCTAGAAAGCTGAAAGCTCTTCCCAGCACAATTCAGATTCTTTGTGCTTCTTTATATGTTGAACACACAGTAAAAAAATAATCACTTTTTTAAAATGAGAAAAAGAAAAAAGATTCTTCTTAGCAGCCAAATCTTAATTTTCCATTCTGTGATATAATTAGGCACTTATTTATGCGTTGTCAGTCACAAACATGCAGAAAACGTAAAAGTTATTGAAAAAATTAAAGTCTCCTCAACTGTCTTGCAGGACTGTTGGTTCTCTAAGTGCTTTGAAATTATGATGTATGAGGTAGATGTTGCATATTAAATAAAGATATTTAAATTATAAAGCCCCCGTTAGTGAGAGCTGATGAATGTTAAATGTTATGAGCCACAAGGCTGTGGCATCCATCATATTCACATATTATCACAGTCAGTGATGGAGCAGCCCCAGTGATGACAGATAGACTGCTAGATAGTTATCCCTTATTTCCAGAGTCACCAAGCAAGCCTTTCAACCCCTTTGGCATTATTTTTAGCTTTGCATTAAATTAGCAACTTTTCTGTCACTCTCTGGCAGAAAGTATCGATTCTTTCTTCACGTGTGGAAGGTAAAAGAATGATTTAGTGAAGCAAGGAGTAAAGGAAACAGAAGCAGTAGCCCCTACCTCTGAAATGGCTGCAAACTTCAAATGACTAGAAACAAATATAAAATTGTGATCTCGTGAAAGAACAGCAATGAAACAGTAAGCACACAATAATGGCTTTTCTCTGCACTTAGATAAAAGCTGAATTTTTGATGTGCACAGTATATTTTCATAAAATTTTATATACTATGTTTTATACACTTATTGGCTATTCCATAATAATGTGTGTGCTAACAGTAAAATTGCTCTTAAATTTATGTATGTTATTTATACGTTCCCACGTAACAATGCTTTTTGTTGTAAAAAATATTCTGTTTATTAATGTAACTTTACAACCACTGCATCCAAGATCCGTGGTAAATTAATGACATTTTTATTATTTTATAGTGTCATTAAATTTTTACTGATCACTCCATCAAACAGAAGCAATAAAGGCCATAATGCAAACTGGGACACTTAGATCAGGGGAGCAGGAAGGCATTCCATATAGTCTGAAGTAAACGGCTTGCTATAAATGATATTTATACCATCTTTAAGGATGTGAGAATACTTGGACAAGTTTGGCAAAACTGTTTCTGTAGTACCGTGGATTGTGTACTTAAATAACAGTTTACTTGCCAGCAAGACAATTTTTTTTTTCAAACCATATGCAAGAAGATGACTGATTGCATCCATCTCTTGAAAAATAATATACGAAATGTAATAATACACTGGGCACCCCTCCCTTCTGGATTACCAAGACTGATCCGACTATACCCATGCCTCAAATTATTTCAACATGCTTGCTTTTTCCACATCTGAAATGTATGCTTAGTCTGAAATGGAAAATGGCATGCATGCTGATCGTTGTGTAAAAGATTTAATATATATATATATATATATATATATATTTTTTGCAAACAAATATTTCTTATTTAAGTAGACATATTTGGACAATGATGTAATACCCTTTATTTCAATAGTCTAGCGTGGAAGCAGTTACCAAGATTAATTTAAAGAGCCAGTTTCTAGAAACTGAATTAATACAGGTCATTCACAGAAGCCAGAGCATGTGACAGAAGGGATATTATTTCTTCTGAGGACAGTACTTTACTTAGAATGACTACAAATAATTATCACATGTTGTCTTTATATATGAAATGTATTTCAATTGAATTATTCCATACTAAATGTTCTAGTGAGTTATTTGCTAACTGTGATCTATTCCCTTCATGTACAACAGGCAAACAACTTACTATATTCAAAACATAAAAAGGACGTATTTGCTAGAACACAGAGAAAATTATTCCCAGTTTGAATAAGAAGGAAGCACAAAACTTTTTTTTCCCCCCTGGGAAGTCAAGATAGAAATGTCCCAAAGCTTTTCATCTTCTTCTTACTACTTTTTAATGGCTAGGACTGAAAAGTTAAATTACCTCCACTCAGAATCTTTTGCAACATCTTGGCAGGGCAGGGATAATTACAAATTGACTTTCAGCCTTATCTCTGGATATTTTAGTTATTACGGGTGGGAAGTTTAAACATTAACCCTATTACAACAATGTCAGTCATCCTACTGGTGTGCAGGCATGCAACTGCTGGAATTCTTTGGATGGCAAAGTAGATAAACACAATAGTGGCATTTTTTTTTTTACAATTAAAAGCAAGGCCTTTGGTTTTGCAGAACTGTGGTGAATATCTAGAATTTGTTTTCAACATCACAGCAGCGGGAGTTGCTCCAAGATACTAGAGAAATTAAATTAGCAAAGTAGGCAAACTTATTGTCAAAATGCTGATATTTGAAGATATTAGAAGATACAAAGTGTACCTTTTCCAACCACTGATGGAAACAGTGCACAACAGCTTGCACAAAGGCTATGCTGAGTTCTATGATGTTGATACGACCTGACCTTAGTTTATTTTTTATGTAAGTGAAATACCTGAATACAACGACCTCAGGAACCAAAGGGACAGTTCAGTGAATTTTCACCCTGACATACTGCTGTTTCCAGTTTTTTAAGGCCCCTGTATTGTCCATAAGCTGTTCCAGTACTATCTTCGCATGTTGAACATAGAGCATGCACTAGCATCCCTGCCACAGACTGTGTGTCAGCACAGTGCCTCAAACTAAACAGCTTGCTTGAAAAGATGTGGGGAGACAGAAGCCATTGGATCCCTTTTAAACATATTCTTCCATCTTAAAGCATAACTGAAGAGTAAGATTAAAAGCAGATAACAGGGAATTTACACTAAAATATCTCTGCCTGACTGGCAAGCCTCAGCTGGCTTCCACGTGACAATGTGACATATGCAAGACTATCGCAAGCAGAAAATACTCCAAAGCTGGTAACAGAATTTCATAGTGATTGCCATGATATGGGACTTTCTTCTTTTAAGACCCAGGTTCTGGGAGTCAAAATTGAGAACTGAAATTTCATCAAAATTTAAAGTGTGTTGGAAAAAAGTTTGAAACAGGAGTGCTAAAGGCAAAAAATTAATCAGATAGATAAAGACAAACCCAAACAGCCTACTTGAAAACCCTCTCTTTAGCCAATTATTTTGGAAGTCTGATTTTAATGATCAGAATACCTAGACTCTCTGGTTAGGGTAAGCAGTCCTCATCTTGATCTCCAAACGCAAATAAGAAGTATTTAGACAAATTCTCTGATTATTGGAAGCATTCAGCACATACTAATAAGTTAATAGACTTCAGTGCATTGAAGCTTGCCTTTAAAAATAAGTGTATGAATTTAAAAATATAAAAAACCCCAAACCAAACCAAAACAAAACAACAAAAGAACAGATAGAAAATGTTTCCACCTAAGTAGGATATTATGCCCTCCTACACATGAAGTATTGACATGCCTGTAACTGTTGCCACACTCGCAGGCACTCCTAAACTATGGATCTGCCCTGGTTAGATTACTTTCAACAGGATTACTGCACTTACTGAGCCCCCTTAACCAAATGCTTTATGTCTTTTGTTCATATGGTTTTAATATGGTTTTAACCAATTGCAAGGTTATTTATAAGTTTGCAACTCCCCAGTAGTTAGAGTTATGAAGCGTTCAGACTTAAGCATATCCAGTTGTGTGGTAACCCAACTACTGCTTTCATGCGGTTTCCAACTTTTTATTCATGCACAAAGGCATGATGCATGGCAATATCTGAGAACTTTCTGATTAACTCTTTGTTTCAGCAGCAAATTCATACAGCAGCCTACAGTAAAATTACACATCGACTAGAAAGTAAAGATTAAAAAAAAAAAATAAAAATCACAGGAACTCTGGAATTCCACCTTAGACTGATGAGAAGTCATTAGTCCTTGAAAAACAAAGGGACAATCAATTAAATTAACAGCTGGTAAATGAAAAGCAAACAAAAGGAGTTACTACTTTACACTCTGCATAATACGGCTGTAGAATTCACCAGAGGTCAGAAAGAGTCCAAAGCTTGGGCTGTCACTTGTTTTTAAAAGAGCTGGATAATTTTATGACTGTTAATAACATTTGTAGTAACACATGCTAAGATAATCAAATCTCATGTTCCAGAGTGTAAGCTGTTCAACTGTCGGGGTCAAAGAGAAATTCCCTCGTTCTCTCTGCTGCTCCCTTCCCTCCTGACCAGCATCCACAGATGATTAACTGGGAGCCTTCTAGGGAGAGAAGTTAATTTTCTTTTATAACATGAGGTATTGCTCACTAGATTTAAGGGAGAACTGGTAAATGGTACAGACTAAATCTAGGTACCTCGTAATTAGAAAAAATGTAATGAATGTAACAACTTAAATGTAATGAATGTAACAATTAAAAAAAAAAAACCCACATTTTCTTTTAACTAGACACATACATGTGAATTTTGAGAGGCAGACAAAAATAAATTACAATTGACATACACTTCTACTAGGAAATAGCAGGACTGGTGGGTTTTTTTCTGTGCTGTAAAGTGACTAATGGATGCAATTCAATAGCTACTCTTGGACCTTCAGAGTGGTCGTTCAAATTTCTAACATTTGAGTTACAAGAATAAATGCAAAAGGACATGGCAAAACAAAGGGGTTTTTTGCTAGTAGACTAAATACTACAGAGGAATAATAATATACATTTTGCTCTATTTAACTTTAATTTAGCAGCTGGTTGGACCTTGTCAGTTATGGCTTCATTTTCACCAAATATTTAAAAATGGAGATGCTGAAATGCCACAGAAGTGTACAGAAATACTTTTACCAAATTTAGACAATGCCGTGATTCTGTGCATATATCTGCATGCTTCCCCAAACTTTTCTGTTTGTGACTAAACTTTATTAAAAGTATTGTAGTGCATTAGAATCAGAACAGAACTTAGAAGATCAGAGATCTGGTTACTAGCCTCAAAACTGTGAATCTGCTTTTCTCTTAATCATCTAGTAATATATTCCAGGCTGAAAACACAGCTTTAGCAAGAAGCCACAGCAGTATAACAACCAGCAAAACTATTCTAGGTTCAGCACAACTATTTTTTTGGAAAAAAAAAAAAAAAAAAAAAAAAAAGGCAGAAAAGAAGTTACCAATTTCAATTTCATTGCGGTGTTCTGCAAACCTCAACAGCACAAAGCAAATTCAGCTGCCCTCCACACAAAGTTGGGAAAAGAAAGGTCTTAAAAAAAATCCAGAACACACACACACACAGACGTACACACATGCCACTGGTCAAACATCTTGAGAAGCAATATAATGTTCTTTTATGAACAGTATGGAAATACACATGCAAACAGGCACATAATATATTTGATTCTAAACCTATAAAAGCTAAGAGAAGGGCAGATTATGTTCTTACAGATACTTTCATTCCATCATTTCAACTGTGCCTTATGATAGGCACATGTCAGATTTTGTGACGTGATTAAATAATACTGGAAAAACTGTGATAAAAATGGACTACATGATGCAATAGTCAGTTATCAAGTAGCAATAAATGCACTTTTCCTACTCTACATGTGGGTAGTAGTTATAAAGGTTTAAAAGCAAATCTTTCAAATACTCTGTTCGCAAGTATGTTTACACTTAAAGAACTTCAGGGAAAATCTGAATCTGAGTTCTGCAATCTTTGAACAGGAATAGTGTTGTAAGTATAGATTCCAGTGGCTGCATTAGGGTAAATCCTCCAGGGCTTTGGAAGTACAGATATCTAACCCAGACACTCTGAATGAGTCACTGGGGGTACCTACCCCCTCTGTTTATCTCTATAAGCAGTGCACGCCTCTAGATGTGGCACTTCCATCCCATTTTCAGGAAGACACCTGATAGTTTAAATTTGTGATGCAAAAGACACGTGGGCTTAAATGGTCATATTTATATTTAGAATTAGAAATTAAATCAAGGCAGTTGACAAAATCCCACCAAATGCTACTGTTTTCAAATATATGCCTTGCCTTGTGCTGGATGGAAATATAAAATCGCATACCATGAATATATAGATTAAAGTAGGCTTTTTTTTCTGTATTTATCATCCTGTTTTGTTGGGGTTTTTTATTTTGTAGAATTTTAAATATACTTTTTCAAGGTTGCATTTTATGATTGCTGCTTATATATTACTCAGTTTATACTCAGGCCTTTTTTGTTATGTTCAGAGAGAAAAGAAACATATCACTAAAGAATAAGGATGGGTGACAATGGAACAATGATAATAACATCATTATGCAGTGTTTTGCCTCTTGTACCCCCATCACTGCCATGTTTTTCTCTGATTATTTCAGCCTCAGGAAAATGTTCTGCTTTCTGTTCATGTCAGGAAGGCAAGATTACTGTTTGCATGATTACAATATCAAGTATGATGTACGTAATGCCTGGGATAATATAGATGTACCCCTCAACTATCTCCTGTCTTTAATCTTCATTCAACAGGAAAACAAAACAAAACAAAACAAAACAAACAAAACCAGAACAAAACAGTGAGTGCAAATTCTTGCAGCCTCAATTAGATCTTAATCTTGTAAGGTGCTGAGTACTTTCACTCCAATCCAACAGAGGTCTCAAGGACATGGACAGGCACTTCTTAACTCCAGGGGAATACTTAGGCACTTATATTAAGAATGGACTAATGCACTTCACTGAATCGGGACCAAAATATATAATTCTCATATGGTTACACTGAATCTGAGAATTAAAATTAAACAACTTCTTTCTAGTCTGAAAAAGATGCTTTCTCCTGCTTACTGATTACTCCCTTTTCCCTTTGAGACAGGTAGATTGCAGGCCTTCTGGTATGAAGAATTGTTCTTATTTAGGAAAAAAAACAATAGCCAAGAACACATGTCTGTAAGGATTAATGCAAGTGGACAAGGTCTTGCACTTACAATGTCCTAGCTGAAGGCAAAGGAACAACTCCCTATCAGTGAAATTGCTATATTTACTTATCTTTCTAATACAATCGGAACTAAATTGCTCATAATTTGTTTGTAAAATTTGTACTCAAGAAAAAAATCAGTTCGGACTGGATTTATGAACACTATTAATTCATCAAAACAAACAAAAAAAAAGCAATGGATAAAGTAGGATAAAGGTTCCATTTGCTACATCCGACACGCAAATGCAGGCAAATACATACTTCCTTGAAACTGGGAGAGATTTACATCTCTCCAAAGGAGTAACTCTTCCATGAAGGAAGTATGAATCAAAATACTGCAAGAGAGTACTTAAAAGGGTAACTGAAGGCTATGCATTTTTTTTCATGCAATATCCAGGAACTCTTACACCTGAAACCATCTTAAATGCAAAATGAATACCTACAGGCTGAAAAAATTATGTGGTTTTACTGCTGGAAAATACAAAGACAAAACTGCTAGTCATCTATAGCTAGTGCTACTGGCAAAAATCCATTCTCTTGTTTCTCATTTAAAGTAGAATGATTTTATAAACCTTGTTTTGTTTTTATCATGAAAAGCTTGTTTCAAGTTTCCCACATAAGATATCCATTAAAGTACTCTTCAGCTCAATGCAACAGTGATGGTTTAGAAAATGCTTTTATACCTTAACAACCAATCTTGAATGGGAGTTTCAAAAGTAGTGGTTTCACCCACAGAGCGTATTAGCCACTCATGTCCAACTTAAGGCCTATTTTTGACCGTGTTTTCAGCATAAGCATAGCCTGGGTCCTCCTACATCTCTGCATTTAAAATGAACTACCACTCTCTTTTCCCCTATCCTCATTCATCCTCTCTAGAAGACATATGTGGAAAGTTCATGTGATTCACGGAAGGAACATTCCAGCGCCTCATTCCAGTGGAAGATTTTTGTTGCTCTGTGGACAAATACAATCTGTGAGCAAGAGGGAATTTCCTGCCTCATACCTTCCTTACTCCTTTGTATCCTTGTATACTTTATAACTGCGGTCATATTTTCTAGCTATGTCTTTCAGGAAAGAAAGTAATAATGTCCTGGGGAAGCAATCAGTATTTTGGAGCTTTTTACTGTTACATATGTAGACAATCATAATACCTACCATTGCACATTAGTAGTACTCAAATAATTCTAAAAAGGTGGTTGGTAACAATATCTCCAGGCACAGAGAGGGAAAATTATTATCTTCTGGTTACCCAGAAAGTCAATGATTAAGCTGAGAGCTGAACCCAGGACTTCTGAACATTAGGCCAGTCCAGTGGCTGTTATGCCACACTGCCTCTGCCATAAATCTTTCTGATGGATTTTTCAGTCATGGAACATTAAGGACTCTGCTCTTGTCTAATGAATATGTTTAAAGAAAACAGTACAAACAAAAGCAAATGTAACACTTAAATTATCTGAGATGTACTACTTTGATGTCACACTTGGATAAAGGACTTCCTACTGGAGACCGATGTATACTTATACATACTGAAAAATATTTTAGCCAGTACCACTAGCTGGCATGCTGGTATCTATTTATGTCTGTAAAAGGAACATAATCAGTTTTAGTTGGTTAAATACAATCTGAGCCAACTTTTATATTATGACCAAAAGCTTGGCAGTACAGTAGCAGTGGCAAGTAGCAGAAAATTGCTTACAGGGTTATTTGCCAGATTACTTGAACGATTTACGTTGGGTTTTCAAGAGAGTTTGAAGTATTAAAAACTTAAGATTTGGAAAAGCCTTGGACTGTGGATTTTTGTTCTTAGCTGCAACAAGATGCATAGGAGAAGGTTATGATATAGTATGACTGACTAAATGAAGCATTTTTTAATATAAACCACCTGAAATATTTAGGAGCAGTTCAGTTTGAACTCTTAAGATATTTTTTTAATTGAAGATTTGCAGAGCCAATTGATTTAGATTAAATGCTCAAACTTTCACATCTTCTTGTTTAAGATTCATGTTGACATTGTACTAAACACAGCCATATAGTTTGTATTCCAGATAAATTGATCTGACTACAAGACTCACTCTTTAGTATGATTCTTACTCCAAGATAAATCAATATTTAATATCTCCTGCAACAGCCCTAGTAGATAATTTTAAACCTTTTCTCCATCCCATTAAGTTACCTTTAAAAATTCTTTATACAAGGCTTCACAGATGACTTCTGAAAAACTAGTTTATGAAAAGCAGTCTGAAATTCATTAATTCAGATGGAAAGGGTTTTTTAATCTTGCTGCATTGTGCTGATCTCTAAATCCATCTCTGTTTAGCTAATTCTCCTGCTCAGCTAATTTAAAGAATAAATAAATACTTCCTGTAAATCTGTAACACAGATTTTAAGCATAAAGAAAAATATCCTTCTACTGCTTGTTATATGGGACAAGATATCTCTAGGGTGTGGAATTCTCCAAAACCAGGCTGACTGAGGCTCTCCCTGACTCCCTGAGAGGCATCATCAGGTACCAGCCTCCACCCAGCTCCAACCCCACTGTCACATCAGGTAAGAGAAGTCAGGATAAGCATCACTATGTCCGGCTCAGGCATCAGTCACGTCCCAGCCTCCGTTTTGAACATTAAAATCTACTGTCTGCTCCCTCTCCTCTCCCCATGCTCCAACCTGTTGGAGCAGCTAAGAAAGAGGAAATATATCTCTTCCCCCTCCCTCAAACCTCTCCTATGGCTAAGGGCCCCAGTGGGATAGGAGTCTTTGATATCAGAAGAATGCAAACAGCAAGGCTCAGGTTTGCTGCTTCTTAGGGTTTAGAAAGAGAGACATAAGAGGAATTTCAAATTATTATATATTGGGAGAACTGAAAGGGATGATGCCAAAAGGAAGGAAAGAACTATACACTCTGGAGTTATCTGGTTGTCTATCCACCATTCTGACTGTAGGATCTTCATATTCCCATCTGTGCTCTCCCTTACACTTATTTCCTACTCTGCGTTAGATTCAAAGTGCAGACACAGTGTGCAGCAGTCAAGCTCTGTCCCATCCCTCACCCTCCAACCTACTGGTTCCCAACACAAACAGTCCACAATCCTTTAAATCTTGAGATTCAGCTATTTATGGGGTCATGCTGAAAACTCAGAGTGAAATATTCCAGCTTAATAAAAGGGGAGGGGGAACTTTCTGGTTTTAAAGCCATTTTTTGCCACTTTTACAGCAGACTGCTCAAATAGTTACGTCCTTGAGGGGGGCAGTTTGCTGCAGCCCAGGTTGCTGAGAACCTCTTTGCAGCAGAGGGGCAGCATGTGACACCTAGACAGCTCTTGATTTTTAAATCTATTAAAGAGATTCATCTCAGGAACTATACCTGCTTTGGTTTGATTCAAAGCACAGCCTAAAAGTGTCTGATCCTAAATGAGTCCTTTCATCACTTACAAAATAGAAATATTAAAGAAAAAAAAATCAATGTGACTGATTAACTTATAATGCAGTTTTCAATTTTATCTGTGTTCCTTTGCTAACTCCAAGCAATCAAAAACATGATAAATTCAGTATTTTGCTTATGGAAAATGTTCAGTGCTGAGCTTAGTTGTGAACTCAAATCCAAGGCACATTTAGCAGCAAGAATGCTGTTGTATAGAAAACATACCCACTATATAGCAAAAATATGTGAAATATTATATTCACTTTTCACCATGTGAGACGATTAATGGGAATTCTACTATGGAAATTGTGTGCTATTCTATTAATTAATTGTGACACACAACAGTAATATGAGGATGTTTTCATGAGACACTACAAGAGTCACAGCAAAAGCACAGTGAGGGTGAGCAGCAGGGAAGAGCAGCAGCAGGGAAAAAAGGGAAGGAGACCAGAGCTAGGAGATCATTGCAAACACTGCAAGAATATTTCCCTCTCTCTCATGATCAGAGAATGATAGAGACTTCCACTACCTACACCATAGTCTGTGCCACGTTAGGAGCATTCCTAATACCACAGGAGTGGAATCTCAGAACAGTTGAGGAATGAATAAGTAATGTTGGTCCTGATTCAGAGAAGCACGTGTGCTGAAATCCATCCTTAACACAGCAAATGCTCTACATTAGGAGAACTAAAATGGGGTCAAGAACAGGGAGATGGGTGCTTTTTTCACCTTTTAACTGGATGGTCTCATAACACATATTCCCAGGTAGCTACAGTAAAATGGCATGGAGGGAGATAAAGGGAAATCACTTGATAAACCAAGCAAGTAGCACACTTCATCTTCTTCCCTTACAGGTTAACTCACACATTCACTACAAATTTCCCATACTGCAGTTCATTACTTTTGCCTGTCCATGGTAGTGACATACTGATAAACTATGGATGGCTTTTGCACTGAACGGAATGGAAAACCTACATAGCAAAGCACGCGATTTAGTGCAGAGGACTGATAGGTATCCTGATCTATCAGTCTATAACTGTGAATATTAACTCAGCCTGTTCCCTGCAAAGAAAGATTAAAAATAAACCTTGGGTGAAAGAGGGTGGGAACAAAACTTTTCAGGAAAATATCTTTCTTGTATTTATAAGTTTGGGGTTATTTCTGAAAGGAAACAAAGAGTAGACATACATTTTATCAGCGAGACATTTGTCCTGATGTAGTGTGACCTGTACTGTGATATGGAAGAATAAACCACAGGAGTTATGCAAAGGTCATGCAGGTAATCCCCTGGTAAAGGGGAATCCCATGGGAGGAAGAGAGCAGACATACAACCTAATCTCATTCATGACTATTCAAAGAGTTTGAGTGGCATCAGGCGAGGAACAGAATTCTGGCAAGGAGCTGGCAACTGAACATTTTTTGGCAACCTGCTGAACCCTTGAAAGACCGAGAAGTTTTGCAGTACATGATGTGTCAGTGACTCACTTTGTGTACAGTTCTAAATGCACATCCTCCCAGTGATGGCTTCTATTCGTACCGGCATCCGAAATATAGCAAAGAATGTTCCTGTGCTTTAGAAATGGAAGGGAACAAGCATGTAAAAGTAGGATGTACTAAGCAAGAATCTGTACGTATATAAAAAGATAGTTCATCTGAATAGGAGCCATATAATAAAATTGTGACTTAGCAACTGAACTCAAGGATGCAAAGAAAATGGCAGTGAGATAAGAACGCATTCATTGCCTGCTATCTCAAGAAGCCTTTGGCAAGGGAACAGTGAAAGCGCACACCCAGCTACTGATCAATATGGATCTGACAAACCACAAGTGTCCACTTCTCTTACTGACTTTAATAAATTACTTTGGAACAGGTGGAGGTGAAGAGGAGATCCTTCCAAAACCTTGTCTCAGTGTTCTCCCTCAGTTAATGAATGTCAGCAAGTGGAAGAGAACAGAAATTTGATATGTTTTTCCAGCCTTTCTTATAGAAGCATTTGCAACATGTTAGAGGCCACAGGCATAAAAGTGAAATACTGGGAAATTAATGTTGTCTGTAGATTTTCAGGATGTAAGTTGGGCAATTTCAGCTTGTGGGTTAGGCATACTTTAGGTTTTAAGTAGTGTTATAACAGCTTACTATGACTTGAACATGATTTTAGTACGAGTAATCTGATGTTGAATATCATTTATTACCCTGTTACGCATTTCCAATTGAGATAGTCCTGTTTATGGAGTTAGCATTATGTGACTACAGATGGACAAGCTATGTACAGTCAACAATTTATCCAACAAATATAGTCTTTTTTATCTTTTCAAACTGCCCCTGGAGGATCAGCAATTTCTATACACGTATGAGTAATGTGTCAGTGTTCTAACAATCTAACTTTTGAGTTATGCATGAACTATGCACTTAAATGCTCAATGGTTTGCTGCTTGCGATTTATGCCGTAGTTGGTCACCTAAGACAAATTATATTGTTTTCAATGCCCGACTCAGTGATAAGTATTGCAACATTGCCTTAAATTACCTGAAAAAAGCAACTGGGAATTCTCTCAGCTAGAAGACCTCCCAGGTAGTGGAAACCTTTATTTTATCTATTCTCTATCTATCAATTCCTGCATCCTTTAGTTTCAACACCAGACAAAAACCAATGAACCTGCCTCTGGCATACCCATGGTAGGAAAAAGATGGCAGCGGTAAGACACAGTGCAGGAAGAGCTGCAGGACCCCTAGATTAAATTGCTGCAGAGTTCACAGAGTTGCTGTAAAGATCTATAATTAGCATTGACACTGTATCAGGGGCTGGAAGAGCTCCCTGATACCGTGTTCCTGGTTTGGTCAGCCTGGAATTTGAAGTGGGTGCTGAATCAAAGCCTCTGTTTTTTATGAACAGGAGGTGAGCAATTTGGACATAAACAGCAAATGCCTAATTGTGCACAAACGTCCATGTTCATATGCAAATACACCCATAGAAGTAAAAATCTATTTGCATGAATATTAGTGAAAACAAAGGAAGGAGTAAGCATGGTCAAACTCCATTAATCAGATTTCAAACAAACATTTGGAAATACCATTTTGCATTATTTGCTAAAGTCTTTTCATGAGTTAAGAGATGACAATTTTACCTGCTAGCATGTTTATTCTTTTGTTTGAAGCAAAACAGTTAAGACAGCACAAAGTAGCGTATCATCCCATAAACAGGCAGCTAAGTAAATATCCTTCAAGCACAGGGAGTGTGTTTCAATTTATCATACCTATTGATGCAGCCTAATGATACTTGAGAAACAGGAGACATTTTTAATTTTAGAAAGTAATGAAGTATCAAAGAAAGTAATCCAAATTTATCCTTGCTGCACTTCATGTACTGCAGCTAAGAGAGTTTTATTCTGGCAATGCATTTGGTGTTGTGAATTTACTTAGAGAAAGACACAGAGCTTGGAAATAAATGGCAGTAACTTTTGTGGATGTCTCTGCTTGTATCTAAGTGTGAAATAATATGCAAATGTATTCTGTAGTTCTCAGGACAATTGAAGAAGTGATATGATAGGATTGTGCAGCTGCCATTCTGACCCACAATTTAAATCAATGAATATATTCCCTTCCTAGCAAATTTATGTTCGAACAGTAATTTTCAACCTATCTTTATTGTTTTGTGGAGAAGCATAAAAAAAGGATGGCATACATTTCAGTATATATCAGTAAAGTCTCCTGAGTAGCTTGGGAAATGTATGGTACATAAGAAGATACAATCATTATGCTGTTATAGTCATCACAATGACACTATCCTTTATGGCAGAACATCATCCTTTGGGAAAAATTATCCTTGTTGGTTTGTGCAAATTTTTCAACATTCACCCTTGGGACCCATTTTAATCTAATTCTGTTCCTCTGGGATTTTCTGTTGCTCCAAGATTTAAGGGAGAAGACCAAAACCGGGCAAAGATTTTATCCTTTTCACAGGAAATACCCCATGTGAGGGAACAAGCAGTGTATTTGGCATTTTTTCTGGAGCTGGAAAGGTAGTAGAAGAAAGAGGCCAAATCCCATTATTCTTATTAATAATTATGATTATTATCAACATCATCATCATCATCGTCATTATTATTAATGAGATCTAAAACCTGCAGCTAGGCAACCCCTTCAAGTAGCCCTGACAACACAAATAAAAAAATACAGTTGTTTTCAGCAGCCATACAAGCCTATTATTAAGCACGGGTAGTGGCAAAAACTCTAGGAACCAATATTCAGATTCAAAAATAGCTATTAATACCAAAAGAGTGCTGGTTTCTTTCCTGAAAATAATCTTTTATTGCTAAGTGCTCTTGTGATTGAACTGGAAGCATATACACACACACCTATATATATGTGTATATAGTTATTCAAATAATAATGTTTCATAGATGTTCTTTATCTTTAGGTGCATTTTCTTTTAATTTCTTACATATGTACATCATTATTGGACTGGTCAAACTTCTTTTTAATTTATGGTTCAATAAAGTTTCCGTGATTTATCCTTTGCAAAGATTGCATATTTTTCACTTAATTGATTTTGATAATTTAATCAATAAACAATTAATTTAGATTTTATTTTTATCAGCCTCTACATAATTTGAGGGACAAACCATTTAACTGCACATTAAATATACTGGAACAGAAATGCACAAACTACTAACTTTATCAAGAAAATTTTGGAAAGTAAGGCAATTGAGAAAAATTCTTAAAAACAAAGGTCTGCACAGCAACCTCTCCCCTAGGTGCAAAACTGGATCCGTAGTAAGCTGGTGCCAAAGCTAACTTATCTGTAAATTTAGATGACCTACATATGCCAGAGATTTTACACTGTTTCTTTTTGTCTTTTCACTGTCAGCTCCACAGTTTCAGTGAACATGTATTTTTAATGTCTAAATTTCAAATACATTATTTGTATGTCTTTCTACACATAACATACAAAGTAAATCTGAAAAAAGAAAGGTATATTCTTAGGCAGAAGTATGAATATTTAGGTGTAAATAGCAGTATTTGAGCAATAGCATGTGATCGATTAAAGGCTAAATCATGTGTTACATACAGAGAGAAAGTTAACGTTTCACGAGCAGCTTTAATATTTCTATCTGTTGAGTTTGAGGAACAGACTTGACAAGATTTCATACCCACAGCCTTCTGCACCTGGTTCCCATTATAAACCTGGCCTTGATAATGGAGCTATGTTCTTCTACAGAAGCTAATGTTAGCAACAGTATTTTCCTCCCATAACTCTTACAACCCAAGTACCAGTGTTGTGGCTGTGTTTGACCCCTCTGTGCATGTGCAGTTACAACTTCCATCGCCTTCCTCGCTAAATACATAGAGATCAGATAAAACATTTGTTTAAGTATGGGTACAATTTCTAAGCCTGATTTTATTTCCTGTGACATCTCCAATAAGCCAGTGAGACAGGATGCACTTCAGGGTTATATTGAAAGTTGGAAATTTTTTTCCCTTGTTTGTTTCTGGTGGAAATATCTCTCTTTTAAAAGATATGGTTGGAGACCCAGGGATTAATTTCTTTTTTCCAAGATGTTCTGCTTTGACTTACATCTTTTTTTCAAATTACATTTTTAAGTTCTAATTGTAAAGATAAATTCACTGCAACACTTCCCTGTGTCTGACAGATATTAAAATTATTCAGTTACTCAAAGATGCATCTAATTCCTGATTGGACCTCACAATAGAAGAAAAAAAAGAAAGAAAACAAAAAAAAAAAAGAACAATGCTCGCTGTGTCCTACTGTTATCCTACAAATACACTGGTTTAGAAAATCAATGCAATCACATATGATAATGAAATTCATACAAAAGCAAAAATCATCACCACCTTGAACTTCTCAAAAAAATAGCAGGGAATTCCCCAGAGTGATATCCTGCCTAGTCCAGTCATAACACACACAATACGCCCTGCAAAAATGTTGCTTGGAATCATTACTTTTTTCCCCCTGTTCATTGTTATAAACTTATATTGATTCCATGTTTTATCTTATCCTGTCATGCAATTTCAAACATTGGAAGCAACAGCATAAATAAACAGAATTTCTCAAACTACAAAACTAAATGTTTGAAGTCCAGCATGTTTTCCATTTCTAATAAAAGGGGGCAGTATTACATCAGCTGAAATTCTGAATTGTCCAAATTATCGTAAAAAGTGCTGGAGAAGGATACAAAACTGCTGAACTTCACTGAAAATAGACTGCTACTGTATACACACAGTCACAAATCTGCTTGTCTGCCTTGGGGTAAAATTTTCAGAGCTAGTTCAGTGGGACTTAGGCTCCTGCATTGCAACTACTTTAGAAAATTTTTACTTAAGTTTTTTCTTCAAAATTATTAAGACAATATTACAGTTGATATAAAATGAAGGCACATTGTTCATGTAGCTAGGAGAAGTCCTAACCTTAAAAAAGAAATTGCAAAATTATTCTATTTAAACAAAAAATTAGAACAAAATATTTTTTACATTTCTTTTTTCTTTTTTAAATAAAGGTTTTTCAGAATAAAATGCCGGTGCCCAAATATGGCTTTAGGAAGTTAACTTTGAACGCTCAAGATAAAAAAATTGTTGCTTACATATATTACGTACAGCTACAAGCAGATTACTAAATTGGCCAAATTCACAGTAAAGTATAAAGGACATTTGTTTTGTAAGAATTATGAGGACTACTGGGATTTGTATTTGCAACTTTTCCCTATTCTGGGACATTTAACTTAGACAAGTCATTTATCTGTTATAAAATGATGGAACTGTAAAGAGGTTGTCTCTATGCAACATGTCCTTCTACGTCTCAGAAACTCCCCAGGGAAAGGTTTGTCGACTGAGCAGAATGACGTATTCAGGAAAAACAGTTTCCCAGTTGCAGTGTCTCTTTGTGGAAATCAGATTCTTCATTAGACAGATGGAATACCCTCCCACTGAGTTGAATAAATTGCCTATATTCTTGCAAGAAAGTGAGACCACACTAACAGTTCCTTAAGTAAATCAGTGTCTTTTTTTTCTCTCTATACAGTTCTAGATTCTCTATTATGGAATCTAAATATATATATTTAAACTTAAATTAAATTATACCTAGTGTAAGCTATATGGGGCAGGACCTTCTTTAAGTTACAGTGAGAAGAGAACTTGGTGCAATGACTACTGCAACAATACCATAATAAAAGCAACAACTTTGCAAAACTAGTCATTTGCTGTTGATATTGCTATTCATTTTTTTTTGCCTAATTATGAGGTATTTGCCATTTAATTGCAAGTAGAACTAAGATTTAACCAACAGAAACAAGGATCCAATTGAAAATGCTTAGCTTCTATTATGTGTCCCAGCAGACTGAAATATAGGCATTGGCCTTGTTTACTAGTTACAAATATTCTTCTATAAGAAACTAAAGGAAAAAAGAAAATACAAGAAGTTTTTCTTAAAAGATAAAAGCAGATGAGAATAGATCAGTCCCTGCAAATCTAAACCACTTATTCATAAAGATTTATAAAAATCCACAAGGCCCTTATGACCAATTTATTCATGTTCTCAATTTAAGGGTGGTCATGACAACTTTCCTTAAAAGGAGAAAAGATAACTGAATTCAGGATGAACTGGAAAAGTATTTTCTTAACTATGTGCATTTTTGTTTTTAAACCGAGCTGAGAAATGGCTAATATAACAAGGATGCTAATAACAAGTTATTTTCTTGGCGATTGTCTGAGAAATACTCTGCACTTGAAGAAAAGACAGTGTGACTCCTGCCTCTGCGGTTGTTCTGTCTTTAATACTGAACGTATGGGGAGAAAAAAAGTGGTAAAAAAATGTTGGCAACATAATCCAGTACCACTCACATTTAGAAAAAAAGCAGTACAATGATGGAGTCATTGCAGGGGTGTAGGCAGTCAAAAGGAGATTATGCATGACTAGTAACTTTTCCTACAAAGACTTCCTGAAGTGTTTTTATCAGGCAAAGTTTGTGCGCATGTGCAGTAGCTTCATATAAATGATGAAGCGTAACAGCTCCAGAGGAGTTGTTACACTCTATTGTGTCAATAATCCACATATTTAACAGTCCCTAACTACAGCAGACCGTAACACCTCCAAAGGGGTCGTTATGGCTTATCAAGTCAAATCCAAGTGCCTAAGTACGGAATTGATCAACAGACTGTAACATCTCCAAGGGTAAATAATATAAGTTTTTAAGAATGCACACATTTTGCATACAAACTGTGGTCTATATTAGGATAAATGATGTGGATTCAACTTGTAAAACTTTGATTTAGAAATAAGAAAGGAATAAAACGCTCATTATAAGAGGTGCTAAAGTACCATAATTCCCAGGAAGTAGGCGATGACTCATGTCATTTATTTTGGGGTCTAATTCTGGTTTCCTACTGCAAATACACAGTTGCCTGAAAATCTACATGAGTGGGAATGGAATATAAACATAAAAATGTTATATTAAATTCTGCTTCCTCTCAGATCTCAATGAATATGCTTTGTGGGTAAGTAAATGGGGAGGTGGGGGGTATATCCTCGGGTCTAGCAGATATGTTGTGATTATTAATTAGGTATATGTTCATATATTTTTCTCCAATGAAGTTAACACATTTCTGCCTATATTTTTTCTACAAAGATTTTCTGAAGTGGGTTTGGCAGTGGGGTTTGTGCTTTATGCACAAAAAAGATAGGATCGGGTCCTTTTAAAATTTATGTCAGTTATCTTCTAAATTATAAAGCATTTTCAGGTTCATTTAAAGCTTTAAATTAAAGCAGAACTTCTAGGCAATATTTCCAGCTCAAAATACTAAAGTAAAGTAGCTATAGCAATGAAAATTTTGTTTAAGTACTCTTTTTTTGTTGAAGGTAAAGATGGCTTGACTGGAAAAATGTCATATCCTCTAAACAAAGCCAATTTTTGTATCATTTTACTTTTGCTCGTATCACGTGGAAAGGGCTCTGTAGCCTATTTTCTGGATTTTCCTAATTCTCTCCCTTTCCCTGCTGTTTCTGTTTACTGTGTGAAAGCACTGACACAGTTACTTTTTCCCTTTCTGCAGTAAGACTACACCCGATCAGCACCAGGTGGAGTAGAAAAACTCAACCCCGCTATAATGACTGTTTGCCCGGTGTGCACTGTACTGGTTTGGGCTCGGATGGGGTTAATTTTAGTTCGCATGGTGCTGAGTTTCATTTGTGACCAAAATAGTACTGATAATACAAAGATGTTTTAGCTATTGACAAACAGTGCTTCTCCAGCATCAAGGCCTTTTCTGTTCCTTATGCTGGTCAGCCAGCAAGCAGGCTAGGGGTGCAAAAGTGGCTGGGAGGGGGCACAGCCAGGCCAGCCGACCCAAATGGGACATCCCAAAAGGGATATTCCACCCCATATGACGTAGTAGTCAGCAATAAAAGCTGAAGGAAGAAGGAGGAAGGGGAAACATTTGCAGTTTTGGCATTTGTCTTCCCAAGTAACTGCTACACGTGCTGGAGCCCTGCTTTCCTGGAAATGGCTAAACATCTGCCTGCCGATGGGAAGTAGCGAACAAATTCCTTATTTCGCTTTGCTTGTATGCATGACTTTTGCTTTACTTATTAAACTGTCTCAACCCACGAGTTTTCTCACTTTTACCTTTCTGATTCTCTTCCCCATCCCGCTGGAGGGGAATGAGCGAGTGGCTGTGCGGCGCTTGCCTGCCTGCCCTAACTCACAGCTGAGCATTTCGGTACACAAACTGAAATAACTCCACAGAATGGGACCATCTCAAAACTACAGCCTAACCTTAATGTCTTAGCAAACGACAAAGTTGGACTGTGCCAGAGTGCCGCATGGCTTTGTTCCGGTCTTTCTGATGAGTGAACCTCTGTGAGCACTTTTAAAGCTTTGTAGGAGATTTTTTTGAACAGCAGAATATGAACAGAGGCAATTTTTAATTCTGTGTCTCTAACCAAATACAAAGCTTTCTGAGATTTAAATGACACATTTTCAAAAGGGCCTAAGCCCAGGCTTTGAGGCTATGTACATAATTTTGTAAGCGCAATCATTTGCACAACAAACTATTACCAGCTATCTGAACTTGAAGACCAGTAACTGACCAGAACTCAATAGCTTTTTTTTAAACCAGCTGCAGGCAATTAATTTGTCATCTTTTTCTGGTGCTGGCTTCTAGCTACTCATTTATACAAGTCTAATTACCTGAAGCCAATTTCTGAAAATTTGGTCCTGAAAACACAGGGTCCTGATTCTTCAAATGAAACCAATCCAAAATTGCAACTATATTATCAAAGCTTCACTGGGATTATGACAGAAACTATACACAATCTCCTTGGCATACAATTATTTCAGAATTATGTTTTTCTAATTGAAGTGATCTATCATTCCTCTCCCTCTCTCTCCCCAATTTTATTCAACCTGCCCATCATTTTTAGAGTAAAAGAAATATACCATAATGTAAAAATTGAAAGGCAGAGGGTAAAGAGGGAAAGAAGAGTATTCAAGAGCTCTGTTTGTGCAAAGGATGCTTCTGGTTTTAATGCATTTTATACTTCTTATAAAACATAAATACATTCCCTTAGTATTTATGACTGACTTAATTCTTTTATTTTCCTTAGGGTAGAAACTGGGGATATATCATAATTTAAAATGAGTATTTTATATCCCATTCTTTTGTAAACCCTGCCTTTTCTTGCATCTACAGAGCAAGGATAACAGACTAGCATACTGAAGGTAAAACCAGAGCACATTATTACAACTTCGTCCTGCCTTAATAGTACATGCTACAATAAATAAACCCGGCAGGATTATATAAGGGCATGGAGAGATTTAACAACAGATTTCCTTGCTGCTGTTTTATTCTTAGGTTTTAAAAGTTGCAAGTGCTACCATGAAAAGTCTCCCCATAAAAGATGACATTTGAGAATGATGTTGTTTATACTTGTTAAAGAGTTTCAATTGACTCTGCTATATTTGCAAGTAAAAAAGATATTTTTTTTTTCCTCTGACTGCCTGTATAACCTCAATCTGGAAGCTGTACATCAATCTACGTATTGCTAGCAACTAGCACAAAAAAAGAAATTTCAGATTATTCACTGAAATATTTACTGGCTGTGATTTAACAGGTGAAAGACAAAATAGAAACTTGTTATATGGAATACAAGATGTAAACATGGTACTGAAAATATTCAGGGACCAGACCTGATAAGTAACTGGATACCATTTTTATACTTACTTTTCAAAGTCAAATCAAATGTTAAGAATTCTTTTAATAGCCCTTATAGTGTGTTAGATATTTTTAAATGTCAAGCCACTGAAACTCATAAAATACATTTTTAAATAACACCATTTTATAAACTCTTAATACTGATAATAGGTGTGACATTCATTTTTATAACTGTGCTTTAGTACCCTACCTCTTAGTTAAGACAAACACTGACTTTACAATTAGAGCATGTTTGAATATGACCTGCTTGATCAGTTATTAATTTCCATACTTTTTCATAGTATCGATCTGTATCAAATGAGTTTTTCAATGCTTACATTTAAACTAACACTAGCAGAAATAAATATCTATTAGCCTCTGAATTTGTCTTGTAAAAGCACTGTTAATCCTGTGTGGTAACAGTTTAACAAATCTTTTTAGTAGACACTGAGCATTTCTTTTGTTTTGAGTACTAAAAAGAACCTATCAAGCAAAAATATAAAGTGTAGATTAAAGGGTATATATCAATCTTTGATGGGTCTGTTTACAACATTCCTTTTCCTTTCTGTGCCTTGCTACAATTCACTTACTCACTGAGTATTCCCTTGTGGGTTGAGAAAAGATCATAGTATCATCAAATTCACAGATTAAGATATAGTTTAAATTCTACTGAGTCTTATATGCAACCTGGACTAAAAATTGCTGTTAGTCTTTGGAGTATATTATTATCTTCCATCCCTACCCCAAGATACAAAGAATCTACCCTCTAATATATAGATATATACTGGAATTTTCATTAATGAATTATAAGCATTGAAAGCTACCTGTTTTTCTTTTTTTTTTTTTTTTAGGAAATCGTCTAAACCACTAGTTGCTTTAGGCTAATGAATGTGTCAGCTTTCTTTTCATTCATTACTAAACTGCATCATAACTGTTCCTATTTACCAATGCCATAGTGATTACTGGAAAATTATTTTTCCCTCCCTAGTTAACTGGAATAAGTATTGTGGTATACTACTGATTTTGTGTCAGTGGTGAAAAACAACTTGTGTGCTGTATTTTTTGCAGCATAAACCACCTCTAGGGAGGTTAACAGAGGAACATTCTTCATCAAAAGGGCTGCCCTACAGCTCAGCCAGTTCAGCATTCACTGTCTCTGTTATACACACAGAGACCTGCTCCTGGAGCAGATCTTGTACACCTGGGAAAGGCCACAGAGCAGGACAACACAGATACACAGAATTTTCCAAGAGATTTCTTTGTCCTCTGAGTGATCCTTAAAGTGTGTGTGATAGAAACTGTTCCTCACCTTTCAGATATGATCCCAGCTTCCTATTTTGTCCTGTTCAGTTCAACGCTGGTCATGTTTTTCACCACTTTCTCTCATTTACCATTTTATTGTAGCATCCCATTACATTTTAGAGTTCAGAAACTACAGCCAAGATTCAACAAAGAACTTTGATCTCTAATTTTCCATTGAAACCACAAGCCAAAAGCATTGCTTTGAGCCTGAATACTTTGTTGTATCTGAGCCACAGATTCAAGCACTCTCAGATACATTCAGTAGCGTTGTAACGCTCAACCACGCTAGGACGTACCTGGCCTTTTGGCCATATTTATCAATCCAATAATTCTCAAAAGCACAATTCAAAATCTAGTGACCACAAACAATGGTAGCTTCAACCAATTCATTTTCCATGTTGTTATATGCATGCTTACAGCTTAATCACAAGTCCACAGCACTGTTTTTTTGAATGCTGTCATGTAAACGGAGAGAAGTTTGTAGCACAGCACTGTGAAGTGACAAGGTGTATTTAATGTGAAATAAGAGATGGCAAAAAGCTCTAAAAAGAATTTTTATATAAAAATAAGAAGCTATTTTCAGGTAAAAGAGGAATGAATGACAGTATGGCAATGGGAGGCATTACCTTTTCATTCCTGCAGTTGTTTAGACCCATATTATTCATGGAGGGCAATTTTCCATCAACACCATGTGGCTGCTGTTGCTGCTGCTGCTCCCTTTGGATCTGCTCTCTCATTTTTCGAGCCTCCTGAATGGCTTTCATTACTGTGTCCTGGTCCCCAAATAGGGCAGGTGAATTAAGACTGGAAAGGATATCTATGAACAGAGAACACACTTTATTTAGGTAATTATCCAAACTAGAATCTGGGGTGAGCACTCAGCTCTCATACTGTTAGAGCTGCACCCAGCTAACATCTGCAAAAAAGGAGTGGCACATGTCGTCTGTTTGAAGGCCGAGTTAATCTATAGATGCGATTGATAAGCCTGTACTCTTCTTTTGCTGTTACAACTACAACCACTGAAGTTTGACATAGCCTAAGATGGAGGTATCTGAGCACACTCATGGACTCAAAGCTCAAAGTTAAATATGTGTTTAAGACAACAGTGTTCTGAAGCTTAATTGGGAAGCGTCTGAAGTATTAATAATAATTCATAAAATGAACAAAGAAGAAGAAAGAAATTTTGATTACTTGGCCATAAAATCTATGTCAATTTTTAGAATTTCTTTATAGAGAGAACCATCACTCCAGACATTTAGCTTTCAATTTCCCAGTTACTTTTGGGGGACAGAGCTTTTTGTCACCTTAACATGAGTGTAAAGCCCTAAATCAGTAGAGAAAAAATGGCTTTCTTCCTGTCATGCTGGACAGAAAGGGAAACTTTTAAACACATCGAACTCACACAAAACATTCCTGTTGCATCTTGAAATGCATGCTAGAGGTAAAGACGAGTACCCCAGATATCGTTTCTTATTTGAAACCTAAAGACAGAAATTATTTGATGTCTGGTTTAGTGCTGCTGTGATGAAGCCTGAACTTGATCCACCTGTTCCTGCATGGGAGTATCCTCTGTACTGCACATGGATAGACTTGTGCATATATATATTCTAGCTAGGGAATTCTGAGCAATCCATGTTTGTGCATTACCTGTGTACCTGCCTGACAAGCAAATGTATTTTATAAAAATTCTGAATTTGTTAGATTTGTGAACTTACAAACAGTCCACTAGAAAAAACAAATGAACAAACAAATAAACCAAACAAAACCAAACAGGCTAAGAATTGGACTCCTTCTTCAAAATTAATATTCATATTCTTTTTACTTCATTCACTTATCTGAGTAAAATACAGCAAATTCAGCCTCAAAGGACACTGAATTCTATTTAAATAAAAAAGGTTAAGATTAAGGGTTTCTCATGCTTTATCTTGAGAACCAAACAGTTGATTTAATACTGTGGTCTACCCGAGAAGAGATGCAAATTGTGATGTTTTAGATGGAACTGTGATGTTTTCTGTCTGAATAAAGCATCCCTTCCCAAAATAAAAGTAACATATTAAAGAAGAGTCATTCTTGCTTGGTAAAATTTCCAATACTCTGAACTGATTCAGCAACCAGTTTCCATTCTGGAGTTTAAGTAAGTTGGGAACTATATTTGCATGACTTTTAATGAGACTTGGACTCTCGAGCACTTAAATTTCTCATAAAAATGGAGGAAAAGCTCCTACATTGCTTGGTGATTTTGACAATGTTTCCCCGGCTTCTTTTATACTTAAGGATTGAGAGGAAAAGTTTTTATGACTTTACAGGAAAAATCTTCACACCTTAGGTTTATCTTCTCTAGCCATTTCTCTGAAATGGTCTATGACTCCAAACTGATATGCCACTTAATGTTAGATAATGCAGTGATAGCTGGAAATAAATTGACAGGTAGAATATCTAGCTAGCTGCAGAAAGTATCTTTCAGAGATCATGATGTTCCCAAGTGTTTTGGGAACGGAACAAATCATAATTTTTATATATTTAATGTATACATTTAACATATCTGTTCATTATTCACAAGTGTTTCTATATATTTTACAAGTACACTTGAGCTACAGATTCTGAATAAGTGGTCTGTAGTAAGTATTTAGTCACTGTTAAAATTTACTATTTGAACTTTCAGGCTGATCATCTATTTTGCAGCTCTTGATTCTGTTTCTTGACTGGGTAAGGTAGTCTTCATACATAGTTTTCAAATCAATTTTGTTTCATTGCTTAATAAGCTTTATTCCTTAATTAAACAATCTTGAACATAGGTCAAAATTTCCCTATTAGAACCATATGAATTAACAAAATCTTGTCAGATGGGTGAGCAAATAATAAAAGCATGAACAAGTAATAAAATAAACTGGCTGGACTGAAGCCTTTCTGTCTTTGTTAAAAAATATATATATATATATTCAGCATATGGTCTTTGTAAAATGAATTTAATACCCAGAATACAGAGGATTAGATTTCTTTTAGAATGCTGTTCTGGGTAAAACTCAGAGCTAAATAGCTGAAAACCACACTTGGGGTTACCTTCGTGCCTGGCTTCTGGTTTAGTGTAAACCATGGAGATACTGCATGTTCCTTGACCCTGGTTCAACAAAGTGCTTGAAAACTTGTTTATTTTAAGGTATGTTGCAGTGCAGGTACACTAACCACAGGAGCCATTATGTGTGTACCTCCAGTACCTAGTCAGGCTCCAAGTGCATGCAAAGACTTTTTTTTGTTTCTTTAATCGAGAGGTCAAAATTCAAAGGCTAACTTTGCATGTACACGTGCAAGTCTTTGGGGAAGATGTTCACACAGCCTCTTTTACACATTTTATATATGCATCTCTATTTACTTATGTGTATATATTTGTATGCATGAATGCATATTTCTTACTTTATATATTTATTTGCTGTATTTCCTATCAATGCCTATCACTGCTGCATCATTTTGGTTACTCTTGTAAAGCCTTGGCATTCAAGAGTTCTCTGAAAATCTTTCCTGCATTTAAACAGAAATGTAGGTCCATATATCTACCTAATTCAGAAGTGTGCTCACGCTGAGATTTCATGTAGAAAACTTGCCAGTTTTCTCCTTTGCCCAGGACAGAATTAATTACCTAAAGAGGATCCTCTTCCCAGAGATCCACCAAGCGGGCTGGGGATGCCACTCTTGTTCGTCACTGTCACTGGACTGCTTTTACTTGCTGGGAAGAGGTTCTGTGTTGGAGATGTTGGGGATTTGACAGGTTCAGCTGTTTTGGGTCGGGCTGAAAGATTCAGTGGCTGGGCTGCTTCATCCTACAGGAGTTTAATGTAAATAATTATTAAGAAAAGACAAATGAACACATCATTTTGCAAGCAGCAGTTACTTTACACCTCGAAGACAATACCACATTCTCCAGCAATAATAACAAAAGAAGCTAATTATCTGCCTCCTTTAAGATTCAACGAAAGGAAACCTCATTAATTTCTCTGTGTTATGCTTCTATTTACATTAACTATGTGGCTGGATCGTTCTTTTTGCCAAATTAAAATTTGAATTAGCTCACATTACAGCTTAATTTCCTAATGTGTTTTCAGAGATCTAAATTAACCTAGGGCATTTACAAAGAATTATTTAAAATTTCCAGCAGCTCAGTAATGCTTTTGCATTGGTTCTATCTGAAAAGTTCCTGGCACTATAAATATAAGTTATGTAGCTTATTTTTAAATGTATTAGAAACTAGGGAATCAGAAGTACTTCTATGAAAGAATCATTTGGAAACCCTGACAGTTCTTTGGCCCACATTTAATGCTGCTGCTAACTTATACATTCCATGCATCTTATTTTGAGTGCATGTTTTGTTTAGTAAAATAATCTGTGCTGTTCTCCCATAATAGAAGATAAGAATTTCACTGAATTCAAATTCCTTGATGTACTACGGTAATGAATGCCTACTACATGCATTTTAAAATAGATTTTATTTTCCACAATTTAATTTTATATATTTTACAATATCTTATTATTCATATGTCATCTGTTTTTGACAGATTTATGTAAAATCAATATTTTTTTCACATGAATGCTATTCTGCTTCTTGTTCAATACTTCTGTAATTATTTCTGTATTCTGTAGTTATTTCTGCTGCATTCAACCTTTAGTGTGTCTGTATATTTATTTGCATAAAGACAAGGAATATTTTTTAAGGATATGTAAATCTACTATCAGCACTTTTATATTTTCTGATACTTTTCATATGAAATTACGGAAGAAATTCTGTCTGACATATATCTTGTTTCAGTGCTATAGGAGAATAAATCTAAGAAACATCTCAATTTTTGGAAGAAGACTCATTCAAGCAATTAATTTCTTTGATCAGGATAGATAGTCACAATATAACCTTCTACCCATTCTTTGAGTTTGTTCCTTTTTCTTAATATGTTAAATGAGACAGAGCATTTTGAAAATTGTAAACCAGTGATTTTCTGTAATTAAAGAGCCCAGTAAGATAGATCTCTCATTTAAAATGTGCCCAAAGCAGAATTATGCTGCATGTAAGAGAATATTGTCCATATTTTAAAACACTGTGCTGATCACTTCAAAGCTTAGAAATATGTCAGAATACAATAATACACGACGTTATCTCATCTTTTCCATTCTCCTTAATGTCAAGCGGTGATTTGGCAAACTACATCTGATCAGGCACAATGTATTAAACAGGAAAATATAACAAACAGGTATTTAAAATGCCATCGTATCTCCAGTTTTAAACTGTTTCATTGCATTGCATTTCATAAACTGCATGACATTTTTATTCTTCCTGACCTTGCAGTGTGCACAAATGTCCACACCTGTTCAGAGTCCAAGTGAAAGCAGAAGCAGGTATAAGGGACATGGTCCATTCTTGTGCTTCGTGGCCACGTTTACATGCAATCTGTTTCTTTGCACAGATACAAAGTGGTTCAATACATTTCTGTGAGAGCTCAGAGCCCCTTTCAGACTATGAAATTTGCCAGGCTAGGTACAGTGAGCATGTACACATTCAAACCTATGCTACTGTGTTCAATTTCTAAATAATTTTCTGCCTAGGACTCATACAGCCATGTGAAAAAAAAACCCTCTAAGTACCGCCAGAACCTGTTTGTTTATACTTCACAGACAGCATTCTCATTTCTGCAAGGCAACCAAAAAGCTGGAAAACATTCTGGTCACTGACTTAAAAAGCCCCTATCGTTACTTTTTGAAAGATCTGACTCCTGTAAAAGAATTCCATCTTTTCTATAAATAATACATGTAGTTTATATAAACAACTGCTTAAAAACAAAGAACATATAGAGGATTTGATAAACAATGCATGATCATCAAAATTGTAATGTAAAGGTAATGTAATAATTCAGAAAGACAACATAATAGGACTGCTTTTATCCTAATAATGAATTTCTTCATTATTCATTGGTATTTGTCCACATGAAGCAGCTGTAATTTAATATTTTCAGTGCAACAGTGTGCTTAGTAAAAATAAGAATAAAAAGGTTTCTTTTTTGTTAATATATATTTCAGTCCATTCAAGTAAATTATGTAGGGAAACCCCCAAGAATTTGCATGTGGTCAGTTCTGTAATAGGACTCAGCTGGCCACAAAGCTGGAAAGGTATTGGCCTTGGTTCAAGGAGATATGTGCTTGAATTTAACCAGGGAAAATTTTACTCGTATAGTAAAGGTTTGGTTTGGTGTAGATCCATTTGGCTCACTCATTTATGAAATTACTTTTTCACATTAAAGTAGTCAGTAGTATATTCTCAATACCATAAATCACTGGTGTTAGGTATCACTATACTACGGCAACTTTGCTGAAACAGTTGGGCTTTGCTTTTGGTGGCTTCTGTATTGACCGTAACAAACTCTGCATATGTGGTAAATTTCACTGACTGCTCTCAAGCCTGGCACTGGATTACAAGAGGTAAAATATTAGACTAATACACATTTACAGTTAAGTAAAGTGAACGCTTTGCTAAATAAATGTTAGATCTAGCCATAATGGAATAGTTTTTATTTATTAGTACTCTCAGCCTAGCAAAAAAGTGTCATGGAAATTTATCAGCCCAGGCAGAAATATCTACTCACCCACACTTTACCACGATGATTAATGATAATGAAAAAACGAATGATATTTTACTCTCATGTCAAAAGATTTAAAAAAAAAAAAAAAGAAAGAAACCCTCACCTCAAGTGAGTAAAATCTTCCCAGGCTGATTTGAGGCTAAGGACTGTGTGCCTGTGAGGTGTTAGCAGCTAGCAAAACACCATTCCGTATCTCTCTCTTCTCTTCCAAAGTCACTATCTGCCTTCTTTAGATCTGTTTTAATAGTTCTGCATTTACAGCACTATCATTCAAATTGGTAAAACATCTGAATGTTGGTGGGTTTTTTACAGTTTGAAGTAAATTGTTTCTGAGCATATCTGGTCTCATGAAATTCCGAACAACCACAGGAGAACACAGGAATAAAAGCCAGCCTGTTCCACCCAAAGGTACTAGCTGCACCACAGATTTCAAGGGGTGCGCGATGTTCATTTCAAGCTGCTGGCAAATGCCATGTTGTAGCTGCCTGGTTCCAAGCAAGTGAGAATAAGCAGGCACAAGCATTCAGCAGTGGCGCAAAACCAACAAGGAGCAGCCCGGTTGTCAGCAGCTGTGTGAAATCAGCAAAAGTCAAATCAATCTGCAGTGACACAATGTTTTCCCTGGAGTCCTGACTTACATCTTAGTTTTCTGTGAGGCTTTTTCCAAAACTGTAGAATAAGTACAGCTAGCGATTTGTAAAATAATTAGAAGATCTACAGTCTCTCTCTTGCCCTAACAATATAAGCTAGAACCGTATTTTAAGATATTCAAAAGTTCAATGTGAAACAATTCATGAAATGGACGCCATTTATACACATTACTAGATTACAAACTGAAATCTTGAAAATATCACATTTTACTGATGAATCTGTTGTGCTGCCTGTGGTAGGAAGAGGGACGCCTGGTATTTTTGGAAGCAAGAAGTGAATTCTTTCTCTTCCCTTCTCTATGCTGATAATACAGCACTAAACCGGAACATTTTAGTTGAATATTGAAGAACTTTCATGTGGTTCTACTTCCAACCGTAAAACAATTAAATAGACCATTTAATTTCACTGCCCTTTTCAGACACTGACTTTTTTCTTTACTGAAAAATACCTTTACTTGAGTTACCGGGCTGGTCCCTCTCTTCTCATTTTTCATCCCAGTGGGTGAGAGTGCCCCTGTTGTATTTGGTGGCTGTGGAGTAGATGGCATTTTGGCTCCAGGAGAAACTTGCATGCTTGCCAGCTGAGCTGCATACAGTTGCTGGAAGACAAGAAGATATACAATATATTCCTGCAAAATTCCTAAAAAAAGAGCTGTAAATGTACATAATTTTTATTGCTCTACTGTTTCTTCTCTTAAAGGAATTATATACTTTTAAAAAAAAAAAAAAAAAAAAAAAAGACTGGAAAAAACACACACCAATATCTTTTTTCTTAATTTGTCTTTTAGGTGATTTTTTTTTTTCCTTCTTGATAATGATGGTCATGGTAATGAGCAGAAGGTTTTACTGTGCCTGAATATTAAAACCCAAATTGGCAAAATTATAAGGCTGTTTATGAAAAGGAGATATAAACTCCTGTCAGAAACAACAATGCTTCAGGTCTTTCTGTTCTTACCCGGAAATTACCCACCAGCTCTAGAACTTCTACTGGGAGCTGATACAGCAATCATTTGCTACCAGAAGGCAATGCTGCATCTTTCCTAGACATCAGTGAAAGTCAAAATAGGCAATAGGGTATGTCTCCATCTCAGTGTATAGTGATTGTTATAAGTTCTATAAACACTAATAAGAAATGTAGGCTTAAAAATAGTGATGAAAATACAAAAACACCCCCATGGAACTTTTCAAAAAGTTTAACTGAAACATAATTAAAAAGTTGTATATTAAAATTAAATATTCCTACCAAAGTGTTTACTGAACAAAACCAAATAGGTTTAATTTCCTTCCAGTGACCAAATTTAAACCCTCACCTTGAATTAACATCAGCAATAATTCTTCTACCATAAACAGGGAAGATCCTAATCCCTCTTCTACACATAAATCTATATAAACTTTGCCTTATTAGTGAGAAAAAAGCCAGGTGGTTTGTATGTAATTTCCAACATTACTATCATTCAGATGGACAAATAAAAAAAAATTACAGTAATCAAAAGCAGACCTTTCAGCACATGTAATTAAATGAAAGCTTAATAAAGAATAATTTGCAAGAGCCAGATGTGCTTATGTCATAATTGTTGCTTTCTTTGGAACAATTTTTCTAATATAACAAGCCTCCACAGTAATGAAAGTTACACAATACTGTAAGCTCAGTGACTCAGTGGCTAGACAAACGTGTGAAGGAGGGGCAGAGTCCGAATTCTGGGCGACAAATGAAAACTCTTGCTTGTGTGTGTAGTTGTTTCCTGCCACCCCTTTTCAATACCACACAGAGGCTACACAAGGATCACAGATTAATATTTTGAAATCAATGGTGTTTAAATATTTTGGCTAAGGTTCCACTGTTTTCTGTGCTAGAAAATAAGAAAAATTGAAAATAGAAAAAATTATCAGCTTTTGATGATGTCCTGGAGAATGAAAACGAAGCACTCTAATAGCAAGTGGGGTTTTTTACTCCTACTACTGGGATCTTATCTCTTTTAGTATATATTCTTCAGGTCAGTTGATGCTTGCTTAATAGAATGCTCTGCTTATATGAGAGGAGAAGCACATTTCACAAACTTCTGAGGGCCTGCACATTCTCAGTTCAGAAATAATCAGAGCCTGTTCTATGGAAACAGACAATACAATTTAAAGTGAAACCCCAAAGATTATAATGGCTTTCTCAGTGTTCTGTACTTTGTCTATTTTTTTTTTTAACATTAGGAACCTGTTTAATATCTACTTCAACTATCTGGGGAGATTATTTAGATTTTACTAAACATAGACTAAAACTTTAGTACTTAATATAGCGTGTATTGCATTTTCAAGAGCAGAAAAGGAACTCTGTAAAAACAAATCCAGAATTATCAGCTAAAGTCCAAAAGAATTCCCTTCTCCCTTTCAGGTAAGACATCAGGGCTAAACAGGTGGGGTATGAGTTACTCTTTCTACGATATTCAGTCTTTCTTAGAGGATAAAAGTCAATAGTCAAAGATGGCAAGCAGCATAGATAGGGTGGTGGGTTAACACAGGCTGGTTGCCAGCTGCCCAGCCAGCTGCTCTCTGACTTCCCCTCCTCAACAAGACAAGTGAAAAAATAAGGTGGAAAAGCTTGTTGGTCGAGATAAAGACTGGGAGATCACTTACCAGTTACCATCACAGGCAAAACAGACTTGGCTTGGGGAAAATTAATGTAATTTGTTGCCAATTACAACAGAGTTGGATGGTGAGAAACACAGACAAAACCTAAAATCCCCCATCCATGCCATTTTCCAGGCTGAGCTTCAGTCTTTCACTGCCGACTCCTCTACCTCCTCCCACTCCAGCCTGGTGCCGTCAGGGCTATTCCTCGCACTTCGTCCCTCACTCCTTGCTGTCTGTGTGGCATTTTTCCCTTTCCAGAGAAGTTTTTCTCAGCGGTGCCACCATCCTGGCGGCTGGGCTCTGGGGTGGAGCCGCTGAGGAACCAGCTGGAACTGTCTGGAAGCAGCACAAGGCAGCCCCGACTGCGTCTCCTCACAGCGGTCACCCCGCAGCACCTGGGCACCGACACTGGGCACACAGGGCAAACGGAGCTTGTGGCCCGGTTAGCCATGACAGGTAAGCAAAGGTGTGTCCATCATCTCTAAAATCTGCAGCCCATGGTGTGGCTGTATCTTGACCAGATGTCTCAAGGTCAACATGAAGAAAGAGGCGTGTGATGTCGGTCGGAGTGACCCGGCACCTGAGCCCCAGCAGGACTGGCCACCAAAATGTTCACAGCCCTGTCAGGATCACAGAGATAGCAGCAAGAAAAGCAGGCCTGTTATAGTGACTATCTAGGAAACTGCTCGATTTTGGAAAAGAAAACATTAAAACCAGAATAAAATTAAAATTATACACTCCTCCCAGTGTGCTGAGGGATGTATTGGCTGTACTGCAGGTAGTGGGAGGAAGAAATATTTCTAAAGGCAGACAGAGAATAACAGAAATTTTGTTGTCTAATATATATATATATGCATGTGCATATAATTCATCACTAGGTTACTCCAAGGTCATAGTACTGGCTTTAGCTTTGCGTTTCTATTAATTTGTTTTACACCATAAAAGCAAATGTAAATTAAGTAACAGTAATTAGCTTTCTGGTTTGCTTAGCCTTTAAAACAAAGCTCTTCCACAGATGAGTGCAAATCTTGCAAGAATTTGCACTAGCGCCAGCAACACTGCCCTGTGCACTGGGAGGCTGTATAACTTCTTTTAAATACCAGTTTGAATGGGAAGCTAGCCAGTCTGGAAAAAATATGTACACACCACCATTGCAGGGGAAAAATGGATATTTTTGCAAATTCCACTGTTGTGGCTCAAAGTGGCAATTTAAGACCTGACACTGGAGATGGTCAGGTTGTGAAACTTTTATTCGCAAGATTAAGGAGGAGAAAAAAACCCAAACAATGAGCGAATGTCAATTGCTAGCTTTTAATGCTCAAAAGTTTCAATGGATTTTTTTCAATGGAAATTCTAACCTACCGACTATTGAGTAGTGACTAAAATATTAACCTGCCTCAAACACTGAAACATGTCTTCTTTTCAATGTCTGTCTAGCACATAACGAGAAGAACATTTCATGACAGTTATGTCAACAACAGATTCAGAAGGTTCTTGATTACAAGTTAAATATTCAAAACCATCAAGCATCCATGATTGTTTTAAGAAGCCTTAAAAATATATAGCCTGGTTTTTATTTTTTTTTAAAAGGTCTCTAAGTTAGATTTTTACAATCCAGTTCCTGGCATCTAAATATCAGTAGTGCTGATTTTGAGTTACTGAGTGCTCCTGCATAGTTAACAGTTTTGAAAACAGCTCTCTTAAGGTACTTGAGCAAGGATGTAGTTTTAGAGTTTTTAGAACCAGGTTTCTTCTGGTGTCATGATCTGACACTGAAGAGTGGGATTTTGAAATGCCGCAAGTCTTAGTTAAGGCAATGACAAGTGCAGTCTCACATTTAGGCACCTGGGAATTTACAGGCTTATGGACTTAAGCACTTGATACTGAAACTCTATTCCGGCTGTAATCAACTAAAAATCTAAGGGGAATTTATGAAATTTGGAGGTCACTATGAGTCTGAATGATGTTCATCTACCTAAAAAGAAATTACAGACGAGTGGGAAAGCGCTGTACTCAGCATGTGTACAGCACAGCACAAGTACGTACTGATTATTTTACCTGTAAACAGCAGAATTTACACTAAGCCTTTGCTATTGCTTAGAGCTACCATTCAGGAAGAATTGAATAACCAACAAAAATAATCATCTGGGGGTGGTGCTGGTAGTATTTTTGCTTCAGGAATTGCCAATGGCATTTGATGAATTATTTCCACTTCATTCTTTTTATAAAAAGTATCATCCATGATCTAAAATTTGTCAAAAAACCTATGAATTAATAATAGAGCATCTTGACTGATCCAAATATTAAAACCTTTCTTAACGCCATCTAAGTGCCACAATGCCTTTGCGAGATATTTTCATGATAGAGAAGGATAACTGCCTTTGCTCCCAGTGTTCATTCATGCCTTGCCAGAAGACAAAGGCCTTAGGCTTACATATCCCCCGCAGAGGTTTCAGCATTTTTTCAGTAGTTTTTCAACTAGTTTTTTCAACTAGCTTTCAATAATCAAAACCCTTTCATTAGCTCAGGTCCCTGTCCCATATGACTTTGCTTGCACATAGGCTTGTGGTATCCAACACACATGCTCTGTTGAACGACACCAATTTTTTTTTTTTTTTTTTTTTTTTTCCAGCAGGAATACTGATATTTACCTCTTAGGCTGCAGCATCTGTGTCTAAATGAATGAGTAAAGGTAAAGAATTTTGAGAATCAAATGTTACAGAAGTAACACATGGTGAGGAAAACAGAATGGGCCTTAAATCTACACAGTGAACGGAGATTTGCACTGACAACAACTTGTTAACTTTGTGACAGGCTGTTTTACCACCTAACACAGAATTATGATAATCATAACCTTCTTACCAGTGGCTTGTCAATGACAGGCCTTATGGAAAAAGTTTGTTTTGAGAAGATATTTCAATAAAGAGAAAGCGATCGACTGCTGCATAGGAGAGGCAGTTTCTCTACATCCATGAGCCCAGGGAGGAAATGGAGAGAGCAGTTGCACTTGTCTATACAGGAACAAAAGGGAAGGGGCTAGACATTTCAACTGACTGCTTTGGTGACGGAGAATTTGGTCACAGCAGCGGGGATAATTCAGTTGCTATTCTTTGCAGCAGAATTGTGAAGAAACTCCAGGAAGACCATATGTGAAATATGTAGGTAAGAGAGAGAGGGGTTGCAAATAGTCAGTGTAGCAGATAATCGAAGTGCAGGTGATGAGGGCTGGCCTAGCACGATGAATTGCAATGGGTGCACCTGGAAGATGCCCCAAAAAGAAACTCAGTAGAAGGCAGCTTGATTCAAGGAGAAAGAAGGGATCTGTTCTAGAAACATTTATCTATTTTGTTTTTCTGAAAGATTTATGATGAAAATGAAATAACATTCTCCTTTTTTTCTATTTGTGCATTATTTCTCCAAAGGTGCTAGAATTACTCTTTTTTTCTCAGAAACAAATACTAAATTTTCTGAATACTAAATTTCCCTGATTAATTCTAAAGTTTTCCATTACTAAAAATACAAGTCCTATGTTACATCTTCAACAAATACATTTGCTACAGTAAATGAAACTGAACAATAAAACTACTGAGAATCAAGTGAGAATCCTTATTTGTCAGCATTTTAAATGAATTGTGCAAAGCTGAAATATCTTATTTATAGAGATGAAAGTTCAGCTATTTAGACAATGAGTAATTTGGTTTCTAAAGATGAAAAACTCTAAGGAGTGACTGCAAGTGCTGTTGAAATCCTGCACTACAAGAGGTAATGCAGTTATTTTTTTCCATAGTATATTTAGTACATAGTGTTGCAAAGCTATAATTCCAAAATTTTCCTTCCGAGTATATAACATGCAATAATAATACTTAGAACTGTCTGATCACAAAGGGTTTTTACAAGCTCAGCAAAACCAGCAAAATCTTTACTATTTCCAGTGCACATTTCTGAAAAGAAGCTACCCAAAACAAAAAAATTCCACCTTCAGTCAGACTGCTTATTTTTTATTATTGGTGTAGAGGTGCTTAAAATAGGCTTGATGGCAAACAGATTAAAAGAAACAGAGTCTCTGAAAAAGTTGGGGTTTTTTTTCTGTTTGGGGGAAGAACGGATTAGTGCTCAAACCAATGTTTTGGGTGTCCTAGATAATAACTATGGAAATAAAGGTTAAGTGATGACCTGAACCTTTTCAAAAAGCAGAACATAAGCATAAATATCCTACCTAAAAATTTCAAACCCATCTTAATCTAAGTGCAAGAACTGTTTCTAAAGTAAAGTTAATTGTACTTATTCCTTCCTCTTTTTTTTTCCCCCTATATATATATATATATATATATATATATATATATATATAAAAATATGCCATTTTTGTATTTGGCATGTCTTTTGCACCAAATACTTCAGTGACAAACACTGCAGTTGAGACCCCTACTATAGCACCAAGGTAGAAAATGTGGTTATTGACTCATGTATGTACGGGGTTTTTTTAAAAAAAGCGCATGGTTACTCTTCTCTTTGTTTTAATATGATTTTTATGCAGATCCTGAGAGTGAGATGTAGGTTAACAGAAAATGACACCCAGAAACACAAGACAGCCTAAGTAAATCGTCAGCAGCTTAACCATGTGACAAACCCAGGGGCAACTCAAAGGCAGCTATTGCCTGTGGAGTCTGCCAAGAAGCCAGATGCCATCACCAGAAAAACACCTTCCATAGCTCAGCATCTGTGTCCTAGCAGTGCTCTCCACACAAAGGAAAAGGAGGAGGAGGAGAAAGAGAAGGAAAGGTGCCTATAAAATTGTTAAAGGAAATGTACATACACATGAAAGTAACCCTTATTTGAATTTAAAAATCTGAAATTTGGAAAAATCAAAGCTTTTGCTAAATGTAAACAAGATCCTTTCAAATACATATATATTTTGTGGTAAAAGTATGTTTTCTTTTCTTTTACAATATATTTGTGCATGTGCTACCTGTTAAAACAGTGCATTTTATAAATTTGTTTTGATGAAATTTTATGTCTCGGTGGCATTTTCTCAGTTTGTTGCAAGAAAAATTTTAACTAATCAGAATAAGGTGAGTTTTATAGATCTGTTAGTACTGTGGGACAGACCCTCCTTTCATTTTCACATGTGACATCATGCAGGTAACAGTAGCTTACTATTTAAGAACAAAACATACAGCAATTATGCAACATCAACTTAACTCATAGGTTAAGGCTAAATAAGTGAGAACTGTTTGGCTTCACAGGGGTATATCTGAAATGGCGTCGATCAAGTATAGCTACATGAAGTTGGAGTAACAATTAGGGAAAAAGTGTTTAATTTAGAAATACAGTAAATAATAAGTAACAATACACATAAATACTGCTGTGTCTCTATAGAATCCAAGTGTCATAATATATGTACATGGTTCCTTTTAACAGCATCATTCCTTTCTTTCCATTGTTTGTACATGCCTAACCTATCCATAGTGGACATAACAATCTGATTTTAAACACCTGTATATCATCCTACAGAGCGTGAATAGTCTCTACTTCCTATAATAACGCAGAAAACTTTGCAAAAAGGCATTAAGGTGTCACATGAGATGGCAGTTAATGAATTGTCATAACTAATGTCATAAAACCAAAGATTGTTGCAGTGATTACTTATGCACTTGCTGGTTAATGTTCTCTCAGATTTACTGAAGCCCAATACATGCAAACTAACTGTATTTGTGAAAATACAAATAATACATTTTGTAGTCACAGGTGGAATCAGAAGACTTCAGTTTTCCCTATATGTTCAGGTGTGCACTTACTGGGAAAAAAAAATAATAATAAAAATCTTTCTCAGCTAAAAGAATGATTTTACCAGTAATTCATATTCATTCACTTTAGGTGTGTTGGTTTTTTTTTTTAATTATTAACAGCAGTAATTTCAGTGTCTGTCAGTTGCTATTCTATATATTGCCACGGGAAATTTTTATGTGGCCCCATATTCCACTCAATCCCTGTCTCCTTAGGAGATACACATGCCTGTTTTGCTTCTCTCTCAAGCTGCAAAGTCACAGATACCTAATTTCACCGCTGAGCGTCTGCCAGTTCCAGCTCCTTTTAGTGACCACATATTCATCGTACTCGTTCAGGAAGAGAAAAAAAACATTCTCGTTGCTTCTACTGCCCTGCTGCGGAAAATGGCCAACCCATACCAAAAATAAAAGAATCTCTACACATTTTTGATACTGCAGCTTGCATTGTTGTAGTACTGCAGAGTCAAGATCCCCTTATGCAAAATAACAGCTTTATTTTGTTAAAAGGCCCTAACTTTAAGTGGACCATGGAATATTTATGGCTCTCAGTAGTCCTTTGAAAGAGTTATCTTATGTTTTTATGCCGATCATGGGTCAGAGGTTCAAATCAGCACTTCTTTCTGTCACTCCTTATATGTTTTACTATAATTTACAGCTCAGCAAGAGGACTCATAAAACAAAAGTGTCTATTTTACTTCAGCAACTAATTCTAGCTAATCAAAGCTTTCCAGCAAAACAACCCAGCATGAAACTCTGCGTGGAAAATATGCAGAGAACAAAGCGTTTTGTCAAATAACACATCTCATGATGTAAACACATATGTCTCTTATAGGAAATTTTATCGCTTCCACATTATCGGCACACAAAAGGAGCATTCTTGTCGCAGACCTGGTGTGACTGTGGAGCCATCGTCATTGGAAACAAGAGCCTGATTAGGTTCCCACACAGATATGAATAGATTTTCTTTTTTTAGTGTAATGCTGCCTTTCTTATTTTTTAAACAGACTAGTAATTGTGGCTGTAAAAACAGTGAATTGTGTTTGGACGACATTTGTTTCTTCATATTTTTTTAGCTACCCAATGACACCAATTATCCCATATGGTTGTCCTCTTCTGGAAAGTCTGAGTTAATCCACAGCTGTGAAGATGAAGACGCACCCAGCAGGCTCTAAATCTGGTGGGTCTCTTGTCTGCTAATAAAGTCCACAGTCTGCTGGACAGATGTTAAGAGGATCTGTTAAATAAGTCAGTGACAAAGACACAGACTTCTGCTGGGGAAAATAATTGGCAAAACCGTATCTATTCTTCATAGATTTTCATTTCTTGACTTCTCTTTTGGAGAAGCAAATTTTCATTACTTGATAAAGAGAGTCCACAGCACATGTAATATGTCCTGCTCAAAATATGAATGGACTAAATGATCACATTGGCATGTGTTCTGAAGAAATGATAGATCTTTTTGTCATTGACTTATTCTTCCAACTGTATTTCCTGCACTGTCATTTTAAGTTTGGCTTTATTCATCATAGTACGGGTTTGTACTGGGAGATCCTGAATAACTATTGCCAACTATAAAATATCTCCTTAAATTTTTAATGTAATCGAAAGTGTAAACTGAAGAAGAAAGTACCATCTGACTGATTATTCTTTACATGTTATTAATGTTGCTTATTCTTAAATAAAGGGATTACAGATAATAGATCTTCAACGCCAAGGCTCATGTTGATGCTCTGGTAATAAAAAACAACCCAACAACAAAAAACAAACAAGCAAAAAAAGTGGAATGAGAAGATACCTGCAGCAAGATCTATGTTTAGAGACTTACTCACTTTTGCCTATCCTCACCTGTTTATCATCATGGCCTGACACCACAGATATCCCCTCCCAAAGTCTTCACTTTTTTTTTTTTTTTTTTAATCCTTTCCAAACAGACTGAGTGTTGGTCTGCTGAGAATATGATGCTAAGCCACTTTTCCTGTAGAGTTTTTAAACTGGGCCTCTGAGAAAGGGTTCGATACAATTCAATGACTGAAGTAATACCTTTGTCCATCTGAGCATTAAATGGCCCATTGAAATACAGCTTAGTTAGAAAGAATTTCAGTAAATGGTGCTTTCTAATTTTTTTTTTATTATTATTATTCCTCTCCCAACAGATTACAGCCTGGATCTGAAAATGCAGCTCAATCACTTTTGGTTGCCTCTCAGGTCAGGCCTTTAGCCAGTGTTAATTAAATATAACCCCTTTAGAATACTGGAGGTTAAATGAGAGCAACAAACTGGTCATCTTCAAAATATTACCTCATGCTCTCCAGAAAGCTGTAATCTATTTGGGACGGCCCTCATTTAAACACATCAGTGTTAAGAAGGAAAATTTATTGGGGAGGGGGGGGGGATCCATGCTAAATGCTATTTTGTCCAACAGCTAGTAATCACAAAACATTAAACACCTATTTCCACGCAATATACCACGTCTATTGTGTTTAACTAACACACATCATAAAGGAAAGTGCTGCAGCAGACAATTTAGGCTGTAGCAGCACATACAGCACAATTTTCAACTTGATAAAGTGAAACTATAAAGAATCAATGCGTAAGTCAGACAGCTTCCATACCTAATACTCTTCCCTGCAGCTATTACAAGTTCACATTTTTGTCTCTAGTAGGCATGAACATTAGTATACCTTCAGTTTCACGTCTTCAGTCACATTTTGTTGTCTGTGCCATACAATTTGACCAGACCATGAAATTGGAAAGTAGCTGAAATTGTCTTTTTTCATCTTAATGATTTTAAATGAGAAAGGGAGGTTTTTTTCTGTAAGCTATTTGTTTACTGCTTTGTAAAAAGTTTCCTAAAGTGTTCGTAACAATTTTACTACTAAATTAGTTGAAAGAAAGCTTTTTAATACATGGTAATTAGTCTTGTCTTTCTGAACATGACTTTACTGTAAATACTCCTCCTTGACTATCCCTTTGTCCCAAGATTCCTTAGAAGAACGCAACCAAGCGATAATTTAGCATTATTGCTGCTTCAGTGCACTAATCGCTTAAAGAGCAGCAAGGACCCTATGTTCACTGCCACAAGGCTCCTACAGCCTCCTGGCCCAAGGCAGGCTTCCCAGCCCAGCAGCATCCAGATGTCAAGAGGAATATCCAGGTCCTGGTGCAGCATGCCGCTCCATTCCAGTATGGCCGAAACATCTGTTTCATCTGCTGGCATACAACCTGCTGAATACGCTGAGGCTGCCGCACAAAGTAGGGAACTGAATGAGGGTGGGAGTGAAATACTGCAGTTGCATAGCTCAGTGTATGTATATCACTAAAAAACTCTATGCAGACACAAAAATTAACACAAAATGCTTGGAACCCCAAAACTGGAGTTTGGTCATTTGCTGTCTCAAATGGAGCTCTCTGGACTAAAAATCTAGACAAATAGTAGGAAGGACAATGTGATAATTAAAGAAACCCCGAACCCTTTCTACACAATATAAGCTTAGCATTTTTTTCTTCTAATGAAGGAAGAGGCCAGATCACCTTCACTTCTCATCTTACTTATTTTATCCTGGTTTAACTCCTTATGGTGTAGAAAAGAACAAAAGAAGAAAAAGCACAGCAGTATGTAACACAAATTCCCTGTTGTGGTTATAACAACTGCTCTTTATGCAAAGTACCAAAAAAATGAGGTAAACTTAGGCATCTATTTAACAGTTTCCTATAGAGAGTAATTCAGTTCTAAAACAATAAGCAACTTCTGTCTAAAAGATAGGAATATGTAAACATTTTATACTGAGGCATGACAAAAACCTTAAACAGTTTAATTGATCTAGATTAAGTTCAGACAAGGAATAAAGGCATGCTGACTGTTCTCATCTCTCCCACTTTGTGTATCTATCTATTCTCTTCTATTTTTTCTAGCAACAAAAATGGAATAGCTGCATTTTACCATGCAAATTCTTTGAGTCATTTATGAGAGCAAGATCAAAGCCCCAACTGAGAATGCATCTTTTTCGCTGTGTTTTTTCTCAAGTGGAGGACTTAATGAGAGGTGGTTTAACCAGGAGTCTTCCTCTGCAACTGCAGAGCAGGGGCACTCTCGCAGCACAATCCTTTGGCTTAGACTTTCCTCTGGCCAGCCTGGGGACATGGCTCATGTCAGTGCCAGAAACCAGGAGCACAGAAGGCAGGAGGGACTAAATACTTCTGTGTCCCACCTCTGCACGGGGTGAGAACCTGTACCCAGAAACTAGAAGCATCCCTCAGACCTTCCATAAACACACCCTCTGTGAGCCTGAACAAGTCACCATTACTTTTATGCTGCTCAGAAATGGATGCACAGTTACTGCATTACTGCAGCGTCTGAACTAGGTATATCTGAATACAATGAAGTATTCCTATTAAAGATAAAATGTGAGCATTAATAAAAATCTAATATTTTAATAAAATATTGAAAAGAAAAACGAGAATGCAACAATATGTAAAAATTTCATCAAATGTCTATAGCCCTTTCCTCTGCAGGCAGACAGCAGACATGTCAATAAAATCTTTCTCTTAAGTACAAAGATCCACATTCCTTCATTTAATGCTGTCAGATTACCGATATACTACTTTTTTATCACAATTCTCCTGTTACTTACCATGCACAGGAAAGAACACAACTGATTTATCTTTTTGATTCTCCCAGATTGTATGTTGTACCTCACAGCTTGGATATCAGCAAAAAATCTTTAACTTTTTACGATATTATAAAATAACTGTGACACACCCTGCTTAAAACTATTATATATTTGATATAAAAGGAAACACATAAATAAAATATAAGTTAATTTAAGCCTAAATACCTTTGGTAGAAAGCCAGTCACAGGAAAGGACAACCGCACTTGCTTGAAAAAGTAATTTTGAGTTTCCAGTGGATAACATTATTCAACAAAAAATGAGAAATGTTGAAGATAAATCTTTATATAATTTTCCTATGTTTGCTTCTATTAGAACTTGCTTTTGGCATTTTTATAGCATAAATTCAACCTCATCAAAATTGTGGATAGCGCTAAATTTAACGGAGTAACAAGCTCAGCTAGGAAAGAAAGCAAGGACCAGAAAACATGGCTCCAAAGATACCTGCAAACAAAGGCTCTAGTATTTTAAACTCCTTCTCATGTATCCAAGGAAAGAAAATAAGCAGCACTTATTTAAAATAAAAATATAACCAGATCTACCAGGAAAATATGAAAATATAACCAGATGGTTGCATCGGAGAGCAGTTTTTTCATTCACTTTATGCTACCATAATACTACCTTCTCTGGTGACACTGTAAATCAAATCATTCATAAAAAGAATTTAGAACATTTTCTGATATTCCTTTAGAAGCTCTTCCAAAAATCAGGGTTTTATTCCTTACTGTTAATATAAAGTATGCTTAACAATAAAAGTGAGAGGTCTATATGAAGAGCAAGTAACTCCTGAATTCAGACAGTTTCACACACTTTATATGTAGAAATGTGTTCTGGACAAAAGCTAGTGTAAAATGAAGGGGCTGCTTAAGGAGAACTCCTGTGATAAGGGAAATAAAATTATATGATTGAAAAGCAATTAATTACAGTAAGTTTTCTGAATGGATGATAGCTATCAAAGCTTATCAAATTTTGCATTTCAGAATTTCATATATTTCTCTAAAAAAAATGTTAAACACATAGATGGGCTTTGTGAGAGAAATCAGGAGTTTCATTCATGCTCATGTCAGCAGGATTACAAGCAATTATGAGTAACTGCTTGTTGAGCTGTGTGAAACGAGTTGGTGAATGAGTTTCCTAGTAAGCACATGTCCATGTCATTGGTATGATTGCCAGTAATGTAGACAATCTTAGTTGAAGAGGTCTAAAAACATAATTATTCTCCTAATCCTACAGGGGATGAAATCAATTCAGGACAGAAGATGATTGTGTGATTGCTACTTCTAGTGTAGACCTTCTAGGTTTGTCAACTGGGCAGCAGACACTAAAACAGAGGCATAAGTAAAAGAAAAAGAAATTAGGACATGGGAAAAATAAGTGGCAATAAACCTTCTCTAGAAATAAGATCTGGCATAGGTTGGTGAGTTCATTCACCATCTGACCACCCAGATGGAGAAATTGTCAAATATAAAGATTGCACTATTTTCCTGTGTAGTCAGAACGAGAAAAGTAAATGCTCACCTACCACTGCTAATCATGCTGAGAAACAAAAGAAGTGCAGTTAGATTTCCACACACTTCCGTGACAGAATAATGAGACACCATCCCAATAATAAATGGATGCAAGTCAGGAAAAAGGAAGAGTCCCATTTAAACTACCTCCCTCAATTCCCAAGTCTGAATCCCCACCTTGTGAGAAGGTGCCGAGGCAGCTCTACATTTAAGAGCTGAATTTTTGAAAGTGTTGCTTAGGGTTTGGAGCTGTAATGTTTTCTTACTTTTATAAGAGACACAGACAGTTCATGTGGTAACTCGCAGCCATTCTATTATTTTCACAAGCAAAAATGGACCAAAGACAGAAATATAATAAATATATACTGGCTCTACTGATCAGGAGAAGCTTTATCAGTCAGCTGGGGCACATCTGGGAAAAAAGTCACTCAGGTGCATCTCTAGCATCCCATTCAATTAACATACCATTAAAAATGGTTTGTCCCTGTTCAGCCTGCTGCGTTACCTGATAAGTCAACATATTTAAAATGTATATTTAAATGCAGAAAACAGTGAAATGTTTTCTTTGTGAAGCAGAAAACAAGCCCAGTTTACAGGTATTTTAAAGCATTAGAAATAATTGTGCTTTACAGGCTGCTTAGCAGATCTCTCACACTGATCTTTTACTGTATATTTAGAACTTTCATATACCTTCAAGCAAAATTAAATAATTTCCTTAAAGAAAGTGCACACAAAATTATGCAAAATATGTTCAAATGTGCTTATAAAAATTACATCTAAATAAAATTCATATTTGAACCTCAAAACCAGGTAACTAGGAACTTACTATTACAAATTCATTGTAAATTGATGTATTTTACACAAGTAAATGTGAATTTGGCATATGCCTGCCATGCTTTCTGAACTGCAGTGGGTGTGATGGTATTTCAGCAATGGTGCTGGGACCAGATTAAAATGGTTATGAGGCTTCAATTTAGCCCTCCCCTAAGTGTTGAAGAATGCAGCAGAAGAAATGGTCTGGGTGAATTACTATGGATAATTCACAGATGTGTTATTTAATAAAGCTGTAGACTAGTTAAATCTGGTCACTCTTTCTAGTGTGTAGGACAAAGGATGCAACATTTTTGAAAGGACTTTACTTCTTATCTCTCACTTCGCTTCCAAAAATGCCAGTGGACATGACAACACACTCACAATTCCTGCACCTGAAATACTTCATTTGTTTCCAAGCTTAGCTGCTTGCTGTGGATCCTGCACAATACCAAAATATCCGCTATTGTGTTGACTTTACTAGATTTTGTGAATGATTCATTTAAGTCTTGAATAATCCCTTTAATACTCCCATTTAAGCATGATGTGTTTTTCTTCCTGTATTCCTTAAGATGCTCCTCCAGCCAGTCTCTTTTTTTCAGGACTGATATGAAAGCCTTCTGTTGTGCACCATCACCATATGCAGCCTTCGTAATCAGTCTTAAGAATAGACAGATGATTCCAATACTTTCTATGAGTTAGAACATTTTTCTAGTTTCTCAATCATATGGATTCTAAAAACATCAGAGACCAAATACACACAGATTTTAGACAAGCAGGGTGTTGGAGGCAATACCATTCCTATTTCGTCATCTAAAAAGACTCTACTCAGTGGTAGCAATATCTACACACTGATTTGATGAGTTCTATCTCATCTTCCATGAATTGCCTTTTCTTTTTGAATTGGATCAGTGGGAGGGAATGCTCTCTTTTAATCAAAGACCCTCCAAAATAAGGCAGGAGATAATATCATGCACCTTTAAGAGAATTTTGCTTCTTTTTAAGCATGTGTGCAGTGTGTGTGTGTATGTCTACACCTAGAAGGTCTCCTCTAACCATCATTATTCGTAGAACTTTTACTTCAGATAAAAGGTGAGTTATTAAGTTTGCTTTTTCTGTAGAAATTAGTCAGGAAAGCATGATCATACAGAACTGTATTGTTTTCCTTTGTGTATAGACCTGACTTAAAAGGCATTTTTGTCTTTAATGTGATTGCTGCTAAGTTCCTAAACATCCAAATATTTTAACACCTTCACAGGAAAAAATCCTTCATGTTTGTAATTTGTAGCCCAATTGAACAGCTTACTCCATGGTTATCAGAAGTATAACAAAATTCCAGAAACATATTCACTCGCAGCTAATTCCTGTAAGGCATACACCATATACATTTCTAGAAAGCTTGAAGGAATCCAACTGCCAGCTCAGAGTATGCCTCACAGTCAGCCTATTCCCCAAAGGGATGCCACAGTTTTAAAAGAGCTTTAAAAAATCTTGCTCGTCCCCTGATGGCACTCTGTAGTACCAGTGCCTCTGGTGCTCTGTCAGTAAATGCAGCAGTAACTTATTTGCTTCTTACTGGCTTCTGAGTGAATACATACCCCAGGGAGGGAGCTTTGCAAAGCACAATTATTTTAAAATAGAGCCTGGGCTTTCAGTGAGGGGCAGCCAGTGGTTAAGGCAGCAAGAATGTCTTGTTGACGCTGGGGGCTCAGCCTCCTCCAGTCACTTGGGCTCAAGCTTCTGCCTTGATACAGACTGAAGAGACACAGGAAACCTCCTGCAATCCTGGCTATAAGGATGACATCCTTCAAACATACAAGGTTCCTGATAAGTGAGTTTATGTCTGTGCCATTTATGATCTCAAAGGTAAATTCTTCCCGGAACAGCACATGTGCCTAGAAGGCAGCCGTCCTGCTTGGTAAGATCTAAAGGTGCAAAAGATGGGAAACATGCCAGGACCCTGATCCCTAGATGCCAGACTGAAGTCCTCCCTCTTGGGAGAGGAGAGCAGGTGCAGGACAGGAGCACTTCCCAAGGTGGAGTTGCTTAGTCATCTGAATGGAACAGAAACAGCCTGGGTGACAGGCCGGTGGCTGTGTCCTTCCTGCAACGGGAGGAAACACAAGCCCAGGACTGGACTTAGCCTTGCCACATCAGAGACAAGTACTAGAACTGCTACAGACTATAGAAACTGTCTCTTTCTTAAACAGTCTTATAAATTTTTTATTAAATAATGTGACACTGTTCCATTAAGCAAGAATGAGAGTAACAAAGACACGCTGTTTAAAGCAGTCATTGGAGACGCAGGGAATTAAATGGGTGAGAAAAGGGTCTTGCAGCTGCAATGCTGCTGTACCAGGCTGATTACTCTAGCTAATGGTTTTGTTTGTCTGTCTGTCTATTTTTACTATCTTGAAGAGAATAGGGAGACTCCCTCAGATTTTGACCAGGGATGCCATTACTGGAGGAGCTTGGAAAATCCTCCTGGCAAAAATTTCATCAGAATCGGTATTTTACTGCAAAAAGTCTCAGTGCTGATGGGCTGTCTTTTCCTGATGAAAATCACTTTGCCAGATCATTCAGGGCTTATGCTGAGAAGGAGTAGGAGAAGATGGATTATTAACAAATTCTGCAAAGAAAGGAGGTCATATAGTAAAATATTGACTCAATGACATCATTTTCATTGATACTGCCACTGATATAACTCAACTTGATAACACAGATATTATATACAGAGACATAAACATTCAAGTGGGGAAAGGCACAAGCATAACTATTTCATTGATTTTAATTAATTTTTCCTAAGTATTGCAAGGTTGGCATATTTTAAATTTTATTTTTATTAAAGGCCTTGCTTGGTCTCTCAGACCCCTAATAAAATCCTCCTTCGACCTCTTTCCTTACTCTGCTACAACTAAATTTCTACATAAGAAAAGGACCAAAATATTTAATTTACTACTTCCGTATACTGAAATTTGCACACACTGTTCCCTTCACTTAGGCCACTATTCACTGTATCATAATAAGCAACATTCTCTTAAAATATGCCCACCTAGAGCTCAGTAGTCTTTGAATGCTAGATAAAATCATTCTATAAGGCTAATGAAGACAGAAACTCTGCCTGTAACAATATTAAGTTTGTTTTCTCTAGTGATTCGAAGAAGTGAGCAATCTGTCAGTAATACATTGAGGGAAATTACTTGTCTTGTAGGAATTCCCGCTGACAGTCACTCACTCACAGTGCTGACCCAAACATCTACCCGCTGACAAACAAATTACACTGTCTAACTTTGAAAAGGTAACTAGCTGTTTTTAATTTTGATTGGTCTCACCAAATCTTTCACATTTACCCAATCCCCATTCTTAGTCATGTTAAAAAAAAAAAAAAAGGAAAACCCTGTAGTTTTTGCATTTGAAAAAAAATTATTATTGCCTACATCCGAGAGAGTTATGTCAGATAAAACTGTTAAACTGTGTCTAACCAACATTAAGACTGGCAGCCCTGCCAGTGACTGACTGGGTGAGTGAACACATTACCGAGACAGCATTGTAGAAATTAATTTTCTTCAATAAAGTGATTTTTAAGGCTCATATATTTCACAATCTAAACATATGTCACTGTTTCATAAACAAAATAAATGGATTAAAATAATACATTACCAATATGCTGACACATGGAGATATTTTAATTAGAAATACTTAAACTGCGTGATATTTAACTGCTATATTTGTTGAAGAGGCGCATGCATCATTTAATAAGACATAAGGCAGGTACATCACTTTGCATGATGTGGTACCAGAGTGGGACCAAATCACCTCCAGTGTGAGCTATCACTATCAGATCACATTAGCCCCACTAAAAAATTGCTTCAGGGTTATAACATATAGAGGAAACTCCGCAAGAGCAGCAGTCCACTAAAACAACTTTTTCATTGAAATAATAAGTCACCAAGATTCTAGTTCCTGAGAATAATATTTCTTCATAAAAGGCCACATTTAACATCTTAGCTATTTAAAGGCCATATTTACATGACTGTCGCATTACATTGGCCTCTTTCCTGCACATTCTTCTTGACTTACTTTAAGGACCAGCACTAAAATAGCTGAGGAAAGCAAATGTCAACTATGTCCTGAAATTTATATGTGTGAGAGAATTGGAATAAGTAGAAATGTAATATATTGTTTACTGTACGAGTGCCCTCTGTTCTCTAAAGGTCAAAAGCATTGTAACCTTAGAGTTACAGTTTCTGATTGTTCCCAGGGTTAAATACATTATCAAAATTAATGGTTCAAACCCCTCAACCTTCAGATATATGAGTATTCATGCCTCCATCTGCTGAACTGTTCAACTAAAAATAGCATTCTTTGGCCTTCCCTCAACTAATATTGTGCCCCTGAGGCAGACTGTGCAATGCTTCAGCAGCGCACTGGATCCGCACCCAGCAGTATAAAAAAAAGGTCATTTACTTTGTCTGCAATGAGAAGAGAGTATGGAGGAGTAGGATGAGATGGGAGGGGAGAAAAGAAATAGACAAATACGTGTTTACTTAAAATTTAATTTTTTTTTTTTAAACGGATTATAAAAACTTTAGGCTTCAAGAACACAGCTGCAACTATAGTTAAGACCTGCCAAGGTTCATTAGTGTTATAAGCGATAAATTTTGAAGGACAAATTACACAAATAGTTTGGGGAAAGAGTCATGAGCAAAAGCTTTTTTATATTACTTTTTTTTCGTAGAGCTCACTTTGTTTGGGAATAACTCAGCTAGCATCATTGTAGTGCTTCCATTTCTATCAACAGTTTATCGGTTGTGGTTGAGAGAGTTGCAACATTTCCTTATTTACCACATAAACTGCTTTGTAGAAATATCTAAGAATGAAGACAGTTTTTTTTAAACAACAAAGAGCATACAGTATCTTTCCTTGTTTGAAAGTAAGGACATATAGGTGCCACCTCTGCCACCACTAGGACTTCCCAGTAACTGGTGTTACCAACACCATGAGAGCTGGGAAAACCTATTTCATAATCAAGTTCTCCCATTCAGCAAAATTACTGGGCACACATATCTAGTATCTGTTAATATCAGTGCAATCATCTGACAACTAGGGAAAAATTTCAGGGAAATGGAAAAGGGGAAGAACTCTGGAGAAGGTGGGTATCAAAAAAAGAGGATCACAGAGGAAATTATTGTCAGGTTTTACTGCTCACACTGATTAATTAAAGCAACAGGCTTTTGTGACACCCAGGCATCAGAACTGGTTCACACACCACGGTGCATACCTGCTACAGGTGTATTTGCTAATATATCTGTAAACTACTTAGCAGAAGACTGATTTGACGAGATTCACTCACAAATGTTTGAAGCTGGAGGGGTGAACAGAAGTAGCTTGGGTTCTTCTTCTTGGTCCATACCTAGAGAACTGTTCCCTCATCAGCCAGACCCTCCCTCACTTCAGGAGTCCTAACGAGGCTTGGTCCTATCACACATATTATTTAAATCTTGGCCAATCTGTTGAGGAAACTGTTGAGACAGGGCTGAGCTGTCAATGGGAAGTGTGGAACACAGAGTTTTAAGTCTTTTTTGTCAACAACATCATCAATGCCAGCCTCGTGAGATCAGTATACAGATAAAAATAAGCTGATGTCAACCCGAAGCAGCGTAAGCCACCACTTCAGGAACACAGACTGGCATAAATGTGTGGTAATTACTACTTTCTGTCAGGATACTAAAAGCTGCAACTGAATATTAATGGTATTTTACCACTAGCTGATTAATGTGATTCAAAATCTTTAGAGTAGATGGGTCAAACAGGTCTGTTGCTGAAGAAGAATTTAATTTTAATTCAATTTTATTTTTTTTAATGCAAGGCCCATGAGAGTAAAACTAGTTACTTGAGAAATTCCTAGATACGATTTCAATAAAGTTTTTTTAACTCATGGAGGCGCATAATCCACTGGTGAGCACAGACATACAATTCAGAGAAAATACATTTTGATACCAATGTGCTAAATAGCTTGAATAAGATGGGCAAATCATTAATTACAAATTGCCTGCTGGAGAAACATCCTCTGTGGAATAATTGCTGTCGTTAGATGATGCACCTGAGAGTAAATTGTTTTCTGTGCTATTAGATTCAGAGCTTCCATAAAAGTTGTTCTAACACACAGAAAGATGAGAAGGAAAAATTGCTGCTAGCTCCTACCTGAAGTGTGGTTAAAAAAAACAAATGAAAAAAGAGGAGAGAGGAGTGACAGAACTTCCACTGCAGCTGTATATGGATTTTGGAATATAATTTTGGAACTAATAAAAATGCCCTGGTAAAGTGGAAATGTTAGAGCTACTGCAAAGCTTTTTTGATTGAAATAGCTTTCCTTCCACAAGTTCTCCAAACATAGGTATCACACATGCTCACAAGTAGAAACAAAACCAAACCTGCAAATGAATGAGCTCGTTCTCCCACTGGCTGAACGGAACAGAGATTAGTTCTGTGATCAGTATTTTTAAGCACTTGGGAAATACTCAGATACCATGGTCACAGCGTTGATGTAAATAAATAAGTGGGTGGGGTGCATGGAAGAAAGGAAGCAAAACAGAGAAAGAAGGGGGAAGGGAAGCAAAGATGGAAAAATGAGCTGAAATGTTACACCCCTAACAGTCTTCATGACGCATCAGGTATAACAACAAACTCCCTCCAAGAAACACACCCAAATAAGTGTTCATTTAGGAACACTTAGGGAATTTACACAAAGAGATTATTAATAGTAGGAGTAAATAAAATTTAGTTCACCAATTTGACAATCAGATAAGCAGGTATCAGCTGAAGGTTAAGTACGCTACCACTACGACCATGAACACCGACCTTTTGACCATGAAACATTAAAAGTTTTGAAGTCCCAAAAAGGTGAAATTCAAATAAAATAGGAAGTGGGGGAACAAACGAAAAAAAAAAACCCTCTTTTAAAACAAATATATCTGAAGAGAAATTCTGGCCCCTTGAGCACACAGATGTTTCTGAATTTATTAACACCACTTTCTTTGCTGGTTGTTTTCTTTTCTCTCTAATTGTGCTTGTCATGTTTAACAGCTCAGTCTATCATTTCTGCAAATTAATGAGATTGTACTATTGCTGTAGGTTCTGATCACAGCTGATGGGCAAATAGATCTGTGGGTCAAGCTACAAATGGATCTTGTGACAGAAAAGAATCGGGAATGTCTGTGGTTTAGATCCTGTTTCTGTTGCAATTGAAGCGTGTTTATCCCTCCCTGCCTTAGTCTTCTGCAGGCTCACTATTTGTTGTATTGCATTTCAAAGGTAGCAAAAATAGTCTCTCTTCACAAAGCTGATTTCTGAAGTTTTTTCTCAACTAAAGCTAATGAGACTTTTGCTTCAATAAGTATTCAAATACAGATTTTCAAAGGCTATCTGCTGTTTTTCCTTTTGAAAAACTCCCCTTTGATTTGAAGCTTATCCAAGGTACAGTCTTAACATAATACTATCATGACCCAAAAGTATTTCTAGATTTTTTTTTTCAAGTTTTGAAGGTGGGTTTGGTCAGACAGAAGCTCAAGGGGTCTTTTTCACCACTTCTGAACCATCAGTGAACAATGAGTTCTGGTTCCATTCTCACTTATTCTAAATTAACTTGGCAAGAAAAATATCAGCACTGGGTAAAGATGAGATTTTAATTTGCTTTGGTCCCTCTGAAAAATTATATACTTGCAGAAGGATAAACTAAGTACAAATTTGGATACTAACATGGCAGTACTTTGCTACTCTAGGCACAATTTATTCCTAATTCTCATCTGAACTTAACTCTAACCTAACTCAGACTGGGGTTTCAAAGGTTTACTTGCAAATAGTTACATGCATCTTTAATGGCCTTTCCTCTCATGTTCACTGTCACTTCCTTTCCACACATTTTAACTCTGAAAGCTTTTGACTGTTTCTTCATTATTTATGACATTGTTGTGTCTTTTCTTGTGAAATTAAAAACTTCTTGCCACAAAAAGCTAGCTAATAATACGGCACATAAATCTTTCTTTCACAACATTTCATTCTATATATGCCAAAAATAAATAAACGACCAAACCAGGGCTCCTGACCATGCTTGGCATCTGACCAGCTTAATGCACAGAAAGGTTGAGATTACCTAAATACAGAAGCTAAAAGAGTTTGCAATTTATTGTATTGTCAGCACCACACTGTCTAAAAAAAAAACCAACCCAAAAGCCTGGTAACACATTTATTTGATACACTCGCTGCTCCAATTAAATTGCAGCTACAGGGGAAAGACTAAATGAAAATAAAGTACAAAAAACCCCTTTGAACATATCTCCCATCAACTGGTCATATAATTAAAAAAAAAATACCATGAACTCTGCCAATATAAAACACACAGAACAATGTCTTTCACTCACAGTATCAAGGTGGGCCGCACACATTTGCAGTACCATAAGTACATAAGGTGTTAATCCTCCTGGGCTGTGCTCAAAAATTATTTAACATTCAGACTATTATTTAGCATACAGCTGGTTAGCAGTTTTCCCCTAAAATGTTGGCTTTGATCCCACATTTTTTTGTTCTGGCACATACCTGGAGCTGTAAAGGGCTGAGTCCAGAAGCAGCAGCAGCTGCCATTGTTGATGGAATGAACTGCACAGGGTAGTTATCACCTGTCGGGAGAACAATGCGTGCAGGTTCAGACAATGAGCAGAGAATAGCAGCAGACAAGTGCAAACACGGACCTAGGACTGCCTGTGCTCCACAGCACTCCTCTAAGCCTAAACATCTGCAAAAACAAAAGGCTTCGCTGGGCACAGACTTGCCATGCTCCCTTGGAACTTTTTTTGTTAGCAGATAGCTGGTAGGCAAACTGGCAAAACATAAATGTGATACTCGTGATTTTCATTTTCAAAAGCAAATGTTCAAATCAAGCGTGTAAGCTTGGGCATAGAATGGGCCTTAAGGCTGCAGCCACACAGACATGATACCCCAGGAAACCCCAGAGGAAAAAAAATTGTTATAAACCAAGAAATCTCAGCCCTGTTTAATGCAAGGTGATTTCTTTTCAGCATCAAGTGGCTTTTTCCTGGGAAAGCTACCTAGTTGGCTCAACAGAAATTGAGGTTGTTTCTTGATTTGCTTTGAGGTTCTCTGTCTTGGGACAATTCCTTTAAAGGTAGCCATAGAGAAAACCAAAATGTAATCACTTTTAAAAATAGCTCAAAATATATTTTTAACTTTCTCTTAGATCTGGGACCCTACTGAAGTTGACAGATTACACAGTTGCTCACTTACATGAAGATTTAGTTACTATAATTTCTGTGTTCTGTTCATTCGAAACTGAATATGTGTGTCCTCTGCATTGAAGGGACAACAAACACTCCCGAAAATAAGAGATACTATTGATCCAAAATAAGCATTGCAGTGTTACAGCATCTATGGGGGCTCCCACTTCTGAGCCACTGCATCAACGCATCACACAGTGCAATTGAGACCCTTAGTCAATGTAAGAAGGAAGCAAGGCTGAAATAGTTTAGCAGCGTAATCTGTAATGTAAAATTAATACAGTGATGGATAAAGTACACAGTAACTATGATTTAATGGAATATCACTTTGGCTCAAGCTTCTTATTTAAAGTCAGTGTTATGTACTATCTGTAGGCTACATTTTAACAGGCTGCTCCTCTGTATATTTTGAGATTTACAATGGTTCAGTCTCTTTTACATGATCTTTTCCACACTGAAAGCAGAATGTAGCAATGAGGAAAAATACAGAAATCCAAAATAATACAATCAGGACATTCCAAGACTCAGATTATTTTGTCAACCCCCTCAAATAATGACAGCTCAAAGTCTTTGAAGTCACTGGATTCCCCAGAACTCTCCTTTTTTACCACCTGAAGTGCTATTGTATTCAGCACACTTTAAATGTTCAGTTATGTCACTTTTTTAATAAATTGTACATGTCTAATCCACAAGGTCTCTTTGCATCATATCCATAATACCTCATCAGACCATTGAGCACAGTATGCGCTTGTACACAGTCCAGTAACAATTGGATTCTGATTGCATATGGAGCTCTGCTACAATGCATTCACTAACACTATATTGTACTGGTGTCCTATGGAGTAATGTTCAAAATATCTCCTCTTATTTTCCCCCTTCCATGAGGCTGATTTTAGTTTGCAATGATGTTGGGGTTTTTTTTCTTTAAAAAAAAAATCAACAAAAAACCCCAGATCCTTTTCTTAAAGTACTAAAGCTGTCACTTTATGGTTAAATAATTCTACTCATCTCTTTGATATTTATATGAAATTATCTGAATAAATAAGATCCTAATCTAAGTTAAATAATGTTTCTTGCAGAAATATCTTACAAGGTTTTTTAAAAAAATCACAAAGATGTTGAATTAATGATGCTTTAAATGGGGGGGAAAATAACCATCCGAGTTATCAGTGTGGACTGCCTTGCAGAACATTTAGGAGGCATTCTTTCTTTAAATATCATGAATTATTCATTCTTGCTCCACACAGCAATCTCTTCTTTCTCCCTCCCCCTCCACATAGACTTTTTAAGTTCAATACCAGTTGCTTTATTTGTACTAAAACATTTTCCATGTCAAACATATTTTTAAAAAAATCAAACTCTAAAAGAATTCCCTGCGGCACTCCTTTTTCACAGCTGTCATGCTCCTATGGTTTGAAATAGCCAGATATTTTATACACACACGCACGTGTGCGCGCGCACACACACACACACACACACACACACAGTTTTTGGCTTCACAATTTAATAGTATGTCTACCACACCCTGTAGCGTTCTCTTACTCACCTGCTGGCTACAGTTCTTTCTTTTGTTGCAGGAACAAAATCATTCTGTGGTTATGCCATTTATTTTTTATTAAAACATAATACTGTCCCTTTTCCCCCTCATTTTTACATGGTATTTTAGGAGTATCTTTGTGCTGAGAACAAAAATTAATACTCTTTCAGCTCCGGAGTACTTCTCTGAAACCAAGCAGTAAAAGCAGAGCAAAGGTACTTTTTTCTCCCTTGAGGAAACTGAGCATGCAAGGAATGTACTGGTTTTAATTTTTAATTACAGAAGGTACACATTTCCCCATCTCATTTTGTCAGTGCAAGAATGGATCAAGACCCTTCTCGGGAGCTGTCTTAGAAAGAAATCAGTCACTGTATTGTAGCAATTTTTTTCAAATTTGTTTCTCAATTTGGAATGCTTGCGTGAGGATCCATTCTTTTATATTTGTACAAAAGGCGGCAGAACATGCTCAAACAGGTCTGCTTTAGGTACCGGTGTGTGCTGGCCTTTGATAACCAGGAGCGAGAAGAATGCCGGAAGAAGAAAATCTGTCATGTTTTGCAAACTGATGTCTTCAATCTCCTTGCTGTGCTGATTGTCTATTTACATTTGGCTGCTGTTGTTTATATATAAATTGGTGTTTACAAGCCATGGAAAAGCATGCCAGACTTCTGTTTCATTTGTCAGGTTGAACATTTCCAAATGAATAAAAGCAGTGAGCAATTGTACCATGCTATTCTACATAGAAAGAATGTAAATGTTTCTTTTTGTCTTGGATAAAGCAATGAAGCTTAGTGGACTGACTTTATAGGATGTGTGGACTTACTTTCCAAATCAAGGCTTTCTGAGGTGTGAGGAAAAAAGGATGTCTGGCTCCTGTGAGGATCAGGATAGGGGGAAGGTGTTGCTTCTAAAACACAAAGGTCTTTCCTAAAACACAACTGTAAGACACAAGCTGACTCTCCTCATCTGATTTACAAAGCTTTCAGTTTGATGACGGTTTCCCCATTTTGGGATTGTAACTTAAAATCTGTCTCTTCACGAATGGACCTCAAACTGCCACTTGCACACTCTCCATGTGGAATCACAGAATAACAGGAAACAGAGTTGGAAGAGAAGAGAGAGATCACAAACTCCAGGGCTCTGCCCTCCTGGGCATAATGAACATACCTCTCCTCAGGAGAGAGCATACCTCTCCTCAGGGTGTTGTCAGGGTACAGCAAGGATACAGATGCCCACTCATGCAGCATTCCCACGCAGGGCAATGCATTTTGTTTGTCCAGTGGCATCAGGATTGAAGAAGCAGTTAAGAGAGCTAACTGGCTAAGGCAGTACTACAGAGCATCTCTTCTGTCCCATGATACTACCTTGTTTCTGCCTTTGTTCCAAGCAGGGTTTGCCACAATGCTGCCTTATTGCCATCCTCATGTCACAGCAAATTCAGTTGCCCCAACAATTGTCTGTCTGCAGGTTAAGAAATTAAATACAAAACCTCAGCTGAAAGTATTCTGTTGCCTACTACCACTTCCAGCTCTTACCTCAACATTTAGGAGTGAGGCACATATGATTGCTACAACAATTCCTGAGGTTATGGATTCCTTGTTTCAACCAGTAAAACCCAACAGGGAACACATGACAGACTTTAACTCAGTCCTGAGGAATTTCCATTAGAAACAAGGCTCATGCAGCACCTCTGCCATGCAGATACACAGCCAACTCGGTACATGTTTGATTTGATGTACGCTTTCTGTTCTCACCTGTCAAGAGGAACAGCAGCCTACTGAAAATAGCGTATGCGCTATGTAAAATGTAAACCACCTTACAGCTTTAAGAAAAACTTCTGAAAGGCCCGTTCCAAGTGGAAACTGCAGTGATGGGTATCAGTGAAATGCAGCAGATCTAAGGTGATGTTAGTTATGTGGATTAGCTACTATACTCAAGGAGATTAGATTAATTAGTTTGATGACAAATATCTCACAGTATTGGAATGTTTTGAGGTCCAGGAGGATGACAATAAGTCTGATGGTTTTGTTTGTCATGCTTTACCTAATTTTACTTTCATTGATTTCAAAGGAGTTGTCATTGATTTGCCCCAATGCAAGTAGGAACAGAACCAAGCCAAAACATTGGCTCCATTTCTCACTATTTTTGCCACCAGCCTAGGAAAACAGCCTCCATTTCTACATTTCATTGTATAGCAGTCATAGCAAAACCTCTTGTAAATTATTTTTGTGTATAAAGCAGAATGACCTAGGTAGGCAGACGAGTTGTTCTGTAGCCATTTTAATCATGGCCTTTATACATTTTATGCATGCAAGATGAAGAAATGGTTTCAAAATACACTGCAGCATATCACCCTACAAACCCTTCTAAATAAAGGTTTACAGTCTCCATACCTCAATGTCTCTACTTTAAATAATATTTTTCAGAGATACTTTCCACATCTTGCAAAGAACTGATACAATACAAAATATTTGCAGAAGGCTATCAAGCAAAATTGATCATTCATCTGCCATTATGCAGCCAGCATGGAGAGTGGCCCTCCCACTCTGCTCAGAGCAAACTGTAGCTCTGTCTGAGCTCTGCTCAAAGTACGGTCTGTCTCCTGCCCGGCATTACTCTATATCCATACTCAGTCATCATTCTACTTCCCTGTTCCCTCTTAGCCACAAAACTTGAAGGAAGTAATACTTCAGGCACTGCAAGATGGGGGAAGGAACTCTCTTCCTCCTTATCTCACTGCCTTCTCCTCTTGACCCAGGTCACTAATGGGGACACACTAATCACATTCAAGGATACTCCAGCTCACTAACTTTTCCTGGATGCGTGTGGTTAGTTAAGTGAAGGGAAATTTGAACTGGGAGAAGAGTTATAATGATATTTATGTTACCCACCAGTTCCAAGTTGTAGAGTGGTTACAGTCAGAAAGCCAGAGCACTTGCAGTACTTGGAATGCAAAATAATTATATTAACTGTGTAGCATCTCTGGGCAAGTATTAGCTTCCTAACAGCTGCCACTCTCAGCTTCCCACTGGAATAAGTGGCAACCCCCACAACCAGGTACTCTACGAGGCTTGTCAAGCGCCTGCAGGTCAATAGTCACAACAGTCATTTGAGATGCACAGCGCCCTAAAGTTTTAATTAATCCAGTATACAGTATAAATACTGAAATATGTATAAAAAATTAATTAGGTGGTCTATGCAGCTCTGATTTCTCAATTAGTACTTACCATGCCGGAAAATTATATTACATGACTTTGAGATACATAAGGAAGCATGGGACTTTGGGGATTTTTTTTTTTTCTAATGTAATTATTACTTGTCATCAGCACTTGCTAACTTTGGCCTGTTTAACCTCCTGGAGCTCCAAAATAAGGGGGGAGGGCTACAGCCACTTCATGTTATATATCCTTCCAGGCAACAGGAAACTCTGTCCTGTCAGACTTCAATATAAATCATAGCTGTATATCAGCAATCTGTCAAGTTTTCTATTCATAATGATTTTCTGAGCTCAGGAGTTCAGGAGCAACTAACTGACCATGTGCTTGGAAAGGCCTCAGAACTACTAAATTCTCCTCTCTTCTAGAGGTCCTTCCATTGAAGGCATGACCTAGTGTACTTTGGTTTAGGAATACCATTTTCTTAGTTCAAGGCATAGAGTTCAAGTGCAGATCTGCAATAGTACTTGGTAAATGCCAACTGAACAGCCATGAAATTGGTTCCCACTTAGATCATGAAGATATATTTGCATGAACATGTGCACATAATTATACCCCAAATTGTGCACCAAGGCAGGACTTCTCATCCTGGCTGCACTGTCACACTAACACTGATATGTCACTTCCAAGTCAGAGTTGGCTTATATCTAGCCCATTTTGTGGGCACAGGAAATTAAGTGACTGTGCACACAATATTTGACATCCCTTAAATGACACCATCAGTTTCAAAAGTACTCAGTTCCCACACCTCCTGTTATTGAAATTGCTGTCACTCCATTTTCTGTATGTCGAGGGAAACTGGCACTATCAAAGCTTAGTCTTGCCTACATCAAACTAGAGTAAAATGAAACAGAAACTAAACGGGCAACCAACAAGAAAATTGTAAATATCTGAAGGGTTAATCGATCTTCTATCTTTTCTCAGAAGTATGAGTGAGTCTAAACTGACAGTTCTAGAGGTGAAAGTTTCACTTCTCACAAAAGTAGAAGAGTACAGGTAGTACCAGTCAAGTTCATAAATATTCCTCAGAAATGACTGTGAAGAACCCTCTCTGTGAAAGAGTGTAACTTAATCTCCAGTTTCATTAATTCCTTAACGACTGTGCTGAGTACCAAAAATTGGAATTAATCAATTCCTATCAATTCCAATAGCATATTTGGGGTTTTTATCACGATGTCTCTCCAACAGAAACTATTAACCTGCCCAGTTACCTTTGCTGCACATGCTGTAGAATTTAATATATATATTAAATATTAAAATATTTCTTGCAAGCCATTGGGTATAATCAGATTATTGTGACTTCTGGACCTTACTAGCATCAGCTGGATGTAAACCAATAACATACTAGCAAACAGTTTACCTGTATTCTAAGATATCTGGGCCTTAATTTCTGTCTGTGCTTCAATCTTTCAACATTTGTTATAGAACTCTTTTTCTGCACTTCAGTGAGTAAAAAAAAAAAAAAAAAAAAAAAAAAAAAAAAAAAAAATCACAAACCAAAAAAGCCCTAAAGCTGTATCACCTTCTGCTATGAGATCAGTAGGATCACAGGTAAAGCAGTATAGCTCAATAAAGTGTTAGGATAGGTACTGTAAGGAACACTTTAGGGTAAGTGCAGAAATCTCTTCTTGTGCAGGAAATCATGCTGGTACTCTTCTTCCTGAGTCATTACAGTACCAAGTAGTCTACAGAGCCAAAATCAACACGATGTGATTTGACATATCACCTTTCAGGGGGGGAGCGCACAATCAACAGTTTATTTATAATGAATCATTAATAGTCACTATTCAGAAAGCATCCCAGATTAAAATGGGAAAAGCAAGGAAACTAAAGCACATGCTTTCCCTTGTCTGTGAGAAGAAAGGTATTAGCCAGGGTTGCATAGACAATTTCCACAATGGCAACTCTTACATCTTTGGAGACAAAATATTCTTCACTTTGGCCCCCAACTGTAGTGAGATCATGATGTGTATGAATAACCATCATCCTGTGCCACCTAGAGCCAGCAGCCTTTCAGAGCTCCATTAACTGATTCCTGCATACGGTGCGCCAGTTTGTCAAATTAGAGAACTTTGGGATTTCTAAACCTGAAGATAATAACTGGACAAAGATTCTGTGTTTAAAGAGGGAAGTCTCTAGACCAAGGAGTCAGACAGGAGTGGGACAAACGGAAATGCTTGATGAAATCCTGCTTGGCCTCACTTCATCTAATATTAAGTAAACTTGCTAGAAAAAAATTTTAGGTTCAACCTGGCTTTTAATTAGTATGCTGTTTACCTCATCTATTATGAGGCTTTACTTTGGATTTGACTCTGCTCCTGCTGCAGTCAACAGCAAAAAACACCACTAACATCAGTGGGAGCAGGATCAATGCTTTACTTTGTACATTTCATATTTAATGTCAAAAAAAGAAACTGGTATTTATGGTTTGTAGTTATTAGTTATCAGGCTAATATGCTAAAGGGAGCTTGACAGGGAATACTATTAATGAGCAAAATAAGGTTGCTGCTCTGGACTGAGGTCACTTACAAAGAATGTACAAATGAAAATAAGGTTGACTTTTATTTACTTAACTATCTTCCTACATTGAATTCCTTTGGCAATGTGTCTTTAAACATTTAAAGCCCTGTTTACAAGGAGGCTCTGAAAGTAGCTTCAAACCATTATATCCCTAATTGAATTCCCCAGGAGTCCTGTAAACTCAGAGGAAAAAAGAAAGAAATCATAACATTTGCTAAATCATCTCAAAACATATTTCACTGCAAGGTTATGTGACCTGTTACAAGTCTGAATGATGACTTGGATTGAACTACTGAAACCTTTTATTATTCAGATTGAAATCAAACAAAAAGTTGCCCATTTGAAGCCTGCTAATTAAATTATACTTCCCCTGACTTTTATCACTAATTAAGAGTAAGAATTTTGGCACAAAAGACAAGTATACTGAAGATAACAGAACTAAAGCTTTTGTATAATGACATGGGGAGACCAGATGCAAATTACTAGGCAAGTGGGCCAATATATTTAGAGCAAATGATTTTGTGGCAAATAAAAAAATCATGATGTTCAATAACCAATATTCCATCCACCCCCTTCAAACCAGAATATTTTTTTCAAGTGGAGTTGTAAAACTCCACATTATTTCCAACCAGCTATGCCTGTTGTGTATCATCTGTATGAGACAGATCACACAAGAAGTTACAATTAATATCTTAAAATGTTAAATAGCTTCACATCTCTGTCAGCTTACCTGGCTTGTAAGTTATTCCTGGGGGGAAGAGGAATCCCTGCTGGGCTGCAGCAGCCGCTGCCAGTGTCCGCTGGTCGTGTGGAAAAATTGGGATCATGAGCGGAGGCATGTGACCCTGAACCTGCTAAACAGAAGAGAGCCTCTGATCAGAAATAGCACAAATTTGTCTTGACAGGTATTTCTCCAGTACTGATAGTGTTCTTGTGTTCACACAGTCCTCCAGAACCTTCGCCTTAATGTAATCCCTGACAATTTCACATTATCACATCAAAGTCCTTGCTAACATTGTTTTCCCTCGGTGTCAAAGGTGTAAAAGTCTCAGTGAACTGCACGTTTTCCTACTTCTTCCTAGTTCTCTTTTTTTTCTTTTAATTAATATTCCCTAGCACAAGGTAAAAAGGTACAAAAGGTACAAAACCTTTCTAACATACCAAAGGTTCTTTAAAAAGAAGAGTGGTACGTACTCCCATTAATTTTTCACAAGTTTTCTCATCTTTGGTCACAGACAGCAGAGTGAGAAGCATTTTAGAAGTAACCTAACACTGCAGTAGCTACTTTGATGTTCAAATTTTGGTATCCTTAGGGTAATTTTAATTCTGAGATCTTACAGCATTCTATTGTTCATATATATACCAACAACTCAGGTATGTTATTTCAAAATCTCACCACAGTATTAAATAATCTTCTAGTCAACACCCCAGCTCTTAAGATTTAAGGCTCCAACATCTTGGCTCCCAATTAAACTAACATCCTTTACCACACACACCTCACTATAACATACAAATTGCTTGTCTCTCTAAGCACTTTTATACCTTTATGCACTATCCTGTAGCTTGGTAATTATGGAGCTCTATTCAGGCACCATTTCAGAATAAAACCTAGTATATCAAATTTAATTTGACCTTAATAAATGTATCAAAAAGCACAAACGTGCAAAAGCAAAAAATTCTTCTCCTTATACCAGTGTTCGTACACAACATCTAGAAAACAGGGGATGTGATAGAATCCTGTCTGTTAAATCCACATGTTAATTTCCTATTTCCTTAATTTATGCTACATGTATTTCAGAGACAGTGGTTAGGATCACAAGGAGTTTTAATCCATCATTCCTTAACCCCAGAAGTACTCAAGTGTTTGACTATGACTTTTCTGATTAGTAGTTAAGCAAACATATAATGGTTTGTATATCAAAGCTAGTAAATGTAGAAAGATTTTTTTAGGTAGAAAAAAAGAAAAATTTGCCCTCATCCTACCATAAATTGGTGGCATTAAATACTATTAAAAAGTTAAAGTACGCTTCAAGCAATTTTTTTTTTTCATTTAATTCCTAAAAAACTTTTTTGGTCAAATACCATATGTTGACCTATGACATTGTTTAAATAGTGCCAAATTTTCTTGTCATATCCCCATTACTTTCACAACCACTGATGCAATGCAGAAATGCTACTGTGTGTGTCTATGAGGGTTAATTTACCAACAACTCTTCCCTTGGGAAAGTCCTAAGATGTAGGTTAATAAAGGTCAAGCAAAAAATAAACACTTTACAGTATTTTTTTGAATCCATTTCTCACGAAAATCAACTTATAATAAAAAGGTCTTTGTGCAATTACTGCTATGGCACTGGGGCGTGAAAGAAACTAGATTTGAGCAGCTATTTCTCTCATTTTAGCTGAGGTAAGCCTGGCTGTGCATTTTAGGATATGAGTTAAACTTGGTTAGATTGGAGTTGATCCCCATGTGTCCAGCACAAGCATTTACCTCTGATAAAATGCTGCTAGTTTTGCTGTGTGGTGTTCCTTTACGCTGGCTCTACAGGGGTACAGCAAATGAAAACCACAGGCTTTGTCTGATGGAAACAACTATAGGATACATTGGAAAGAATTCAATACACTACAACTTAACAACCATTTTCGGTCTAATCAAATGGACCCTTCACTCACCACACACAGAAAGTATTTCCATGGGGTTGCAAAGGTACAAGACACCAACACAATCTCACAAGACACAGAAGAGATCAGAGTACTGTGGTTAGCGTGATGGTGCATAAATACTCCAGCAATACTTCACACTGTAACATCGTAAAAATAATTTGAAATGTATAATAACCAAGTCCTATAATGGTTATTGCCCAATGCAATCCTGTAGACTTGCATCCACTCCACCATACCCAAAAAGATTATTATTTTTCAAGTGTCAAATAAAAGCAATTACGTAAATGTGAAGAATTACCATTGTGTGTTCTGGCTATCTGCTATTCTTCCTTGAAATACTACTCTGAATGCTGGATGGGGTCCACAGCCTATACAAACCAATGTAAATCTGGCGAAAAGTGGCTTACATTTAGAGTGTAAGTTTGAGTTTACACTCAAGAGAGTTACACAGACTGAGAAAAGCCCCTAATGAACTGGCAACCATTCCTTCCCATGACTCTTCCCTCTGGCACATATTAAATACTATTTCTAGGTAAATGCTGGTTTCACCCAGTATTATCATACACATCGGTGTCAATTTTCAGTATAGGTCAACTGAAAAGCAGAAATAAGCATTTAAAAGGAAGAGAATGTACAAGTATCACTAAAGATGTAAAATGAATGCAAAAAGACCAGTAGGCACCTTTTTTTTTTTTTTTTTCCCCTGAGGGTTTGGGGTTTTTTTTAGGGTTTTTGTTTTTATTTTATTGAGGGGGGAGAAATTGGGAGGAGGGGTTGATCAGTGTACTTCATAAAATCGGCTCCTTGCCCAGAAATTTTAATTGCTGAGATGTTTCTCAGGTCTTTCTGAAAACCAAGACTGTAGCAGATGCCTGAGAAACACTCTGACTCTGTCTCTTCCCATTCGTAAAAATAGCGTATTGTTGGATCGGCACTTTCCCCTTTTGTCTCCTCTGTGCTAGGTTGTTGATGATGCCATTTTTTGCCATCTGCCCCAGAGCTTCATTAAAGATACATGAATGGACTAACTGGGCTGCTATCTTGTGAGGAACAGGTGCTATTGTTTGTCCCCAAAGACTTGCACTAAAGATCTCACTCAGAATACTTGAGAAAGAGCATCTGCAGCAGTCAGTCAGAGAGTAACTTGGCAGAGCCCGTACTATGGGCTAATATGCAAACAGTGACACTCAGGGGGACTCATTTTCTCTTTCAAGAAGATTTTTTTTTTTTTTTTGTGACGGGTAGTAAATGTTTGGTTTTGAACAATTCTGCTAGTCTATATCTTTAACCAAACTGTACAAACCCTGGAGGAAACCTGAGTATATCCGTTCCAAAATTCAGTTCTGCAACTTTGAGTAAAATCATCTCTCATATAAAGCTACCTCATAAAATTAATCTTTCTTTCTATACAACAAGCTCAGGTTTAACTGTGTTAAACATGAGAAGCCACCAAGATTAGGGAACTCTTAAAAGGTAGCGTACCATTCCTTTAATATCCCATCACAACTCTGACAGCCCTTGGGAACTGATTACAGCACTTCCTTGCCTGAGATCTAAGTCAGGAAGCAACTTTAGAGCAAATCAGCCCTGATTAGCTCAAGAAGCAACTTCCAATTTGATTCTCCCTGAAATAATAAAAGCTGGTGGCCCGTTTGATAAGCTGGGCAAATCTGCAGTGCTTTGTCCCACGGTCATGTGAATACTAATCTCAGAAGTCGGCTGGACAATCCTACTTGTTAAAAAGTCATTGATGGTTAGTGTTGTGCATGGAAAATGGAAGCCAAAGTGATATGTCATAATGCTTTGAATGCAAACGATCTGCCTCTTTTGGATAAGGAACACAGCACATTTAGTGTGACTAAGGAAGAGGAAGGGTTCTGTCTTTCAAAAACAAAGCGGCCTCTACAACTAACATTGCAGCTAAGAAGTAAAGGCATTCAGAGCAAAGGACGGCAGCAGTGCAAGCATAAAGGCAGCTCACACATTTCTGCTTAGTTGCAAGGATCACAGGTTTCAAGAGCAGAAGTAAAACCCACCCTATAATGGTGGCTGAATTCCTCGTAAACTTTTCAAGATCAAACTTGACAGCTTTTTTCTCTGTTACACAGTTTACTTCAGTAAAGGGGAGAATTAAGTGCCATCTTTTTGAGAGATAGTAAAGCACAACCTTTATAATATTTTATCCCTTCTTTAAAGCTTTTTTTTTTTTTTTTAATTACAGTCGGAACTAAAACTGGTGATAGGCTAAATCAGCTCTAATTGCCTAGAATAATCCAACATCACTATTTAAAACCATCGCCCTCCACTTTTTCCTCCTATAAAATCTCTGGACCCTGTTCTCAACTTGTAGAAATCTTGAGACTCGTATTGAATCTAACAGACTACTCCAATGCATGTTAACTGACAAACTAATCTTTGAATTTACTGAACTCGTTTTTTTTATCTGTAGTGTAGAATGTGCAGTACATTTTGCCCTTCTCACACTGCAGTCTCTGCAAGAACCTAATTCATTCACAGGAAGGTTTAAAATTTTCATAGTTTAAACTTGGAATTTCTACCTAAGAATTTTTAACTTGAATAATTGGTGTAGCTAGACTACAACTTTAACCTATGTAGTCATTAAGCTTTTAATTTCCATAGTAAAAATGTATTTGAAATTTTCTCTCTCACTGAGAAACTACACCGTAAAAGAGGAGTTTCCCAGATAATAGCAGTGTATCAAGTAAGAATGTGCATTTTCAAAATGCTCAAAATATGTGGTTATACAATAGAAATAGTGGTCATAACTGTAGTGGCGACATCTCAACAGGTGACCTTTCAGGTTGATTAATTCAAAATATCTTAACGGCAATGAAAGTTATGTTTGTGCCCCCAGAACTACTAGTGCAAATTTTTAAATACCCTGCATATTATACGTACTGACGTCATCTGCATTTTAAATAGTCTGTATACAATCTATAGCACTACTATTTTTATGCCACCATTGGAATCTTATTTCAATAACTATTGTTCGGTTTTGTTGTTCTTTGTAAGAGAAGAAATATAAGAATATTTGTTTATTTGAATTTTGATTGGGTCATTTTGGTGACTCTGCAAAAAGCAAACACCATGTTACATAAAGAAGTAGGAATGACATCTATGAAAACATATATGTGAAGATCAGTGGGATCACTTAAATGCTTAAAAGCAGCTATTGCTCTAAGATTTTTGCAGGTTTGGGCCCAAATCTCATCCCCAACTCTGCCAATATTTTCATGAACTCGTGCTATGAGTGAGCCCTTTTCTGGTCCCAGAAATGATCTATTTAGAAAAACTGCAAAAGAATCGCACTGAAAAGCTAAAAAGTTCTCTTTGGTTATAATCGAATGGTTTGGCTGTTTTATTTGAGCTGTTCTGGTGAAGCAAAGCGACTGCAAGGCTCAGTTAGCTGACCAGTTCAGTTATAAAGGATCCAGCTACTTTCTGTGCAAGTGGTGGTTGGGGCTTCTGTTCTGAGCTCAGAAATGCAAGTTGATGAACTCTCAAGGCTTTGAATTAATGCACCATCAATGCCTAACATTCTCTAATGTAAAGATAATATGTGAGACTGGACTCAAACCCTTAAGTGAGAAATCCGACAGTTGAAGAAAGGTGGGCTTCAACAGACCAAAAGTGATCACACAGGCACTGCAGAGTAGCTAGGCACTGAAAATTGCATTGACATAGCTCCCACATCGAAAATTATTCAGACACTCCTTTCTGCTCCTGTTAGCAGTATAGAATCACTGGAGCTATATCTATATAGGGAGGTATATTATGTTCTAATTTATCTGCCATCTAATTATCTACAGTCTAATTGAAAAATATTTCCTCTCAGTGAAAGTACATGAGCCACAAAGAAAATGTCTGCCAATGAGATCCCAGGGGAAGTGTTGGCAAATAAACTGTAAAAAAGATACCGTAGACTTGCAAAGTGAGAACATTTCATATGGGAAATACTATGAAAAATACGTAGCCCACTACTGAATTTGTAAGTGGATTGTAACTGCTATTTTCTTTCTTTTCCCCTATCTTTTTATCCATTTGTCCAATGCTTCAGCATGATTTGGAGATTTAAGTCTACTGCAGTGGCCACAACATTAATGTGAAAATTGCAGCCATGATCATAGAGTGAAACAGAGCATCCTTATTTTTTTATTATTTCTTCCTCACTACTTTGAAACTTTAAATGAACTAAACTGAAAATCCATCTATGTGGAAAATAAAGAAGGGAGCAACAGAAAAATTACTATCAAGCACAGTGAAAACAGAATAGTTCTAACCACTAGCTCCCATTTAATTTTTATTAGCTTCTCACTGTATTGCCCTGTTTTTATCTAGCTCCTTGACTACCTGGAAATACAGAATTCAACTAAAGATGATCTCATGAAGTTAAGAGTATGATAAATGGTAATTAAATCTATTTAAATTGTCTGTATTTTAAGAAACTCTCCCTAGGAGGGATGGAGAACATCTCTGCTATAGAGAAATAAATAAAACATGTTATGCAAAAGTGAATTTATAGTTCATTTGGAATTAGAGATCTACCACCTTTTCAGTCCATACAAATGCATAATCTTGTCAATTAAATATTATTGTTAAGGTCTAGTAGTATGTTAAAATCACTTTAAAGTGCAACTAAGGAAAATTCATGTGTGTTTATTACTCCTTAAGGGTCTATTAGTGGGTATTTTATTCAGATTTGTGCTGTAAAATCTGCATAAACTCAGCATATTGTTATCCCCATGTGTGCATTTGTTTGGTTAAAGCATAACAGCAAATCTCTATTTCTGCAACTTCTAGAAAAGTCAAGAGAACTAAAACAGTCCTAATTTTAATCAGATACAAACAGTTATCTCTACAGAAGTGAAGAGCTGACTATTATGCAAATTGTCACAGTTAGTGGTCACCAAGCCATCACAGAAGACTGAGCAAGTCAATTATTTCAGATATTTCCAAAGACTAGTGAAGATGTATGTTTCTCATTTGCACCTTGTCTTATTCATGCCAAAATAAGAAAAATATTGCAGCCTAATGATACTTGTTGATATTTCATATACGGAAGCTCCATTACTTCAGCTCAAATCTAAATATAAATTATGTCAGAAATTCCTTATTAGCTTATGTTTTTATGGTGATATCAAAATGTGCAAGATTTCTGTAGTACATCGAAATTTCCTGTCGATGGAAAAATTTAGAGCAAGAGATGCTTTAAAATTTGCATTTCATATTGGTGCTTTCAAGCAGAGTTTTCCCCCCACATCCTTTCAAGACAGAGTTATTTTTTTGAGTAGTAGCCATCACTAGCTATTAACATGAAACTAATTCCCTCCATAGAAGGGCTTGCAAAGCACCATATTAAAAAAATAATGTAACACCACAACACTGATGATTGCTCAAGGAAGGATTGTCTTTCACTTTAAAGACTAGCTCCAGCAGAAGTGGGAACAAAAACATCTTTCAATGCCTCTGATCAAAACTCCTCTGCCTTACTGAGGTAAAAAAGGTACAAAAAAACCCCCCAAAACCCCCCAGGTTGGGGTTTTTCTATTATACTAAACAAATACAGAATATATCTGAAATCCAGGGGGTCACTGATGCTAATAAGAGTTCTCCCGTTTACTTTGCTATGGGAAGAATATCTTCCTGATCAGCACACTGGTTTTAGAGCTTTTTATATTTTCACTGATATTCTGAGATTTTTAACTATATTGTATTGTAACTATATAAGCACTTAGAGATTTTTAATACTTTACAATCTTTAATTCAAGCTCAAAGACCCATACAGAGGACAGCGTTACATCTACAGTTTACACAGGATACTCAAAGAGGCCTTGATTTCTTTTTCAGCCTCAGAAATTACAATGCATGATGAATAAAAACCAATTCCGTTGTAACTGGCTGCTTGTAACCTTTACACCTCACCACACAATTGTATAAAGTGCTGCCCAGAGTGCATAGCTATGGCAGTGAGGGACATGGTCTGTCAAAAAATCAGAATGAGGCAGGTTTTGAGCAGGTACATGCCAGCACTACACAGTTGCAGGATACAAGGGTGGAGGTGAGTCACAGGTGGGAAAATGAGACACCTTTCCCTTCTCACCCAGTCCTAATGCTGATTTCCTTAGGTATTTACTCCTCTGTGAATTTACTCCTGTTACAGAGACAAGTATTGATGTTTTTCCTCAAGCCTAAATGATAATAATATTCAAGAGACTAGGTCAAAGGAGGTATTCACATCTAGTGAGAATATTATTCCTTCTGTGTATTTCTGAAAGATTTAATGCAGAATAGTAACCTAGATAACTTCCAGAAATCACATGATGTTTATGGAGTGTCTAGATCGAAACACAAAGAGTTATCAAAGGAAATTATGTGGAGAACTAGCTTAATGCAGAAAAACTCCTGTGCCTAGAGATCAAAGCCAAATCAGAATACTGATTGCATGCAAAAATTAATTTGCTCCATCTCTTCCTACAGTTCCTCAGATTTTTGACATGATCTGACCATCTTTGCTCAGAAAAGGCTCCAAGAAAGCTGTGTGTTTGCACAGTACGGCTGAGGCGATTGCCACTGCCGGGTATACAGTAATTATTGCAGATTTGGGAGTAAGCAACAGAGTTTCTAAACTTCCAGCAACATACACACAGCCTGCTTCCTTCCTACGCCGTGTCTGGCTCAAATCACTTATATTGGCTCCTCAACTATCTACAGCATTTATGATTCATCTACAAAAACATTTTGAAAGAACAAAATCATTAAAAAGGTAAAATAAGTACGAAACCCGGGAAACTCGTATTTAAAAGCAGCATTAGGTATTTCTTATCCGATTTTGGGTGTTAAAATTCCAGCGACAGCTATATTTTGGACATAAATCCACACTGCTGTGCTGCTTTGCTTGCTTTTTTTTTTTTTTTTTTTTTTTTTTTTTTTTTTTTTTTTTTTTTTTTTTTTTTTTTTTTTTCTGCAGAGGTTCCTGATATGCAAGGAGGAACGCCAATCTTCCGATTTTCTGGCTTTCCCTGATTTGTCAGAACTCCGGTGTTATTTAAAGCAGGCTTTTGACTTGCGAATAGATAGATCCTTGCCATGAATCCTATGATCACACTCACGTTAGAGTGACGCTCCTTTTCAAAGTTGGGACATTTTCCTCAGCTGCTCCTGACGACCGGTGGGAGTCAACAGCACAAAGCTGTGCTGCCATTGCCCGTGTCCCCGCCTGCCGAACCTGCGGCGGGGGGCTGGCTCCCTCCCTGCCGCCCCACGGCGGGGGCTGCTCTGATGAAACGCGCGGGCGAATCTACATAGAATTAGGGGGCAGTAACAATGGCCCTTTGTCCGGCTGGGGCTGCCCCCCCTCTGCAGCCAGGCCTTATCTGCTCAGGAAATGCCTGCTTTAACTGACAGGTAGGAGATTAAATCTACAGCTGCCGAAACACAATCTCCGCTCTGTTAGATAGGCTTTCATTGAAAAGCACTACAAACACATAATTTGTTTATGTTGTACCAGCAATCTTTGACAAAGCAGACTGTCTAGCTGAGACAAACGTGGTTAAACCCATTTATTGTATTATTTCTGCTACACAGAACAAGCTCTCAAAACGTAGAAACTAGACAAGGCACAAAGCTCTAGCTGTCTAAAGAAATCAAGAATAGATGACTTCTTGTTACACTAGCCCCCTTTACACAGCGTAGCATGTTCCCTCCTGGAAAACATCCACTGTGATTTCTTTCTTTTCTTTCTCCCCTTTTTTTTTTATTTTTTTTTTAAGTGGGCGTTTCAATGATGTTTATGTTTCCAGGTTTTAAAGTTTCTTTTGCTTTCTCTAGCATCAATAGATATAAAATAACTAAGTCAGTCAAGGGATGCCTTCAGATTGAAGAAACAAGGGAATATTTTTGAGAGACTATTTCTCAAAGAAAGAATAATTTTCCAGACACACTGTCTGGTCTTCCTGATTTAATGCACGCTCAAATAGAAGTTTTGCCTGACTAATGAATGCTAGACTGACACCCCCCCCACCCCTTCTCTCTCTGTTTTTTAATCATCAATCACATATTTCTCAAAACATTACTTCATTTTTGTTACACCTCCTGCCTTATTCTAAAATAATATTGCTGGCTGTTTATTTCAAATGAAAGGCATGGGCAACTGATGAATTAAGTGTTTATAAATCTGAGTTTTCAGATTGAAAACAACCTTTTTCATAACGCAAAGGCTTTATAAGAAAAACCTGTCTTTTAGCCCTGGTTTCTTCTGGCCATATATTACTCCTAGTAAACTCTCCTACAAGAACTACACGGGTACTGTATACTGAAAATGAGAAGGGTAATGTTCGTCCCTCAGGAGGAGAGCCTCAGAAACTCCACTTCCTTCAGTGGAGCAGGACACACTCCCGAGAACAGAGCATGGCCCATACTAATCTCTGCTTTCTATATATAAGACTCTGTTCTCTGGCTGATCTGCATATGCAACTCCAATTAATGTTACTGGGAGTTGTGTGCACACACAGATGTGCTTAGCGACTGGCATATTAAAACATCCCTTCACTCTGATGAAATTTAATAAATTACTTTTCCCAGTGTTATTACTATAGATGCTCGATAAGGAAGATCTTGTAAATCACAGAATTGTTGCTCTAATGGTTAACCATAATTAAAAGGAAAAGAAATAGGAAGAGTAGTCAACATCTTAATGTTTTAGCATTCACATTACTCCTATAACCCTTTTGCCTCTCCTGGGGCATTCTTTTACATACTCTTTTGCAGCATGTTGATTTCTGTATTATTTTATTTAACCTTAATCACAGCATTCGTCTCTGGATTTGAGAGGAAGCTGCACGGAGCTACCATACGAGCTGCCACTCAGAACATTCAGTTTGGCATAAAATTAAAAAAGTATGCAATAAACTGGCTGAATCCATAGGGAATCCCTCAAACAGCATGGATAATGAGGGGAATCCATAACAGACATAAACAAACCCAGAAAGATGTCTGGGGCCAACATCATTATGTAAGATATATGCCCAAGATGTATGGGCATACGTTTGAATGTTCAACTTCAAACTCAGCCTGTATTAGATTGATTGAATCTCAGCATGGGGTTCAGTTAATAAACAAACCTTGCCTTCGGAAAACATTTGGGGCTGAAATCATGTATTATAGCCAGGCACCTACTACATGTGGCACTAAGATGCCCTCCTACCTTAAAGCTTTGTTAAAGCAGGGTGGTAAAGAAAATTAGAAATCCATACTATCAGAGGAACAGATACAATTTTCAGGTTAAGTGGCACCACTCTAAAGACAGTTGTTATCCACAGACTGTATTTCAGTCTATGCACCAGGGGCATATGAATAGAATTCACATTAAAAATTAGAGACCAGTTTGAATCTTTGGGCTTTGATTCACACTTCCCATGTTTTTTAAACATGTTACCCATATTCTCATAAAGGATACAACAATAATGCTGGCAAATCTTTTTGGTAATTATTAATTTCACTGTAGAATAGCTTTTTTGCTATGCTTGGCTTGTTAAAAAAATGCATTTTGCTCACCTCAGGGTACACCATTAGCCTGCATATTTGCTCTTTTCCTTTTATTCCAGGTTTTGTTTAAAAATTCTTCTTAAACCTGTATATTAATCACTGCTCAGAGGGTGAAAGAATTTGCAGGAGCAGCTGAAGTGCTACTTTTTTTTCCAGAGTAGGAACTAGTTAGTGCTGACACTTTTATACATTGGAACAGGAATTAAAGAGACATAGAGAAAGGGAAAAAATGAAAATTAAGAGTAAGGATGAGGGCTCACTTGGTTGTACAGAGTCCCACATATCAGTCTAATATAATAACATATTGCAAAACTGTGAGCCTCAATGGCATGCCCTAGCGACTGCCAGAACCAGAAAGTAAATTACACTTGACATAATTTTGGTCATTTGGTCAGGTAATAAGAAAACAAGACAAGGAACTCTGCAAAAATGCCTATCCAAATAGACTTCCAATATCAGAGGAGAAGACAAAAAGCTTCTTTCAATAGTTCTGTTCAGTTTTACATCTGTGTTTACCTGTAAGCCACTGTGCTCCGTTCTGAAGCTCTGGTTTTAGGGCTCAACTATCCAGGAAACAACCCCACAGTATTTCAGTGTATGTATTTGTAGCACCTCAGTTCTTCTGCACTACGTCCCCATGTGGACAATGTTTAGGCACACTGAAGATGCCTTTGTGGAAACTTGTTTACTCACTAGGAGGAGATTACTCTTAAAAGGTATGCACTATGGAAGTTAGTCTGTAGTACACACCATTATAAAGTTACTACACATCTTAACAAGCAGAAACTTTCCTATTAGGCATTTTCTTACAGTGCAAGTGAATGTCTCTTTATATGTAAATACATAAGTGTATAGATATGCTTATATATTTTATATTATAAAGGAGAAAAACATTCTACACATGTACACATGTCCATATATAGAATATGCAGATCTGTGTATATATAGTAGAATACATGTTTATATACACATATACATATATTGTGTATAAATATTTTTCAATATACGTATCTATAACCACATATTGGTGTAGAATATGATTTCTTCTTGTTTTCCAGATCCCTCACTTGTGATTTCAGTGTTCTTAGACCCATCTGGCTATACAACTTGCTTGCTGCACTCCTGGATAGTCACCATTTGAATTACTTTATTGGACACACAAAACCTCTTTACTCTGCGAAGACCACCTCTATCCCTGTGAAAATGTACTTTGAGCATGATATATTTAACAGATTCGCTGCTGAGTGAAGAAGTCAGCAAGCCAGCTGGTCTAAGTCATAGTGGTAGACAACTTGAGTAACAATAAAAGTAATTTGGAAATCATTCTATCACTTATATCTATTATTGCTGGATTTCTTTCTGTCTCCTATTTACCAGATAATTTTTTTTCTCCTTCCTTTTCATTCCTCACCTTCCGTCTCCTTGCAAAACTCCTAGCATTCACTCTCATTTCATCTCTTTCGAAGTATTTTTTGTGTACACAAGGTAGTTATCCAGCAGTCAATTCCCCTTTCTAGGCCACTGCTACCAAGAAAGTAATGCCCAAAGTCCCATCATGGGTAAGGATGCCATAGTGAAGTACATTTGCCTTTCTTGGCTTTAGGAAGGCCATTGTCACAACTACAATAAAAGCTTAGACATAAAAGTAGCATCATATTAAGGAAATGAGGACACTTACAAACCCCTGTTTTTTAAGATAGACACATGCAAGCTGAAAATAATTTAATTCATGCTTTTCTAAAGCCCTCCTAGTGCACTCAAGGGTCTTAAACAATGCATGTACAAACTCCCTGTTTTGTTATCACATGCTTGTCTCCACTGTATTTTCAGGTAAAAAAAAGATGCAATTTTCATTTCATTTTAGATATATTTTTCAAAAGAATTTTTAGGTTGTTTTTTTTTCCTTCATTGTGGAATTCTGTCTAACTCCAAAATTGCAACAAAAGAAAATACAAGAAAATAAGATACCGATATGGGGTTTCTGAGATATAAGGGTGAATGGGTTGAACAGGATTCATGTGAGATGCGTAGACCAATTCATCTGTACATTTATTTTGGACAACATTGGTATTGTATTTTTAAGGGAAATGGAGAGGAGAGGTGTGGTATTGTATGTAAAGGAAAAGAGAGGAAGATATTTGGCTTTCTGTTAGGTCAGTAGTATGCCTACATGATTTAATGCTTAGACCCTGAAGTCCACATCCATGCTTTTTTAAATAGATTGGATGCCTATGTGATATTATTACTATGTCTGCTTTATTTTGTGGCTGAATAGAGTAATACCCACTGCATTTCTAACAGTACATGCATCCCCAGTACCACTGCCCCAGAGCTGGCTCGTGCAAGTGGTACTCTACTATTTGCAGCTCTCTTACAAACAGCAGAGTGTCCATCTAAGTCATCTCAGCATTCATATTGTATTTTTTCAGGATACGTCAACCTGATCTTGATTGTCTCTCCTGGAAGTCTGGATCATGTTCAAATCACTCATTCATTTTCCATACTCACTGTCTGACTGGCTTTTGCTGTTACCAGTCGCTGCTATAACCTCTGTGCTATGCATAATAAAAATCTTTCCCATCTGAGTTGTCTGCCATGGTTACTGGAAATCTGCTGTATGTAGCATTCCCAAGAGCAGGAAAGGAAAGTATCTGTACTGCAATTGGATAAATATCGCCTCTTCTTTAAAAGGAACATCTACCCTCACTGAAACCACATCTAATGGTGACTGCTAAGCTACCCCCACCTCTCCAATCAAATTTTATGTTGATTTGCATTTTACTCTTTCTAGTGTTGACATAATAACTGATGTATAAGTTTCTCTTCACTTTTCATCCCTTGCATCAAGGAAAAAAAAGCAGCTCCCTGATATTTCACGAAACTCCACCAGAAAATACAGCTAGGGTAAAAACTCTCTGATCTTACGACGTCTTTTAACTGAGTTTGCATGTTAATTTATTGCATGCTTTGTTTGTAAATGTGCTTCTGAAATAAATGAAGCATTTACAAATATGATTAATCTACAGATTCAGAAGGATGCAATAAAGAAACAAATTACTGAGTGCCCTTGTCTTTTTACACAGAAGCTACAATACTTCCAAACATCTAAGACTGCCTAGTTTTATTTTTTAACTAATGCTGTTTTGAATGGAAGTTTTCAGCAATCAAATTTTCTCTAAGTTCCTGATTCGAGTTTCATTTATACCAGTGTAACTCAGAAGCAACTGCAACATATGTTGTAAACCAACACCAATGTAAACACTGTGTAGATGAGGTCAAAATAAGGCTGTTACTGTATGATTTTTAAAGTGCTCATGTAGATCAATATTCTCAGCCTTTAACAGATTTAGGCACATCAGCATGAATACAGCAATGCAACAAGTTGAAAATTCAAAGTACATTTACTAGTGTATTTTATGCCACTCACATTTTCAGTCAGACCACCCAGAGCAAAGAAAAGAAAAAGCCACAACAAAAAAAGCCCTCTGCATTGTTTGCAATAATATGGAAGGAAATTGAGTGTATATTCTCTTCTTCCTGTATTTTCCAGCTAGATTAAGCTGTTGTCTTCACAATTGCCTCCCAGCTGCTGTGACTTGTGAAAACAACAGACCCTGCTCTGTTGTCTGCAGAAAGCCTGGATTGTTATGAGTAACTTTATTGCAGGCACATGAGTGTGTTAAGACTTTAAAACACGCTCAAATGTCATGTGCACACCCAGTGACGGGCAAGAATAATTATGAAAAAACAAGAATTCTATGTCTACGAAACAGTGTCAGACAAAATGGGCCATTCATTGTGTTCCTTTGGGAATGCTTGGACTCTCCAGCCAGAAAACAAAAAAGGCACTTTTTTCCTGCCGTAGGCTGAATACTTAGCTTTGCCATCTGAGCCCTAAGAAAACATGGGCCCCCTCTCTAACTACTGGCTGGCCCGCACACAGTAAAAAGTATTAATGCCCCCCTTTTTTCCAGCAGTTCCCTCTGTGTAGGCTGCGGCCAATGTAAAGTCAATGCAAAGACAAAACAGTTTGCCTAACATTACTAAAAAAAACATAACTCTTGTACAGTCTAAAAATCCCTCTGACACACAGACTTTTTATTCTAAGGCATATCCCCTCTATCCTTCGGCAAGTTACCGTAGCTACTGTTAATGCTTTTAGCAGGTAATAACCGCTGCCTGCTGCTCGGCTGCAAGCTTTCTAGGAGTCTACAGACAAGCCCAATTGTGTGCAATTGTTAAAAATTATTATCCAACTAATTTACTACTGCCCCTTTTCACAACTGTTCTTCCTTATCAGAACCCATCTGCCCCTGAAAAGATGAATACAAATGAAAACACAACATGGCTTAGCTCAACATCAGGTCATTTTGGCATCAGGTTTTTTTTCTTCACAGGTGGACTAACTAATTCCACATCTGAACAGTGATAAATTACAAGCAAATAAAAAAGTTTTCATTTTATTTTTAATCATAATTTCTATGTCAGAGACGACTTGACTAGCATACATTTTTAAGCTAAGGAATCACATTTCTCTAGATTTTCTTTTGACCTAACACCTATTCAGCGTATTCAGCTAAGTGTCTATACAACTTTAAATGAGGTGACCGTATCAATTCACTATTAAATCTGAACACTGTTTTACTCATATAGAAACAACCCACCATGACTTGAAAAGTCCTTGTACACTAATCAGAAAAATATAGGAATTAGTTTTTATGAATTTGGCCAAATGTCTGAATATAGATTTGCAGGTTATTATTTAGGACATCTAGCATGGATTTTACCTTGCCATGCTCAAAGCAGGCTAGGAAATGTGAAAACAATGGGACCGTAATTCTTGAAGGGCTCTGGTGCATCTGTGTGTTCATATGGAGCAACAGAAAGAAAAATGGATGACATCTACCACCTCCAACAATTTTATGGGTTGCTATCTTCTTCACTAATCCTTGCTCTGCTTAGATAACATAAGTAGATTACGTCTACAGCATTAAATTGGTTTTGAAAGGATACGGTGCTTTAATGTTAGCTTCTACCCTTCTTCAGGGCACAAACTGTCCTTTCTTATTTGTACGGTATATAAACAGCACCTAGCATAAGACAGCACTGATCCTGACGGGGGCCTCAACCGACTGTGCAAATATTAGTACTTGTAATATTATAATAGGAGGTCATTATGGTTAACACCGGGCCATCCAAGGATATCCCAGGGGCATACATCAAAGATGAATGTGCACAGGTAAATTGCCTGTCCTTTTCTAGAATCTAAAGGAGAAGGGATTTGGACCACTTCTTGTCACTCCTAATATGAAAGTACAGGGTTACCCTCAAACATGTATTTAAATCAGAAACATACAGTACTATGAAATGAACCATCAGGCCAGCCATGAATTTGTTTTAACAATCCAACAACATCACCATTTCTCATTCATCCACTTAGCTTAATTTTCCTACCATCACTTTCATTGCTGAGGTTGTCTCTATTAAGCCATTTTTTGTGCATCATTAACTTTTAACCAGGCATCGATAGCTTTATTGTTTAAATTGCATATGACTTTATTTAACGTCAGCATTTCTTCTGGCTCCTGACATGAAGTCACATTTTATAACTAATTAAATTGATCCCTGGGAAGCAAAAGCCACTAAACGGAATTATTCGTACCCAAGTGTCAATATATTAAATCAAAGGGCTAATGAGTTGGGTCACTGCTTCTTTTATCTGAAAGCTACTGCAGAATAGAATTCACACCAACCTCTATTCTGCTTTAACAATCAATTTTATTTAAACCAAAGGTAACTAATTAATAAATTTTGATATAGTTGTAAATAATACATTTAAGCTATTTTTTACCACTTGCACATATGTTAACGTCACTTTTTTAGGTGGAAAAAATTGCTTTGTTGATATAAGCTGTCTAAAAGTGTATTTCTTGAACTCCCCTGTGTAAAGAACATTACTACTAGGTCATAGGAAGCTTCCAAAATGACCTAAAAGGTGTTTTGTAAGTAAACAGTTTTGAGAACTTTTCGGTTTTCAGCCATTTCTATTATAGGCGTAAATCAAGATGAAAATTTGCCTCTTGGAACTGACAATACCGCCTAACGAAAGTGATTAAGAAATGACTAAATTTGTCATGTCAGCTTTTCCTATAGCTCTTGCAGCTGCTGAGTAATATTTTGGATGCTTTCACTATTTACATCTGGACACTACTTTTAAAATTCATCACCTAATAATTCATACCACTCACAGAATTAGTCATAGTTCAGCTTTCTTTGACAAAATGCTCGTAGATGGTTCAAGAAAGCTATCTTTACTGAGGTTGTCTTCAACTAATCTGTTTACGTCCAGATTGTTTAAAAATACATTCTGAAATTCTCTCATGCCTCAAAACCACATTTTACTGCTGATTTGTTTTGCTTGAGATCCAATCAGCTTCTCTTATTTTATAACCTTTGGAGAGTTCCATACAGGCAAGTGCACTTTGATGCTTACTAATATTTATAAGCTATTTATAATCTACAATTATGCTTGAAGTCAAAGGGTATTAAAAAGAAAAAAAAATTAATTAAAAAGGAGTTGAGTGTCATTGCCTTGCTTTGCTTGAGTGGGGAAACAAGGATGGGTTGGAAAACACCTTCCTGTAGTAGCATTCTCAAATCATGACCTTGTGACAACTTCTGTGAGCACACAAGAAGGCAGAGAGCAGAATGGAGAGTCCTGGCTGACCCAACCAATGAATTTTTTGATGTGGCTTCCCATACACATAAGAAGATCAGAAAAGAAGATGAAATAACACTTTCTCTCATTTGTTCATCCTCTTCCATACAGAAAATAGGAGCAGGAAAGGAATGTGACTGAGTCACCACCAGCTCCCTAATCGACATCTAGAGCTGTGCCCCTTACACAAAACAAACTGTAAAATTATAAACTGGTTTAAAAGAAATACCTGAGCAACCATTGAAAGCAAGGCTGTGATTGTTCACTTTAAGCTAATGGTTATTTTAACACATAATGGTAAATTAAAAATAGGATGGCAGCAATGTCACTCTAAAACTTGGTTTTGTTTTACCACTAAGATCAAATGCAACACAAGGAACACCACAGATGTTTTTAAAAAATGCATGTTCTTGTACCCACACATCATTTGCTTTTTCAAACAGTAAATTAGGGGTTTTCGACAGGCACAGTGGTTCCCTTATAAAACAACTTTAAATAGTCACTTTTATCCATTTATAAATGGATATGCTTTGGAGGGTCAAGTATGTGCTGTTGTTTCACACCACAAATGTTTTCTTTCGTTTCCAATGGCTAAATGTCATGAGAGCGCTTGACCCCACTACAGAACATCATTCAGTATCTGGGGGAAACCACAAATATGGCTGTACCTGTGGTTGGCATGAGATCATTTTAAAATAAAAGACCATTTCAAAAGCAGGTTTTGTAATAGTGAGGCATTTGCACCTACAAATGTTGATTAAATATGCACTGTCTTAATATATATTCTGTAGTCTTTAGGCTACTCCAGTGTATTTTTTTGTTTTGTTTTCAAACACATAAATATTTGGAGCTATAGCAACACTGCCTTGCAGTTAAATTAAACTATGGGATACCATGACTGGTCATTGAATAGATGTAGATTTTTTTTTCTCCCATTCAGACTCCTCGGAAAAAAAAATTATTTTGTTACAAATGCAGAAGTATTCATGTCTTTGGGAGAACAAATGAGTAATGCTTTAAAAAAAAGACTTAAAACACAACAGTGCCACAACTCCATCAGCCACAGTTTCCTTGCAAAGTACAGAGGGATTTTTGTGTAAAGAATATTTCAGAACCATGTTATAAAATGATGTTGTTGCCTGAGTTCACTGCAAACAAATTTCAGACATGATGCTGGAGATGCACTAGAAATAAATGTTTTAAGATTGACAACTGCAACAAAATCTGCCCATACTAGTCCAAAAATCATGCTGTAACTGCTAGCATCAGCTGCATTTAAAAATGGTTGAACACGATTGAAATGAAAAAAAAGAAGTCTGATTTAGAAAAGGTTCAAATTCTCATCGATTACAATGGCAACAACTGTCAGCAAAACAAGTGGGTACCTGAGGGGAGGAGGAGAAGAGAGCATTGTTTTCCCAACGCAGTATGGTTCACTGCACATTACCCAGCTAATGCCATTCAACCAGTATTATAGTTAAATCACGGAGAAATCTGTTTTTTAAACTAAGCTACCTAGCAAAGATCTTGATGATATATTTGAGGTTCAGTACTGCCCATGAGAAAACAAAACATGGGAATAATATAAAATCTACCACTAAATATTTAGTACTGGCCAAATTGAATTGTTGGGAAACATATCTGTCATCACATTCAGAAACTGGTTTAGCATTTGGGTTTGGAGAGTTCTGCAAAAATAAAAAAGAATGGTCCTTACTAGGGATGTTTCCAAATTCTTTTACATGCTGTCTTTCACCAATGATTGCAAAGTGATCTAATTAATTTATTTAAACGATGGACATTTTTTTTTTTCTTTCTAGAAATGAGCAACCTGGCACATGTGATCAAGAAAGAAATTCAATTTCTAATTGTTAAAAAAGAGCTATTTTGGTTTTAAATCTGATCTCTTCAGCTTTTTGGGGAAAAAAAAAAGGTGTAAAGTATAAAAGGTATAAAATACTAGTGCCAAATAACTTACATTTTGGGTGGCAGTATAAGAAAAAATTGTTCAGGATCACAAGTCCATGAAGGAATTGGAGATAGAAAAAAATCCAGTTACCACACCACCGGCTGTTTTTTGAGGAGAAGAGTGGGAAGGGATGTTAAATGCAAGCACATACATTAATAACTATTTAAATGGAAAAAAGAATTGCTCACTAACGTGCTAATGCCAATACTTTAAAAGAATTTTTCCCCTAGTTTTTGCCAGTGATTTCACTGTTATGCCATTGCTGTTACTATACTCCAGTGGAAAGTGATTTGTTGATATCCCCTTAGGTCATTCCAAGATGTATGGAGCCTACAGCAATTAGCTGCTCCTGTTTCTGTCAGTTTTCTGGTGCTAGACCTTCCTTTTCATGAGATTTTTTTTTTCCCCCCCTCTTCATTCTCTTGCTCTGAGCTGTACAGATAACAATTAAGCTGAAATGCTCGAGACCAATATAGTATTCTTTGTACTCAAGAGTTAGCACAACAAATTCTGAAGGCATCTAATATTCTGCATGAAGAGAGGCAGAGAAAATGTGGTAAGAAATGTGAACTATTTATGCAAATTTTTATGATTTATCTTGGCAATTTTTTGCATATGATTTTCTCTAAATGTGAGCTCTCAGTTGCCTACATTTATGGACACAACTAGCCTACGTGTGAATTTCCAAACTGTTGTTACATTCAAAATTATTGATGTAAAATGCAAAAGAACAGAATATCTTGATTTCTTCCCTCCTTTGGAATCTGTATTTTAAATTCTACATATCTACATATTTGTGTGCATCTACTATACTTTCTCACCAGATTTAATAAAACCAGTATTTTATTATGATTACTTAAAAATTAACAAACTTTTGGGATCCACGTGCTTTAGGTGCCGTAAAATGGAAGTGCAAATTTTTTAACCTAAACAGTTCGGTACCTCATTAACAGGTGTACTTTGGGATTAGATGTCTAAATTATTTCAACTTCACCTGAAAAGAAATGGTTGGAATAAATTGCTCCTGCTGTAAATTGCACCCTGAAAGTTGGTGGAGTAAAACCAGGCCAGTCTGAGAAGTATCATGACCTTAAAATATGTTAGTAAATGCTCAAGATATTTTAATAATATTTAGAAAGCAATAATTGCATTGGATTTCTGTGGCAAATTGAACATATATCTTACTGAAATATACATAATAGTTATATTACATGAAATTTATTTTCAACCGTTCCATGAGCAAAAAGGATAATTAAAAAGCAGAGCTCTAGGAAACTTGGTGATTTCATTTCACAGGGATTTGTACAACCACTTCTTTATTTTTGTGTTGAATTACTCAAATTGAAGCAACAGCTAGCTGATCCAAAGTCAGAAATCATGCCAGCCTCACAGCAAAATCAGATTGTGGACATTTAGACACATTCTAGCTAAGTTTGAAGCATGTAAATTAATCTTGCCAAGGGTGAAATTAAAAGAATTCCAGCAACAGATTGGTATTACTGGTTGAAAGAGTAGTAGTGATAAAATATTTCTCAAGTACTACAGAAAATAGAGAAAAGAACTGAAGGCTTAGACACACTCACTAAAAGACACAATTTGGGATTTTGCTAGTGCAAACAGGCATGCAAACAATTTTTCCAGGCCACTTTCCAAAAGCCTCTGAGAATAGAGCCTTAAGTGAGTATAGTTTTTCATGAAGGATACTGAACTGACAGCCCAAGAGCTGGAAAACTTAAAGGCAGGTACACGGTAAAAATATCACTAGTGAAAAAAAAATAAATATACGAACCAGTGATACTAAAATTTAAATGAACTGGTGATATTTCATCTCTATGTTTAACTATCTCTGTAGCATATGGCTTTTGTACTTTGCATGAATCACAATGAAGCATCAAATCCAGAAGTCAAGAGGCAAGTTCGCTATATACTTAAAAAGAATTCACAAAAATGACTCCCTCTCTGTCAACTGCTCCCATTCAAAGACCTGAATGAACAGGCTTTATAAATATGGGGTACTCATGGAAGCCTGCACAGCCAAGTATGCCTGCAACCAGATATTTCCTATGTGAATAACTAGACAGGGAATTTTCAAAGGCTTGTAGTAAGCAGTTTCAGCAGCAAATTCTCTCAGCCCTTAGTCACATGTTCCTTAAAAGGAAATCATTAGCAATCTAAAAACTCCCTTTCTTTAGTGTTTTCCAATGTATGCTCAGTGTACTGAGACACTCTGTAAGTGATATTAACCTATGCCTGAAACAGCAACCAACAAGTTTATACCCTCCTATAAAATACCATATATGTACACTGAAGATATATTATGTACCTAGCATGTTCCCCAGCCCATATCTTCCACATCATTCAGACCCTACTTAATAGATGAATAAAGCCACATTCTAAAACATTTTAAAGTGGTCTTCTGAGCCAAGCACTCAGTCAGGTTATCTGCGTTCAATTCCCAGCTCCACCCAGGCTTCCTGTGAGACTGAGCAAGTCATTTAAGTGTCTGAGTTTCTTGCCTGTAAAACAGGATAAATAAAACTTCCTTTCTATAACCCTTCTTTTGAGTCTTATCTAGCAAGATTTTTTGATTCTATAGGGAGAGGGACATCCCTTGCTTCTCAGAAGCAATCGTGACTGAAGAGCCTAAGGTCATTCGTACCACGACAAAACCTCCAACACATTGAACAGGACTGAATCTACTCCAATACCATTCCAGTAGCCTCAGTTCAGCTGTATCAGTGCCTTGCAATTAATTGTGGTCAATACCTGATACTTCAAGGGAAAAAAAATTAAAATTCCAGGAAAGCATGGATGGCTTTTTGCTGTCTTTAAACAAAAGGATTATGTGTTTTAAAAAGAATACAACTGCTAATTTTAGCAATTGAAATCTGTTTCCTACCTGATTGCTCAGATTTTTAAGTGTATTGAACAAAAATCTCAAACCTTTGCTTGTTGTGTTTATGGCCTTTCATTGGTACCCACTTGCTACAAATAACTACCAACACCAGAACTATACACTAAAAACTGTATTTTTAATCTTGTTTATCTGGTGACGTGTAGAAACCATATGAATCACTCACTCTTCATGGTTTATATTGTCACCAGTTACCCCAATAAAAGCATGGTCTGATATAGTACAGCTGGGCAGAGTTTATGCAGTGTACGTGTACAAAAGCAATTAGAATGTGACTATAGGTACAATTATACCACCCAGGATACCCAGGGTATCTGGTAAGAACTAAACTGCTGGAATTTGGGAATGATTGTATAAATGATTCTAGCTGAAGCTACTTTAAAATTGAATAAATAAATGGTGCAATAAAACTATTTTAAAATGAAATATCATTAACGATGGATCTTTTCAGAACATCTCCACTGCAGAGAGATTTCACTTTCTTCAATATAATACTAGATCTTTGATAAACAATGGATGAGTTAAACAACTGTGCAGTAACAAACTTTTCCATAACCAGGGCTATGAACACTATTGCATGTGCAGGAGCGGCCTTTCTCAGCAGCCAGTAAGAAATGAGAGGAGTGGAAAGAAGAAAATGAAGGAAAAAGGGCAGAATAAACCAATAGAAGAAAGAGGATTTCTCAGCAACATTCAGCATTGACAGAGATTTGTCACACGTATGTACATATTTCTCACCTTTTCACTGTATCTATCATGTCTATTCTTACACTATTTTACCTAAAACTTGCCTCCCATTAATTATATACTTAGTCAGAAGAAACTCATGTTCTTGTAACCATATAAGACTAGAACTACTCTCCAGTAAAAATTTCTGTCAGCATAAAGGAATGACCTATATAAATACTGTATTTTTTATTATTCAGAACTTTCTTATTTTTTCGTTTTTCCCACCACTCTACTTAATATTTCTGCATTTTTTTTGCCAAAACAAATTCAGTATCTTTGATGGTATGATGTGTGTATAATCCACTTGTGATTTTTCAGTTAAAGAAACTATCCCAAACTCAAGGGTGTTACAACTTTTCTACTGCTACTCCATATTTTCACTTATACCCATGTGCATTCGCATATGCATTTTAAATACTTCTCTAAAACACCAATAATCCTTCTTTGAAGTACCGAATGGAAGCAAAAGATCAGACATTTTCGGTTCATGACTCTTCTCTCACTACAGGAAGCACTCTGAGATCATAATTTGACAGAAATTTCCCTTGTATTCCAGTCTTGAATTGTTTTCCACAGCAAAATTTATTCCAAGTAGACAGATCTCTATTGGAGTTGCTATCATGTCAGTTCACAAATCAGCTGATGACAGTGAATATTTCCACTTTACTCCCAGTTTGCTTCTAGAATACAAACTGTTAAAATGAGTGACACAAGAAGTTTCACAAGTTCAAGGGCAAATACAGCCCAATGGATCTGTGACTTCCAGGCATTTGACTTCACTGTCTACTGAGGTGAAAGCTTCAACTGAAGCTTTTCATCTGGTTGGGTCATACATAAGGACTCTGCCTCTTTTGGATTCTCTCATTCAACAATGAATTGTCACACAGCAACTTTTCATGTAAAGGTAGAGGTAAGAAACCCAACCTGTCTGAAGGAGTCTGAAAAACATCCTTCACCTCAGTCTAATTGTCTGCTTTCACAAAGATTGCGGGAACTTAGCTTTCTCTGAAACATCTATCTATCAGATTCAGCTGAAATCAACCAACAGGCTGAAAAGCTAGTGGCACACACACCTTCACACACACAATACAGGGTTGTATGAAGCTAATTTCCAGAAGCATTCAGGCTAACAATACAAGTCTGAGATCTCCTCTTTCTACTCAGATTGCAAAACTGACAACTCTCTAGAAAGTGAGGATTTTTTGGTGGTGTTGCTGTGTAGCACAAGGTCTCTTTACAGTACTGACTATAATTCCACAGAAAACAAATGTCACAAGCAAAAAGATTAGAGCTCCTACAATCTTAAACTCCACTTAGTAGTGCAGCTTGCACAATACAACACCCCACTCCTCAAAGTGGAAGGTCTTCCTGCCCCAGTGCTCCCTCTTCAGCCCCTCTCCTTTCTCCTCCCAGGCCCTCGCTCCCATGCTTGCTCTCTTGCCAGGTCTGGTGCCCCCTTTTCTGAGAACCTATTGTACTCACTAAACCAAGAGTGAATTGAATCATATAGCTCCTGTTCTCTCCACTTTCTGCTGAAATGAATGGAGATTTCACAAACTGTAGGGCTTCCTATCATATTGAGAGATGACTCTGATCTGTGAAGTACCAGTCCAGGAGGCACAGAAAATGTAAGACATGATAAGTGAGTGAGCGCTGCATAAAACGGTGACATTCTATTATAAGTCAGGCCACGTTTAAATAATGAAGGTTAAAATGTCCTGCTGTGCCTCTGTAGGACTGACCCTATGCCCACATTTCCTAAACAGTCCTGGATTCAGAGTGCATCCAAATGTCTGGATCCCATGTCAGGAGGAGACTGGGCTCTGCTCCACTCCTCTCACATCTACGTTTTCCTTCCAAGAGAAGCCCGAAGAGCTGAGCAGGATGGAGGCCATGGTGTGCACTAACTTATTGCCCTTGGGGGATAACAGCACCATCAGGCTGTGGGAGACACTTGCGGATTAGGCACATGGGAAGCACATAAACTCAGCCAACAAGAGAGAGTCTAGAACCAATAGCCCAAGCGAAGCAGCAAATAAGTGGCTTCCCCTGGCGTTTACAACATAGTTTCTAAGATCCTTTCATGATGTGTCCTTTTAAGCATCACAAAACCAAAAGATAGATTCTCTGGTCATTCCTCAAATACACCACTTTTCTCCTCTAATACTTCTGGTTAGGAAGTTTGCCCATCTTTGCTAGTAGCAAGACCAGTGAATGCAGGTGAGTCATGAGTAGTGATGTAGTTATACAACTAGGATGTCTTTTACATTAGAAGCAGGATTGATCATAAACCTATCAATGACCGCATGGAAAAAAAAAAAAAAGAAAAAAGAAAAAAGGTACAAACTGTCAGGAGAAAATTATGAACCAGAGATAAAAATTAATAGTGAAGTACTTGACAAAGTGCCAGACTTTGTCCAGACCAGGTTCTACCTCTTTTCTAAGGTACACAAAAATAGCTCAGTATATTTTAAGGTTAATTGTTTCTAGCTGTGAATAACTGAAAAAATAATTTTAAATTTATGGATTAAATGTGGAGGCTACAGATCTCTCTCACACCCCTTTACTTTAGTGATACCCTAATGAAATAAAAGCACTTCTGTTGCTGGTATATTGGTTAGAACACCCGGAGCAATATGAAAATGAATAAATGAGGAGAAATTTATTTTCAAAAAGTATGATTTAAGTCTACAATGCATCTAAACCTTAAATGTTTTAGTGGGTTCCATAAATTTAATTTAGATGGGACTATCATCAACAAATTCATAGTATTGCCACCAGAAGTTCAGAAAGCATTAGTTTCACAAAACTTCTTGTGCATAAAATGGAAAACATTTTAATTAAGCCTCAACAGTGCAAACATAACAAAGGGAAGAACCTGAGAACTACAGCAGGTGACAGATTGCCTGTCTCTTCAGAGTAAAGTCTCCCAGTAAGATCTTCTTTCAAATTGTGCAGCATATTCAAAGCAAATCATTGACACATCAGATAAAATTCTAACTGGTGAAACTGCAGAAAGTATGTAGGGTAAGATGAAATATATCACCACAAATAAAATATTTTCCATTCTATTTTCCCTGACATGTGCAGACCCTCCACAAGAAGGAAAAATGACAGTATTTTGGTCAGTACCCAAGGCTCTGTTTCCATGGGAAGTGTGTGCATATCCAGAGCAAGTAGTTCGGTAAGCAGTGCAGTTTATGAATGCTTGTTTTCCATGGTTTTGCATGAGATGCAAACTCAGGGTTTTGCTTCTCTGCTGTCTATTAAAGTATAAGCTCAGATCAAAATTTTCCTTAAATTAGGGCATTTTAACATCTATCCTGTGGACATTCTTCAAGTTCTAATATGGGGAGAGCTTAGAATAATGTCTTTACTTCCAGGGCAACCTAAAAGGATTTATCAGGGCCACTAACTTTCATAGACTTAAATGAATGCGATAGCTTTTAAGCTTCTTCCTATATCTCAGATGTGGTTACCTAATTACCTAACGTGTCCAAAAACTATTCAGGTGGAACTCCGATAGACAGACTGGCAGCACAGTTATTTAAAAGTCCTTTCCTTAGGAAATCAGGGTAAAAAATTTTGCCTTTAGAGGTTGTTTTATTTTTTTTTAACACTAAATGCTATTACAAATATAGGAAACAAACAGGCAGGTTGACTCTGAAATTTGCATTCATTACTACCATTTTATGAATGTAAACTGCCAAATAGTAATAAACCACAAGACAAAGGCAGTTGTTTGTAAATACAGAGAAAGATTTAAGAAGTGGGGAGAAGTGTAATGCTGAGTCAAAGCGTTCAGGTAGCAAGAATGTGAGAGAGAAGTGTTGATTATTCCTTCTTTCTCTGGTAGACTGATACGCTACTTATACGTGATTAACATTTCATTCTGGTAACCAGACAACAATGCAACAAAGGAATAAAAGTTCATTCTTAGCTGGAAACAGTAAGCATCAGTTCATCTTCTTTTTTTTCTATTGTAAAAAAAAGCTAAGTACTGTGGAGCCACGGCTTTAATACTCTCCACGGCTCTTCACAAAAGCCTCAGTGAAATCTGGGTCCTGTCATAGCCTGACAAGAAGATAATCTGTGTGGGACCTTCCTTTCTGATTGGGAGGTGCTTTCTCTTAATCAGATGGAAAGAAAGTCTCTTGGTAAGGAACCCCTCCTCCTCCAGAAAATGGAAACAAATCTTTAGAGAAAGGCTTAGTCGGAATCTGCATGGAATCCAGGTTAAACCATTTTCCCTGGGCCTTGTAACAGTACCAAATGCCCCTGCATATATGTAGCTCCTTAACTTCATCCAAAGCAGACTTTTAATCCAGGCAAGATTTCAACCCGCAATATAGGCCTTTGTAGCATTAACATCTGAATGTTCCTGGAAGCTGCAGTTCATCAAGTGTTATATACTTTGTCATCTCTAGGGAGAAAGGAAATAAATGGGTGACTCTAAGCCTTGAAGGCTGTAAATCTATTACCAGGATGAAGGCAGATGTACTCTTTCCATTCTGTGGAGTTATTCCTGTTTTGCACAGATGTAAGTAGGATCTGAGTCAGGTTTGTGCCTTCTGTCCAAACAGAATTCCCTTATTAAGTGAAAAGAAACGTAAGTTTATTTACTTAATAATGACTTAAAAATAAAAACCCTTCTAACAAATCATAAGGAAGCTTTGCACTCCTTCCTATTACTATGACTCCCTTCTTCAGAGTGAAAAAGCAAAGCTTTGAAAGGAAAGAGTAGATAAACTAAGAGTCCTACATCCTATTACAGTATCCATTGTCCATTCCATTCTTCTCAGAAAGAAAGAATGGATATTTCTCATTTAAAATAGTACCTCTAAAATCTTTAATTCCTCATACTGCTAGAGCACTGTCCACTCAGGGATGATTTAAAGCATTTAAAAGTTTGCAACTAGTTTCATTCTTAGCATTCTGCAACGAGTAGTTTGTACATTCACCTTCCTACATGTATAATGGAAGCTCAAAGAATAAAACCTGATTATTTGCTCTGTTAATTCAACCAGGATACCTATTTCTGTTGCCTAGATTATGAAATGGATCAGAAATACTGAAATTTTTTTAAAAAAATTTCTAATATTTTTTTGAATTTCATTCTTTTAAATGTAGATCTGAAAGTCTATAAAAGTCACCTGAAATTTCCAAAACAAGTCTGATAATTGCAATCATTATATTGGAAATATTATAATAATAATATAATGGTCCTATAGGTAGCAGCTTGAAGTAAAAATTTAAAATAAATTTATCATACAAAAATTACAGAGAAAGGAACCATGCAAGGAAAGACAAAACATTCCTTAGTTTATCATCCTAGCCTTGGAAAGATTAAGTCTTGCTTCCAAAGCTAAATGTATAACTTGACGAAGAAAACAGCCAAACTTGCTTGGTTGATTCATTTTTGATTTGAAAATGCTTGAATATCAACTGAAACACTATTATTAAAAACAAACAAACAAAACACCCTTCCACAGCCATAAAACATGTATGAAGGATCCAATTCAAAAAATCGTCTCTAACACTAGACGGTGAGTAATCTCACAAAGATTTCACAGGACCTATGCCAAAGGGGTAATGTCTAATATTACCTGTACAAACTCTCCATGTAATGTTGGATACAGCACTCCATTAGATTCTCCAGTTCCAATTTACCTACATTTTATCCCTTTCATATTCAGAGGCTCATCTTGATCCAAAAAGCAAGCTACTTCTACTGAGGTCACCCCATAATTGCCACTGTTGTCTCACAGAGCAATGGGAGAACATTTTTTTCCACCTGTTTGGGTTCTGATTAAGAGGATCAGAATGTTCTGCTCGAGAAGAATCAACTGGGCTGCCTGTTTCACAAGAAAGTTTCCTGTTTGTTTCGGAGTAGGAAATAAGACTGAAACCACATAGTATTTCTTGACAAAGTGGTTTGCTAACGGTGACCAAAACATTTTCAAACCTGTTGCACTGTAGTGGCTCATCTTTCTTTCAAGGTAACAACAAAGTTTGGCAATGCTGTCCAAAGAAAACAACTGTGTTTTCCACACTTAAAAAAAAATAAAAATAAAAAAAAATTACATCACTCTATGAAATCATTGGCCTATTATCTGCAGAAAATGCCAACTGCCACTAACACAGGAGTGACTCAGGCCTCACATTAGAAAAGAGGGGGGAAAGTCCTACTTGTATGAAAGAATGTCACTAGACTACTTGAAAGGGACCATAAAGGTCTGCTGGGTCTAAACACATATTTAAGTATGTAGTGAGAGGCTTATAAAAAGCATACCACACTACACATGTAATTAAGTAAATAGTAATAGGCTTTACATATGCTGAACCATTTAGCTGGACAATATTAACTATCATATTTACATGAATGTAGTAAGCACTGAGGACAACCCCTACAACTATATGTGAGACAAGGAAAGACTGAGAAAGAAGAGGAAGACACTGCAGAAAATTTCTTAAACTCAGCCTTCCAGGAGTTTAAGAGATGATTTTCATGGCAGGCCCAAAGTAAAATGAATACATTTACTTTATTTTTGGTCAGCAGGACCTTTAAAAAGACTATTTCACCAAGAGAAATAACACCTTTGTCATTTTAATGTATGTTTATGTAAAATGAAAGTGGCAGTTCTGTGTTAATAAATGCTGCTTAGGAAAAAAAAAAAACAAAAAACACAAAACACATAAAAAAATCCGTTCCTGAACTATGGTGAGTAATTAGCCCCTTAGCATCCCCTTTCTCCAGCAATGCTTCCTCCTGAGCTGGCTCTTTTAAATAGCTCCAGTCCTGGCTGCCTTTGTTGAGCCTGGAAATTGTGCACATATGAGAGAAATTAAGCCCTCATTTAACAGGGACACATGCCTGTCAAGTCCAGAGGAACAAAGGCTGGTCCCTGGGGGCTACTCAGCTCCCTGAGGCTGCCACTCATTCTGTTAGCAATGCTTACCCTTTACAGATTGTGTATAAAACCCAATAAATCATTTCATCTGCTCTGGTTAATATACACATGAGCCTGGGACTTGCTTCAAAGTATTTTTTTCTATTGCTTGCAACTCCATTCGTTTATTAAGAGGCGACCGACCAATGTTTGCTAGAGTGTAGCCAGGTTTTTACCTTTATGTAATAATATTAATGTCTGTGAAATAAACCTGAAACGTTTACTGTCAGAAATAAAGCCATTGATGCTACAACTATTTCACACAGGAAATGTTTTATTACTCTTTAATGGTCAATAATCACCAGTGTCGATTGTATAAATTACTAGTATATTCTGTTCCTCCTAAAGTTACATCTGAAATGTATGCATATTTCAACTGATAGTAAAACAACAGGGAAAATAAAATGACAGATGTGTAGCCTTGCCTAGGAAGAGTCTTTTCTCAATTAAAGCAAACCAAACAGGAAAGTAATATCATGAGGAAATCATTTTAGTCCTTTACAAAGTGTTATCACAAAGATGCATCTATACTGTCATGGATAAAACAAAAAATAATATTAATTGCACAAAGTGATAACTGAAGTAAACACATGCAAGACAAACATATTCATACATGATATATCAGCTACCTCCGAGCTCTCTGTGGTGGATGGGCACAATTATCCCCAAATATAAATGCACACATAGAGCAGAGGAATATTTTACAGTGAATAAAAAAATAATAATAATTAAAAAAAAGAAATGCTGTCATTTCCATGTGAGCTCTTTTTGTTTTTGAAGAGGGCCTAATTCTGTACTTCTAGTATTAGACTGACATAAGTGGAGAGAACATGAACAACACCAGCTGAGGAAATGGCACCCTGCACTGCATGCAATGAAGCAAAACTCTCACTAAGTTTAGCATGAGTTTTTTCTTTACTTGTGTGTAGGATTAAGCCAACGAAGACAAGTTAGTGGTGTAGAATAAAAACAAATTAAAGTGCAGAGTTGTATCTTCTTTCCCCAAAATGGTGAAAGCAGTATTTCAATGCCTGCTATTAACAGGGACCTTTTTTTGTTTTGTCCACTCCACAATTTTTAACTAACACATTGAAAGCATGCCATTTCTCAAGCAACAATATTACGCTTTGTATTTAAAACCACAAAATAAAGAGGGCTGACTGTTCTGACAGCTTTAATCCTGATGGTACTGGGAGCCCCAAGTAAAAAGAAACTGGTACAGCATGGAGTTTTTCCTGCTCAGCAGGCAGAGAAAAAGCAGTTCTGGATTTGATAAGTAAAACCAGATCTAGTCGATGGTTATAAACTAAAGCCTTGCAATTAATGGGAAACATCAACAGTCCAAAGAACTTGTGTATCAGTGGGGTCTTTGAGAAGGCCTTTTCTCCCATCTTGTTAAAAACTCATTGAATGTACAACGGTCAGGACTTTTTTGTGAAAAGAATTGTGCATGCTCCACAGTCGTCAAACAGGAAAATAGATATTTAAATATTTTTAGAAAACACTGCATGTTTTTATTGTTGATATTTTTCGCTGCAAATTTGTGTCAATATAGCAATGAAAAGTGCCCGACAGGATCATGACCTCAATATGACATGCTTTACAAGTATGAAGATGTGTCCCTTCGTCCTGAAAGATCTGACGGTCAAACTATTGTTATAGTAGTTCATCCTAGTTAAAAATAGCAACCACAGTTAAAAAACATCCAACCTTAGACTGTAACGAAAGGCTACAATTCAGTGTATATTAAAATCTAGATATTAACAATTACCTATAAGAACAAATTCCTGTAAAGAAAACATGTAACTATTATACTATGCCCATGCAATCCTAAAAGTGGCAGAAATGCAACAAATAACCTATTTCTTAGGAGTAAAAAATTGTACAACATAATGCACATCTACATTGTTCAACTTAACAGGGATCTACAGCTTCTCCTCCAGCATGTATACACAAGATGCATTTCTGAAAAATTAACCGAACAGAAATCAAGAAGGGAAGAGATGGAGTCTGTTGTGCAGTTGTAAGAGTCAGGAATGATTCTCTAAGTGTAAGGAAATGAAAAGTATGCCCTTATCACTAGAAATAGGTTTGTCATAAAAGCAGTTGTCATTTCTGAAGAGAGTCTGACTAAAAGTAATTTTTGTAAGGTTTGGGTCCAAATTCAAATCCCTGCTCCTAAAGTCACAAAGACTCTCAGTTCAGCAGAATTTGGTTCATTCCTCAATATCCGTACTGGATCCCTGATTAACAGAAGATCGGTTTCTAGAGTGGGCTGTAAGCAAGCATTACCCAGGCTGTTTTTTTCCCCTTGAGCACAAATGATCAGAAACTCTGAGCCACTTTATCCACCTTCTCTTTGCAGATCAAAATGCAAAAGGTTACCGTGAAAACAAGGGAGAATATGCAAAGGTGTTATATGCTATGTATGCCACTGACATAATACTTTAATAGGATATGCTGTAATTTCCTGTAATTAATATCTTAGCAGAGCTATAAAGGCTTTTTTCCAAAATTATACCATTGCCTTTACAACACTAAAATTAATGTTGTGTCAACCTTTCCATTATAAGCCCCCTTTTTCAGAGGTTTATAACTTGGCTGTAAAAATACAGTCTGGCCTAAAATGTGGCATGCAAGATCTCCATTTAAAAGCAGCCATTTTGATTAAATAAAAAACATTATTTAATGGCTGTTTCAAGTCTTCTGAACGCCCTACAAAATGTGTGAGGAACTGCCAAGTAATCTAGGCATTCTTAAAAAAAAAAATAAAATTATTTTCTCTCCACAACAAGCCACTGTTCAAAGGATGTTTTACAGCCATGGAAGTTATTCCACACATGTAAGGAAAATAATATGGATTTGGGAAAATACAGTGAGAGTAGTCTCTCCACTTGCCTCTTTCTGATGACAATGGCTATACCTCTGGGCAGCAGCTCGACCGCTTGGGAGACTCAAGCTAGCTGGATGGGTATTCATTTGAGGCCGGGCAGTGAGTCAGAGGAACAAATAAATATTTTTGTCCAGCTGAAGTGAATTCACTGTAAAAGCTCTAAAAGCTCTATCTGAGTAAATTAAGGCAAGTGGTAAGTTGACAGAAAGTAATGATAGAAAAGATGATCAAGACATCACAGAATCACCCTATGGATTCTGAAACCACAGATTTTAGGTCTGTCAAATTTCATATAAGAACAGGATCAAGTCACTTCGGAAATTTAACTTAGGTGCTTAAATTAGGAACCTCGTTGTCTAATCAACAGAAGGTAATTCACAGCACCTGGACTGCTTTATATATGGAGCCAAAAGTCCTAATTCAGTCACCCAAATTAGATATCTAAAATTAGATGCCCCCAAATATCTATATGCTTTTTATTCTGCCTCAAAAGAGTGTTGTGAGGATAATACACTTCAGCTTATGAGACACTCAGATATGCAGTTACAGAGGAGATGAGTATCCTGAAAATATATCACCAATAAAATTCAATGAGATGGAAAAGGCAAAGCTCAAAATGTAATAGTAGAGTTCTTCATACAAATCACTCATTGTCAGAGAGAAAAAAAAAAAAAGTGCCATATGTCCTCCTCTGAGAAAAGTTTGTTTCTAGATTTATATTAAATAAATTATCTTGTCAAATAAGGAATCTCAGTCCGTGCTTAGGCTATTAGGTATACATTGCACTATCAACTTTATTTTGTTACCTGTAGCAAGTACCCATACTCCACATTTATCTCCCTGATCTGATCTAGATTTTAAACTAACTATATGTTCCTCCAACTGGTTAATCTCTCATTTACAGAATAAAAATGACTCATACATTACTTTATTTTAAAGTTCCCTAACTCAGAAGTGCTCTTCCATACTGTGGGGCAGTGATGTGTCTCAAGATGGATTTCACACTCCACCATCAACTGTGAATTTCTTTGCTTTTATTATTTGGTGTTACAACTTTAATATTTTCTTAACATACTGTCATTTTGGGTGGGTGAATAAGATGAATTCAGCATTTCATAAAGCACCATTGTATACTGTTTACATCATTTATTTTCTTTTTATTGAATGATTACAAACTTCAATTTAAAATTAATAACATTTTGTGGGAGTTACTGCATGTGAATTAAGTGTGGTGATGTCAGTGCATCCCTCTGGAATTTAAAAGATATTTAACTGTGTTATATCATGTGCCGCACAGTATATCAATTTTTATTTCCCATCCCTCAAGTATGGAATGCACACTGTGTAACTTCTTAGATTCTCAATATAGACATAATTTACCCAAGCTGTGCAAATTCCCAACTTGCTGAAGATGATATATACATGATTTATATAAAAGACTAGTTCTTTCAAACAAGAAAAAGTTTCACATACAACACAATCCATTATATTATCTAATTATTTAGGGAGAGGTGTTCTAATGTAAGAGACAAAAGGAAATATGGTGCAAATTGCAGTCATAAACCAACTTTTCCTTATTATAATGACTTTAAATTTAGACAGGTAAATTCCAGGCAAGACCATTCACCTTTCCTTGAGACCTATGCTTTGACATTTTTGCAAATGTCTAGATTAGCCGGTTGCATAAGACAGCAAATATTAGAAATATTCATTCACTTTACTTTTACATATATGCCATCAAACGTATACCAAATATTAAACAGCATTGGGTTTGCTCACTTGCCAGTTTGCACATACTACTGTCTTTATGTGAATTCATAATTCCTGAATGCATTCAGAGAGCAATGAATTTACTTCTTTCTTGCTGTCATCATATTAAATATATTTAAAACAAGTTTTTATGCTGAAATTGACTCAGTAATACACTTGCATTCTACAGCATTCCCACAATTACAACTAAAACCCATTTTGATTCCTTAGGTCAGGATTTAGTCCATCTGGTAAATTTAAGATTTTTACTGTGTGATTTCAAAAAGTACTTCAGAATTTATTTGCTAAATGCTTTTGGCCTTTTTATGTGGGGCTGTACTTCATCATTTTCCTCCAAATACCTGCTTCAGCAGACAGATATTTTGACCTCTGATATCATCACATTCCAGTCTTGCCTGTATATCTGAATATCTCCATAAATCAAGTCATTTCAATACTAAAATTTATTACCTATTTTCTTTATTTACTATCTCCTGATGAGTGTGTCAAATAGTTGGGGGGGTGTGTAAAAAAAAAGTAATGCAAATCCTGATTGTTTTCCCTCTTGGCTGTCACACAGTTGTCAACCACAAAAAATCATCACTGAAGTAAGTAATTAGAAAAGAAAGGCCGATATCTTAGGCAGCATCTATCAGTTCTGGGAGATGTTTCAATGTTACACTGATGTAAGACCTAAAAAAGAGACGGCGAGCCCAAAAGGTTGCCTGTTTTTTCCAACTACATCTATTTGTCTAAGAAAACAAATTACATCCCCTAAAACCCCTGCCTCATTTATATCTTTGATATTCCAACCACCATACTAATATTCTAAGTCCTTCCTCAACTGCAGAGCCTACTTCTGTGAGTAACACATAGAAACACAAGTCATCAAATACTGGCTATGCAAATATTACTCAAGCAATTAAGACTTCCAGGATCAGCCCTCTTGGTAGGCTGCCAGTTGGCCCAGTTTCCACTCCCAGTTATCCATCCTTGTGTGTGCGCATGCTGCTTAGAAAGGAAACTGGTTTTCTGTGCTGAAGCAAATAGTGCATTATTATGGCATTATTGCAAATACTGCAATATTGCAAAGATTACATTATGCAGACTGACAGAGGGGGTGATGCAGACCTGTCCTACCAGGGGAACAGCACCAGAGAGGTTCAGAGGGACATAATCTCTGCCACACAGTCTGGGAGCAAGACCAGGGTGTCCGGATCAGCAAACACTGAGGGCTCCCCAGCATGTCACTCCACGCGTGGTTCAAACGGGCAGACCACCGGCTGAGAGTGACCCCTGGGCAGCAGTACAGGTGGGTAGCAAACATTTGCTTGATCCTCTGCTGTTATTCAGGAGCTGGTTATAATCTGCCCCTAAATTAACAGGGCTCAAATCTGAGGCCCTTCTGTAAGCAAAAACTGTAGAACGAGTGTTTGGGCTCAATAGAGTCAATGAGATTTTAGCCCCTGGCTCTGACAGAGGCATAGCTGAGAACAAGCTCTTAAACCACTGGCGAGATTGCAGTGCAGCACGCCCAGAGCAAAGGAAGCAGCAGTACTTGAACTGGGGAGTATGGGTGCCTGTGCTTTCATTTCCAATTTTAAAACACACGTGGGAGAGAGAAAGTGGGAGGGCAGCTACTATCATTTTCTGCACCAACATGAGCCTGAGAAACAATGACATTTACTTTGGTTTAACTAATTTCCACACATCAGATCATGTTCGGCACTCGTGTGCCAAAGTCCTATTCTTCAAGTCTGTTGAAATACCACTTTCCGAAACATGTGTGCTAACATTTGGCCAACACCGCCACAAGATCATTTTATTAACTTGTAGCTCATTTCATAGACTGCTGCTCATGTTGCTAACATATGCTATTCTACCATTTACTGCTCTATAATTAGAGAAGTCATATGAAAGAGATACACAAGGCTTAATTTTTGCATTAAATACAATTTGTTTAGACTCGGGTAGGCGAAATAAAGCTATTTAAAAGGGGAAAAAAAAAAAAAACCATATAGTGAATTAGAAAACTGCAAGACAGCTAATTTAACTCTTAGAAGGTCATAGTAAAAATTTTTTAAAACCCAACCCCTCCACCTCAACACTGCATACAGTTTTAAGACTCAAATCCAGAACTGATTCCTGCTTTGGCAGCATACATCTTGTTTCCAGGGGCTGGGGGCCTCAGGGGCAGAGCAGCTAGCAGGATCCTTGCAAAATGGGGGACCAAGGTGCAAGACCAGAAGCTTAGTGGTAGCATAGGAGGGGTGAACCTTTAGCACAGTGTGTCTTTTGCTTAAGCCACCACCAAGCTTGTCGTGCCAAAGCATTTTTAGTATGGAAGAGGATGAATAAAGGATAGGGAGCATTGCTGGAGTATTTATTACAGCATGGCCTGCTTGGAGAAGGGTAAGGATACCACATCACTTCTCTTTCCACACAGCTGACAGAAAATTCCAAGCCAGTCAGCCACGAGATGGCTTTTGTTGGAAAAAGCTGGCCTGTAATAGACCTTTTGCTTGAGTAATTATCAAATAAGGACTTTAGAGCTCATTAATAAGCCACTATGTAATAATAAATAAAATATGAAACTTTTGACTTTGATGTTTAGCTATTTGTCTTTCCCCCATTGGATCAGTTTCCATTTTCACTAAGCAAGTTATGAGCTGGACAGAAGCTGTGATGCCATGCCTACAGCAGAGCCCCATGAATTTGAATCAATCATTTAGCAGCCAGCTACAAGTTACAGGCACATAACAGCATTTCTCTCTTCCATGTGCACACAACTGCACTGCAGAAGGGAGTTAGACATAGATTTATTTAATATTAAACTCTTAAAAAAAAAAAAAAAAAGAAAAAGAAAAAAGATACCAATGACAGCTGGGAACCAATTCATAAGAAAACTAGAATTTAAGGGATATGTAACCTTTCTACTGTAAATTAATAAACTCCAGCTATAGTTTATTAAACCACCATGATAATTTACATTTTCTACTGCCATAATCTTGACTGCTTATAAATTACAGTAGTTTTACCTATTCTTTAATCCAGAAACATCATTATTAAAATGTTTGATGCAGGCTACAGTGCATCTATCATTACTTGTAAAAGTTAATTAGATTAGATAAAAGAAATAAGTAGATTTGCATTTTTATCCTGGTTTTAAACTTCCAAAGAAGATCACAACAGTGTGCCTGTGGGCAATTAAAAACAGCATACAGCAGTGAAATATAAAGGCAAAAAAGGTCTGTTTTTCCTGGCTAATTCATGATTGAAGATACAATTACAAAATATTTTAAGGGTTTGCTGAAGCTGGGGGCTATTCGTAGACTTCTAAGCTTTGTTTATAACTCTCGCTCTCTTTCAAGGGAGTATCTGATCTGCGTACCCTGCCAATAGACGTATCAAATTGCTTTCAATGGCTTTATTTGGTCCTGTTCAGAGCTTGCTGGAAGAAAAAAAAAAAAAAAAAAAAAAAAAAGTGGGGGAGAATATTCCCTAGTGCCAGAACAGTAGCACTGCAATTGCTTTTTGCTTGTCAATGCTAAATACAGTTTACAAAGAGAGACAACCTCAGAGAGAGTAACTGAACTGACAATAACTAGATACCAGCTTGTGCATTTTCAGCAAGCTCACTGCAAGGAGCTTTAACCTGTCTCCAAAAGGCAATAAATGAAAGGTTTGGATCTTAAAATTGGAGGTCAGTTACATACTTAATGATGAAGCATATCTTTAAATCTATTTCTACTATTATTATCCTAGCAAAAAATTAATTAACCAGGTCAGGGAGGCTATGAAGGCTAATGTGGAATGTAATTATTCCTGATCTTTAGACATGTACTTCACATAAAGAGATAGTCCTTATTCAGCTCACCAGGTACCTGAATTGTCAGTAGTTAATCATGGATAAGAAGAGAGACTCATTGGTTCAGCCTCTTAAGTTTTAAGTATGATTCAAATGATTCTTATTCAAGGACAGTTCAAATAGTTGCAATTTTTATGTTACTATTCTTTTGTTTGTTTACTATCACAGTAATCATGTTCACTCTTTTTGACTGAAACAGAAAATGCAAGAACATTAATATGAAACTACAACAGCATGAATGTATAGATTATAAAAAAAAATTACTATTAAAAATAATATCTAGTGGCTGAATTAAAACAGAATACTTATGAGACCAGAGGAAGTCAGTTTTTCCATGCAATGGAAATCATACTGATTCAAACAGAAAATGAAATGCTGTGCAATAGCATTGAGCATAGTACAGAGGGATAAGGTGAAGGGAAGTGGAGGAAAACACTGGATCAGCTGTCACTGTAATACCTATCACGAGTTTTTGCAAAAAAGCTCAACAACCAGTGTCCCTTTTAAAGACTTCAGCCACAATTTAGGACGTGCCCTAACAATGCCTGCCCACCAGAGTAGAGAAGTCCTCGAAGTTTTATCCCTTAAATCCACATACCACCCAGCCCCTGGCGGGAGGGAAATCCTGGAGCAACATACTGTAAGGACCAGTGGGCTCCAACCCCCTTCCTCAGCTGGACAAGGTGGGGTCAGAAGCAGTCCCAAAGCCTCTTTCTGAAAGGACTGAATCCTGGCAACAAAGCAATGATTTTAGGGATTTCAGGGTTCTCAAGCGGTTCACAAGGTCGGAACTGCTCTAGAGATGCAAGCCTTCCCTTCTCCCAATGTAGTCTCATCTTCATGATGTACCTCCAAATTCCACCATGAAACAGCTTTTTCCCTTATCCCTAGGGGTTCTCACTTTCACAGCACAGGCAAAGAGATGTCCTTGAAATAGTCTAATTTTGTCTCTTCTATTTACTGAATACTTTTTATTAAACAAAAAATAAAGTTCTTCTAAAAAATATGAATGAACCTGGAGACAGATCTATGAACTCTTACTTGCCCTGCTGTATTTTCTCAACTTTATTTCCACCAAAAGTAATGATTTCTCCGCACAGCTTTGCTGAACAGAGAACTTTATTTGGCATACTAGATTTCCTCCCATCTCTACGGACTCCTCTGTAGAAGAGTGCTTATGAACATTTGAGCTGAAAAGTAATAATACACTGCATTTATTTCATTTATTTGCATTTTATTTGTCTCAGAGACAGAAGTGAGAACTCCAGATTCCCACTCCATTTAGTGAGCAAACAAAATGGCTTTCCCCAACATGCACACCCTAAAAGTAACGTTAGCTTCACTTCAAACATGAGATGATTATGCAGAACATTTAATGACCTCAGTACTCTTGAAATTCCCATGTAGTTTTCATATGCTAAGCTTAACTAATGTCCTCTTTGCTCAGATTGTTGACAAAGTTTTGGATGTATAAGAAGTCTGGAGTAAGGTGCTCCAGTAAATGGTCTTAGAAACAAAACAAACCAAAACAAACAACTAAATGAAATAAGGTGTTAAAATTATTAAACAAATAAATAATATACAACACAATGTAAACATTTCATACCAAATAATGACAGTTCTCAGTAAATTAACCCAGTAGGTGTCCAGGGAAAGATGTGTTTTATTTAATATGGATTATTTTCACTTTTATATGTCATTGACAGAAATCTTGTAAGCCCCACCTAAAGTAATTTCTAATTGTTTAAATGGTTAAATAAATTGGATGCACTTATTCACAGAAATCATTGTTTAAGAATTAACACGGTACTTCAGAAGATGACAGTGGTACGCTGTGTGTCTCGTGATGAAAGCATTGCATCAGCAGTGCCCCACTCCTGCATCCTGGAGAACATACTGTTCTTATTTCAAGTAGCTGTGCCATGAATAGGCCCAGACCCAGATGGAACTGGCACCTGTGCTTCTTATATTTTGTAATCTCTTCTAAAGGGGAGTGTCAGGGAAGAGTACTATTGTTTTTCCATGCACACAAAGTATAGATAAAAATCCACACCATTTAATGTAAGTACTTGCTGTTTCCTGAAAATGGTTGCTCGAGAGCATCTTTAAACAAATTCATCTTCTAAATAAAAATCAAGTAAGTTATTGGGGATGCAGTTCCAAATTCTACCATGCTCAGAAACTAAACTGAGAATGTAAATGTTTATTAGAAAACTGTTTTTGTCTCCTCAAGCCACAGAGAGCATGATTCACCTCATCTCACTTCAGATCTCTACGCTACAGGCATCGGCATGTGTATTCTTTACAGCTAATGGAGAGAAACAGCCATTTTAGGGAACAATCTGACATATTTTAAATGTCTACTTTAGGACAAGATGAATTGCATCCTAAAACTATTCACTCTATTTGTCTCTTAAAAACAATATGGATAATTAATTGAGACAGAGTCTACACTGCAGTTATCTGCTTTTGGTACGATGAATTCCACCCAGAGTCACCAGTGCGACTTCTGCATTGGAATTGAGGTTTCCTGGGAAGATGCCGAGAGGGGACCTAGAACTGGCACAGCACTGCATCTCTCACCTGCCTCCTGCTTTACCTCCATCCCACCTATGGCCCTTAAGGTCTCCACAACCTTGCAACACTCAATCAATTCAATAGCCACAAACCTCTCAGGAACTGCAGGGGCAGCTTAGCAACTAACTTATCTCCCAGGCAACTCCCGGCTAGCAAACCTGCCACAGAACTAAGAAAGAACAAATAAACAAAGAAGAACTACCTGGCTCACAAGCAAATGGACTATGTAAGCTGCTCTTTAGCCTAGGAAACAATCTTTTAACAAACTTTTTTTAGTAACCTCCTCATAAGATCAATGTATGTTTGAGATGGCAATGTGCCCAACGTGCCTAGTGGCTCATACTGGAGTCAACAATGTTCCTTGGGCAATGAGATGTGCTCTACCAAGCTGGGAAAGAAAACAATCCTCACTGCCCCAAATGCGCTGATTAGATTCAAGTAAATATAAAGACAAATAAAGAAGTCAAACTATGAGGAGCTATGGAATACGAGTAGCTTATATTGGCAAGAATTTTGAAACAAATACAGGGAAGGATCACCAAGAAATAATTTAGCTCACATGAACAGAACAATCATCAAAACACTCCTTTGCATATACATCTAGGAAAGGATGGGAAAGAAAACTTGTGGAGGGTTCAGCACTGTGTATGAGGAAAATTGGGAGTGAACAAGAAAGCAAACCTGCAACCTATTCTAAGACCGCATTTCCCCAGAGTCAGTGGGAGGGTAAAGCTACTGGAAAGTATTGAGTGAATTGAAACATGCAGTACCTTTGAACTTTTTACTACAGAGCAGGATACTTTCCAGTGAAACATACCCACATTCTCCAAATAGAAAGTTACCCGGTCATGATTTCTCTTTCTGTGTCCTAATTTTTAAAATAATTTTAAAAATTAGAAATTTCTCATGCAAATAACTGTTCTGTTTAGCAGACTCAGCTGTGTTTCAGTCTTAGCTTTTATGCCAAGTAAAGATTTTTTTGTATGATTCTTTGTTTTCTGAAGCCAGACTTGCAAATAACAGAGAAGATGGTGTATAATTTCCTTTCACTATTCTTACATCTCTTCCATCCTTTCTGTATACCTAATGCGAACACTCAGTCTTTCAATAGGCAAAGACAATAATGGTGCTTTAACATTCAACTGTCTCTCTCATCACAGGTATCAATATATTTATATATGTTGATTAAACTCCTTAAAGTGTAACCAAAACTGCATTACAATATTTGCAAAAGCATTTACAAGCATTCTTTTGGGATGAGGGAAGGAAAAACTTGAGTTTTGCCATCTAGTAACATGGTAATCAGCTGATTAAGGAAAAAATCTGTTAGTCCAAGTCTATAGGAAATTATTGGCAGCACCATCATCTGTCACGCTAAACCAAAATATGTAAACCAAAGAACAGGCCTGTGGAAACGTTTTCAAAGTGGAAAGCAGAGAAAGTAATAGAGTCATGTGTCACTCCCTACCCACATATATTAGCACAAAATTAAACCAGGTTCTGAGCACAAGTAACTGAATACCTCCAGAACACTCCCAGATCCATGAAGTTACAGTTACTCCAAAGGTACGTGGGACACATATACCTGTGGGTCTGTTATCCTATTCTATATACATTTGCTTCAGTTAACGAAATGGAAAACATTCTTCTAACCTTCTTATAAAGCCAATTTTGCCTTTGTTGAGCAAGGAATTCTATAAACAATAAATGAGACTGCTTTTACTTCGCACAATACGAGTCAAACTGATTGAAGATTTCAGAATTAAATTACAAGATTTAAGAAATAGTTCAGAACTTTCAGAAGATGACTCTGCTTATTAAAGAAAAGCTCTTTCCATCAAAAAGATGTTTGACAATAATTTTCTACGACACAAAGACCCTTCATAAAGAGCGTCTTTACTGAGGCTTGTTAGCAAGGCATGTGGCTGCTTTATTTTAGATCCTTCCCTCTCCATAAATGGAATTTAAGTATAATCAGAAGAGAGCAATAAAACACACTGACCTGAATTTGCTGCTGCAGTAGATTGATTTTGTGCTGCTGTTGCAGAAGTTGCTGCTGTTGTCTTGCAATCTATTAGAAATAAAATTTCCATTAAATTAAAACAGTAATATTGAATCTTCAATATTACTGAGTGAAAAACATCTTATTAGTTATTCTTTATTATATTTTTAAGGATCATTTATTTAAAAAAAAAAAAAAAAGGATATTTTAGAGGTCTCTCTCTAGGTGATGTAAACATTTTAAATTTAAATGTAACATAAATTCTAGTTAGCATGTAAGAAATATGTATTTTAAGCACTTAGGCCTCAACTCTGCAAAGCATAGAAACATGGGTTTAGCTGGGTGCATGTGAATAATCTCATCACTATTCAACAAAGCATTTAAGCCTGTGGTGATCTTTGACTATGATGCATTACTGTTAGCTACAAAGGGAATGAAACACATGCTTAAAATTAAGTGCTTTGCTGAATGGGGATGGGATTACTCAGGTGCTTAAGGTTAAACACACATTTTCCTGCTTTGCTGAACTGGAGCCTTAGCTAGTATTTATAGATGTTTCACTATTCAGCACAAGCTCCTAGGGCAAGCTTCTCTAACTTCATTCACAATGAGCAGCACATTACTTCTCTTGTAAATCTCAAAGTCTTCCTATGAACTACTCAAGGAAGCAGGGTCTCATTCTGTGTAAAAGCAGTTCCTGATGCAGTAACTCATCCTCAACACAACCCCGTGAAATACGTAGATATTCTTACCCTCATTTGGTAGATTCAGTAAGGGATCTGAAGGGTAAAGGTTCACTCTATCCCTTTTCTAACATAGATGAGGAGAACCATGTGTTCAGGGCAGGGAACGCTAAGAGACTAACGAGAGAGAATCTGCCACAGCCACCCCACCCGCCCCGATTCCCACAAACCATCCAAAATCAGCATGCAAGAGCAGAAGGGAAATAGGATCCTGCCCTCAGACCGCAGAGCTACTCCCTGCAACGGCTAACATGTTCTGCAGCAACAGGGGAGGAGGCACAGGGAGCTGGGGGAAGAACTGGACTTCTGCTTCAGAAGGGTAACTGTGCAGCAGATGGAACAAGGGCAAGATTTGTGTTTCCTGGAAACCCCGGCCTCAGCAAATCTGCTACCTTCATTTCTTAAGTACAATTTCCCCTCCTATAAATATTTATCTAAATCAGAGGAACCACATAAAACAGCAAGATGTTGGTGACAAAGGTAGTTTGGTCACTCAAATCCACTGTTCCTGTTTTGGCAAAGATGCTCCTGGTCTCCTTCCCAACATCTTCCGAGCATGCTTACTCTGTTATAAACAGAGAAAGCTAAGTAAAATGTTTTACGATTAAAAAATTACAGAAATGTAGCAAGGTCGATTTGGAAATAAACAATCACATAGTTTTAGTGCAAACTGTTCAGACTAACTCATAAGGAATCTGCAGTTACATACATATTAACAGCTTGTAATCATGCACACACAGGGATTGAGCCTGTCATTTCTTTATTCTCTCGGTTTATCACCTGGAAATAACTCTGTAATTTTATTTTTTTTTTTCACTGCTATAGTTAAAATTCACTTTTGTATGGGAGACCAGCACAAAATTCATACATATTTTAAGTCTTGCATATGGCCTTAATGAGACAAATTGAAGTCTACATGGTCTGGGCTGGATCAAGGCAAACTGCTGCACAGAAAAGGAACCAAGCAGCTATCATAGCTTACTACACTGATGCTTGTAACAGGGATCAAACTCCCTTTATAAGCCTGGTGTTCAAATATTTCTGGACAAATCTTCCAGTAAAGTCATTAAAAATATGGTGAATGAAGACTGAAGAAGCAGGCCCTAGTCTGCTGATGAAAAAGGTAGTTCAGAGCTGGCAGCCTGTGTGCCCAGGTAACCTAGGGGCAGCTACTAGGACCTCAGGTCATCTATTGTCAGATCAGTGGTCAGCGTAGTGTCTGTGCTTGGAAAGGTAATGGTAACTGTGCTATAGAGAATACTGAAAAACCTGTTTGAGTGCTTGAGCTACTTTTAATGAGTAACACACCAATTGTGCTATTCCATTTTAGAAGTGTTTTAGTGCTTGTCACCAAAGATAAACTCTGTTGGGTTTATTGTCCCAGCACATTGTCCCTGCTGCTAAAACCTGAGTGAAGGTAATAGAAGGATTATCATGATTTTTAGCTTCAGAAAAGAATTATTTGTCATTTAACATTGAAACACCACATGGAGCTGCATCAGGGTCATTCTTTCTGAGTGCTGTATCTTTTTTCACAGATAGGCAGTATCCTATGCCCAGAATTGTTTGGAGCTGCTGGTGACCTGGCTGCTACTTAACATGGTAAACTATAGCCAAGGCAAAGATAAGATCTTTGTTTACATGTGCAAAAGCACTGATCTGCCAGAGTTCAGACTGCATGTGAACAGCTTTTTGTACCTGTATGTGCAATATAGTACTGCTGCATAGGCGTCTCCTGATGAAAACCAGAAATACACCATGAAGCATCTAATGTCAATGGTCCCTCTTAGATGGAACAGTATTATGATAGAAAATGTATCCAGTACCCCACAACGCAATTACCATAGCATAGCCCTGATGTATAGGCTTGACACAGTAAAGTAGGGTACACAAGCACCATGTGGCTCAAATTCTGAATTTTATTTGCCTATCGGTTGAGCTACATGCTCGCTTCATTGAGCATGACAACCTAGTTTTAAGTGTCATTTAATTTTCATTTTGAAATATAATTACAAAGTGTTCACTGTAAGATATCACTCGTCTGCAAATGTGTCAAGATTAATTTGTGCTAGCTTATTCACAAGTGTCAATAGTTAATTACTGTGTCATCTCTGGATGGCTAAATGACATTCTAACTTCTGATTTTTTACAGTGTTCCTTTATGTTATTTTCCATTAGGGGATGAGTCCATATTCCTACATGTGGGCAAATACTCAAGCACATAAAATACCAGACGTCACAACTCATTAAAATCAACAGAGCATATATTGCTGTATATATCCCATAAAATATGTTTAACTGAAAAGATAATTCTAGTAATAATGTCAGATTCCTAAAAACCACACATTAATTTGGATCTGTCTGATCTAATGCCTAGGAGACTAGTGTAAGGGATCACTGTTGTTATACTTTTGTACAATGAGAAAAGGACAGCTTTTTGGACAACTGCACCTTAAAAAAAAACCAAAAAAACCCAAAAAAACCCCACACCACAACACTAACAAACAAATCAAATCTTTACTTGTAGAACATATTTGAAGTTTTGAGGATGCTTAAGGTTTTTTGTTCAATTATTTTTTTGTCAAAAGGAGAAAAAGAGTTAAATAATGGTTATAGCCTGGCTTATTTGTGACTCACAAAATTGCATATTGGTGCAAGAAACAGCAACTATGAAATCTATCAAATGCCACTTATTCTAGGAAAGAAATTATTTGAATGTCCACACTCGCTCTTTCTCTGGGTCCTATGATATTTTCTCTTTCTGGAAAAAGTAATTTCTGAATATATTTAATCTCTTTCAACAACAACAAAAAAAGATTAAACAGCAAGCAGAACAGTGTTTATAGTAAACATCCTGCATGAAACATTTTCACAGGTTTCTGTCTTGGAGCCTCACCTGTTCTTGCTGTTGGCGAGCAAGGTCCATTTGTTGCCGTTGTTTTTCAATTTGTGAGGCTGCCAGCTTTTTCTGTTCATCGTGGGCAGCCAGGAGCTGCTCCCGTAAGCTGATCAGCTGGGTGATCATAGTAGAGAGCTGTCGCTCTTTTTCTGCCAGGCTTTCTGGTGTACCTAAATGTGCAGGAAAGATGTACTGTAAATACGAGATAGACAATAGTTACCAAGCAATATTCACAGAAAAAATATGGCTGAATCACCAACATGCTTACTTCAAGTGGCAGATTGAACATGTATTTTACTAACAAATCCCTAAAGAATGTAGCACATAGCTTCGCTGCGCTCTAAGCAGTGGAGGATATAACAAAAATTGGAGCAGAAAAGATATAGAGTTGTTGTTTTTTTTTTTCTGACAGGAGTAATTAACAATGCACTGTGTACAAATCCCTATATCTTTTCCATCTAAATCTGCCCAGTGCGATAAATACATTCATAGTTTATTAGACATAATTTTCCTTTACTTTATATATTTTGTTGTTTTTTTCTTCAAGTATGTAAAAATGTTTAAAAATATTAAAATATGCTGTTCATTGGAAGAAGCAATTTAACAGTTTATTGATAATTTCTCTAAAATACCCATATATCTGGCAGATCATTTGGGTAAATGAAAGCTTTGGTTATGGAATGCATATTAAAAATGAGCTCTACTTGCCCCCAAGAGAAATAGCTAACCTGAGAAAATGGCTTAAAAATTTTCATTTAACTTTCAAAGTTTACTCTACAGAGAGCACTTAATTAATATGAAACTACGGTACATTTATTCTTTGCACTAATGATGCTTAATGGTCTGTTTATGGGCAAATTGCATGGGTCTCCTAAGTAGAGAGTACAGGGTCCTTTTGCAAATCAATCCAAAAATATCCCATCTTACATATGAACATATTACTCTGTCACAAACAGCAATGTCAGCTCCTATATTTGAGCCATACACTGCATTCCCTTGTATGAGCATCTCAGACCCACAGCTCTATAAGAGGTGATATAACTACAGTAAGGTAGCAGTTCAGGGATATTGGAAGAGCATCTGAAAGAAGTTTACAGTTGGAATTGGGGTAAATGAAGCAATTTTATGTTGTAAAGAGAACTGAAAGTTAGAGAAGAAGCAAACCCAATCAAGATCTAGTCAGGTCTGTAATCTGCCACAGTGATATGAGAAGTGGCACAGAAAAGAGGGTATTTGCATACTTCCTTTCCTCCATTCACAATAGAAGATTGTGATAAAGAAGTCACAGGACTTTTGAAGAGGAAGAAAATGTGTGAGGAACAGGACCTGGGAGGGAATGGAGAAATTGTCACCAAAATTATGACTCCACCTTCTTCCCAGGAGTAAGATGGATATCTTCTAGGGAAGAGAAGAAAGAAGTTGACAGGTTTCAGAAGGAGAGGGAAGACAAAACAGATTCCTGCCAAGCAGGTGACAAACCCAAGATGCTCTACTACTTACATCGTCCTATGATGGGACTAATATTATTCTTAAACTGAATTCCCATTGCAAAAGCAGCATACAAGAAAACTTTGGTCTATAATTGCTTTCTATGGAAAAAGAAACTGCATGGCTGAAGTCATTCACTGTAAACAATGCACTCTCAGAAATAAAGTGTACTTGTTTTTCTTATTTGTATTTAACAACATAAAGTACTGAAAATATTCCATTTCTTAGCCACTATTAACAATCTTAGATTTAAAAGAGTCTACAACACACTGATGTTTCAGTACTCTGTAATGCCAATTCTTAATTCAGTCTACATGTGACACAGAACTCCAGACAAGGAAAAATTAGTAACTTCTCTTGTAGTAGAAGTTTTTTAAATGATTAGCAATTTTCTTAGTCACAAGAAGTATGATGGATTCATGAAATAAACCTGAAGGACATACTACGATTCAGACCAACCCATCGCAAAACCTTAGTGTGATATGCGTGACTGAGGCAATAAGAGAGTTCTGTGCAAAAAGCTGTTTCAAAACAACAACAGATAAAAAAAGATTTTTGAAAGTAAGCTTAGGCAGGTATGTGGCCAGGAAAATGTCTACACTGAAGGTACTGCCTTGCCAGGATCCATTAGTGTGTACTGAGCTCCACACTGTTGACATCAGTTCAATGATCTGTAACTTCAGTATAGACTTACCTTAACCCTCTTAAACGGTATTATTCAGTCTTGAAGATGGACGCATGGATCAAAGATTATTCAGGTGCTTTTGAATATGTTACTGTATACTGACATTAATTTCCATAGATAAAAGACTGCTCTGCCAAAGAAAAACTCCCTTGCCCATCATGACTAGAAGAGATCAACCACATACCTATTTTAGAAAGCCAATGGGAAGCAACCTGCTGTCTCAAATGATACTTATTGCCATCCACTGCCACCTGGGAAACCACAGCTTGAGACTTTCACATCTGTCAAGCAGCTTTGGCATTGTAATGCAGGCCCCTGATCTTACAGTCATAAAATATTTTACACACCCAAAGCAGATATTAATCTCCTGCTCCATTTCCATATTATTCTGCATACTTTGTACTTGCTTCATAATATGAGTAGAAAGCTACCACAAAGAGTGCATGCTAAGGCTACAAAATTTGATTGTTTTGTTATGATTAGTTAGAACAATTTGATGTAGTTGCAGCAAATTTATAAGATCTTCTCTTTTTCTTTTTTTCTACATTTTATACAATATCAGGCTGAAGTAACTGTTCTTATTCAGGAATTCATTGTAATTGTTTTTCTTTCCTTTTTCCCCCCACAGAAACACATCTGAAATGAATGACCCCATTTAATGTACTCTGCTCTTTAATTTGTACTGTGCTATGTAATCCAACAGCAGAATAAGAACTGATGACCACAAAATGTACACTGTGCTCCTGGAAAATAGAGAGACCTCCATGAAGCTGCAAGACACCTAACTGAACACTGCTCAAGACAATAAAAAGCATAAGATGCAGAATATTGTGGTATGAACAGTGTGTGTGTGGGGGTATAATTTAATTTTAGAGTGGAAAATCCCAACCATTATTTTACAGTTTAAATACCAATAAAAAACAACTTGCTCAGAATGCAGACCAGATTGAGCTGATCTGGCTGGGCCAAGAAGGGTCATCAGTAGCTGTGTGCCATCATCATCTGTTTTGCATCCACTTACTGCAGCAGGCAATGAGATTCCTAAACTCATTACCAGTAAATAAACTTCTGCTGCTGACTAAAAATATCTATAAATAAAATAAAAATATAGCTATCTGTAAAATGTATTTGCCATAAAAACAGATAAAACAAAAAGCTTAGTAGAAAATATACTGTAAATATGCCAGCTTCCATAAAATATTATATATCACAGCTCTTTCTCCGTTTTAAGCCTTTTCTCTTACTCCAAAGATAGCAGTGCATTTTTTTTCCATGGGGTCTTCCTTATCCCCAAAACACATCTGTCTTGAGTTTCTCTCAGATTTGTCAGGTGGATCAGTGCTCCCCAGGGCCTGCTCCATCTGAAGTATTTTAATTTGACTAAACACCTGATTTATTTTATCTCTCCGATGAGAAAGGCAGTTTGTCTTAATAGAGCCTGTCAGCCTACAGTCCCATTCACAGCAATTTACAGGCAGCCAGGGATGCTGGAAAAGAAGAGTGCTGTGATTCTGTATTTTATCCTCCTCCAGAAAGCACCTAAAAGCAGCTATTCACTGCTACTGCATGTGGCATTTTAGAACTGAATTAGCTTTTTATTCAAGTAACTACACTTGTTGTCAATAGCTTATCTGTAAAATTGCTACATTCACTACTGATTTTATTAACCTTTGGCTCTATCACAAAATGGTCTTCAGTTAGGAAAGACCTTTAAAATTGACACATTTTTCTTAGGGGCCTTTATTTCAGTGACTTCAGATATACTGAATTTGATCCATTGACTCCCTCTACCAGCAGTATTTAAAATTTTGAGTGTTGGTGGGAAGTGGATAGTATTTAAGGACATCTTTTTAAAATAAAAATATAACAGACTTACCAAAAGTTCAGAAAAAATAGTTGTTATTATTTTTGATAGTCCTTTGGTTACATATTCTTCCCTTTGTGATTATAAACTGAAAAATAATTTGGTTGTAGTGATATTATAATTTTTCCTTGCGTGCTTTTGTTTTCTCATTTCTTTTTACATGGATTTGAGCACAATATGAGATAAAACAGTCAGACTGAACAGAACTAAGGCATCAAAGAGAACTTTTGAGAAATTCTGGTCATAGGTCAATGTAACCAGGAGTACGAAAATAAAAAGTAGCTATAAATCTGCTCAAAAAGAGAGAAGAGTTCAACTTGTGGTCTAAAATTACATTTAGAAAGAATTCTGCTTGTGGCAAAAACCTGTATTTTAAAACTGATCACAATACTGCATGATTTTTTGTACACAAAGTAATAAATGATCATATATTTTCTGATATATTTAGTAAAAATCATAAACGTAATCTTGCATTCTAGATAAACATTGCAAAAAAAAAAATTAAAAATATACTATCCTGTAAGTATAGATACATAATATAACTGCAGGTCCTGTATCAATCTCTGCTTTACCACCTTACAACACTTCTGTTACCTTCTACTACATATTCAGTCTATATACAGATGTAGCTGCATGTCAACAAACACAGGAAGCTTTTCAATGTTAAATTTGGAACTGTCCTTGTGGCAAGTTGTCATGAGATAGAGGCAGAGCAATAACTGCTGGTAAGGGAAAAAATAAGCAGGAATAACAAAAAATAGGCTTCTAGACTTACATAGCATAATTTACACTAATCTCTTTGACACTCAGCAAAAGAAAACAAGATAAAACCACATATTGTATCAAGTGAATAAAAGACAGAATACTGGAGTCATAAATAAGCCAAAATTTATAGGCGTGGTCCAAAGCTTGCTGAAGTAGGATTCTTAGCTGTGACACGAAATTACTGTGGGTTCTTGAATGTGCTTGCCTTAGTTTCCCAACATGTACACAAAGTAAAACACTACCAATCAGAGGCTTTTATGCCTGGTTAGTTAATGCTTCTGAAGTGCTTTGAGATCTTTGCATGGAATCTCTACACAGCTGCAAAGTATTATTGGTTCTCTTGAATTCTGTGATTAGCGTAAAGCATGACAAATATCATCCTTGTTTATGCACTGCATCTAAACTAACTTTTGCCCCATATACTTACAGGAAATACAAATTAATAAATCACAAATGATTACTCCTGTTACGTTTTTAGAATAAACACATAGTGTGACTTTTATGAAATGAAGAGACAGTAATGCAAGAAAGAAGTGTGGACTTTGCCAGAAACTAAGAAGGGCTTTAAATCACATAACTGCAGTTACAAAGTATCATCAACCAAAGCAATTCAACCAACAATCAAAAATGATTTTGAATCAAGTTAAGCAATTTCAGCATTTAAAAAAAAAAAAAAAAAAAGAAAAGAAAAGCCTTTATGAATCAATTCCTCTGTTAGTTCGTTGGGTTTTCTTTTCTTTCTTTTTTTTTTTTTTTTTTTTTTTTTTTTTTTTCTTATGGACATTGTTTGAAAAGAAAGCAAAAACACAATGCTAGACATAAAAGAAAGTGTATTTGATCTTAGCTGCCCAGAGATAACCTGGTTAAACCATTCTGTCTAACACGGCAGTCTGCAGCACACATCAGATAGGCTGTGATGTCTCTACTTCACAGGCTCTGTCCAGCATTTAGCATTTACCCTTTTTTGATTGGGTCACCTTTTAAATGCCACAAAATAGGGCAGCAAAAGTCAACAAAAATAAACAGGAAAAACAGAAGAAAGTAACAATCTAATGGAAGGGCTTTGGAGATAAAAGTCACTTTGTGAGGGCTGCCTGACTAAGGAGCCCCCTTGCCATTGCAATAGCATCTAATTTGAGTTCTAACTCCAACAGCAGTTTAAAAAGCTTTCCACTCTAAAGGGCCCCAAGTGCATCATAAAGATAAAGCATTTCAGTAGAAAACAGCCACAAAGACCTCTATTATCTTATCAGTCTTTGGTTACAACAGCTGAACCAATATGACTAAGTTCTGAATGACTTTTTTTTCCCCTTCTTTTTATAACACTAGAATACTGGAATTTCTTTATTTCACGATCAGTTAGCAATTGTTGATGTTCCCATATGCTACTGTCCAGTCCTTAGTCAATAAAAAGTTTTATAAATGCTTCCATTGTGCTTTGTAGCATCCCAATGAAGAAGGCAGCACAGCAAACATGTCCAGCATGCAAACCACACCGGATAGATTCTCTTGTGAAGGTGTGAGAGCCACACACCCCCCCTTAGGTCTCAAAACGATTCTGTGTTTTAAGCTTTGAGCAAGGAAAAATTAATACCCTATGTCCATAAACAGTAATGGGAATTAATATTAGGAACTACTGAAAATATTCTGTAGAGAAAAAAATCTGTTTGTTAGATTTAGAAAAATAAAAAATCACTTAAATTATCTATGCTTACGAGAAGGATGAAAATGCTTTACTGACAAGCTGCAGGATTCATCCTAGTTTAACTTATACTAAACTTCAGACACTTAAGCAATTTCTTAGGTGGGAGTGCAATTTTTTTAAGGATCCTCAGAACAGAAACAATCCTAAACTTACCATAAGCTAGACTTATCATAGGCTAAACTTATCGTAGGCTAGGCTAAAATTGCAGGCAGCGGTGAAAATGAAATTACCTCAGCGAGGTTATGATGATCCTTCACTTTCCTGTGTCAGGATGGGCACAGGCAGGTGAGGGGGGGGGCAGGGCCCCGTGCCTGCAGGCGCTACCTGCACCTCCATCACCTCCGCCACCTCTCCTCCTCCCAGCACACTGAGCTGCTGGCACTGCTCACAGCAAAGAGCAGCGTCCTGCACCCACTGCTGCTTAGCTTGGGTCGTACCAAGACTTTCATCCAGTCCGCATGTGCATCTTGTCTAACTGCGGGGACAGGACACGTGGAAGAAGAGTAATGCACATCCAGCTCTTCCTGACACTGAGCTGGGACAGAGACAGGGGTCCCTGGGCCTAAGTGCCCTAGCAGGTCCTCACTTCATCACTGCACTTCCGAGAGTTCGGTTTCCACTGTACCCTGTTTGACTAATTGAAGTGTCACACTCCATCGGTTTTTTCTCTTCTCAAAAGAATTTGAAGGATTCATTCCATTTTCAGCCTTCCCAAATCACAGAACAGTTTATTCCGCATTAAGAACAAGTAAGTCATAAGAATGTACGTAGTAACCCAGCTGAACATTTCCCCTAAAGATTTGCCCTAAAGATGGCAACTGAGGCAGGCTTACCTGCCTTAGCATTTCCCAGCAAATGCTTGTACCTTAGCTCTGCTGCTGCAAATAACCACCTCATCTGAGACAATGCTTCTGTTGTGGCCTTTAACTTTTTTTTTGATCTGCACGTGTTTGCCGGACTTTTTGTTCTTGCATTGTTTCTTAGCAATTCTCAAGTGCTTTCTGGGGAATATCTTATATTCAGAGGTTTTCTGCCCTGTTTTTCACAACAGTTCTAATCAAAGTAAACCAATATACCAAAAAGAAAAATGCTGCTGTGACCAGATCAACATAAACTGTTCACAAGTTACTACCAAACAGCTCCAAATCTGCCAAAGTAATCTGCTAGGCAAAGGATTGGATTGAGTAGAGCCTGGTCAGCTCATGGAGCAGCACAGTGATAAGTTGCCCCATTTTCAGGGATGTGGTGAATCCACTGTTGAGACCTAAAATGTAATTCACGTCAGGAATGTCGGAAAGAATGTGATGTTAGCCAGAGCTTCAACCTCCCCCTCCTCCAAATAGCACCCAGCAAAAAGCAGAATTCCAACAAAACTCTTGGGCTCCTTTCGTTCTGAAAAGTACTCTATCTGACATAAGCCTTGGAGGATTTAAACTAAGTTTAGAGATTTTGTTACTATCTCATATATAAAATTCTACTTTAGTATTGTTTGCTATTACAAAGAAAAAAACCACTTTAGCCAGTTTCTTAGAATTACTCTCAAATTCCAGAAGGACTTGTCACCTTACATTCTAAATAATATTAGAAGTACATATTAAGTGTTAATTCATGCATGTGCATGAAAGAAGACAACATTTTTTTGAATAAATTATTTGTAGGGTTTTTCAGCAGCAAGTTGAGATTTGGTTATGAATGCTTTAGTGCTTTCAGTGGGTTTAGAAACGCTTCATATATACTCAGTATAAGCTGTTCAGACTCCATGTAGAAAAAAATGTGATAATACTGGATATAAACAGAGAAATATGTAATATACATTGCAATTAAAAACTCACACCCAACCTGTTCTTGATGAATTAGAATATAATGATATAACAGAGGCCACAGGCTGTGAGTAATCTGTACAGTGATACAAACACTAAAATATGATGTAAAGAGAAAAGAAAAATGAGTAGCTTTATTTTATTAACTGAGAAGACTGTAGCCCAGGGCATAGCACACCAAAATAAAATTAACATGGTGGTGTTATATAGTGAGCAAACTTTTTATTATTAATATTGACTCTAATGCTTTTAAAGTTAAAAAAAAAAATTTACAAACAATAAAGGATGAAAGGTGGTCCACCCATTTGAGATACTCACTCAGGACTTGAAAGAGCAGAAAAAATATCCTCACCTTCAGTTTCAGTTTTTCCCATTTAAATACACATGAGAGTTCTTCCCTAGATCAGGGAGGGGTAAGGAACAATAAAGATTCCAAACTGTATTTGTGGGCCATATAACAGAGGAAATAGGATAGTAAAAAATAAAAAATCCAAAGGATAAAGGAGGTATTGGAAGTGAAAATAATTGATAAGCAGGAAAAAAAACCCAAAAATCTAACCATCATGTAATTATGTAACAGTTCCTTCTCTGTAGAAAAACCACACTGATATACCAGAAATTGTGTAAATAAGAATAGCAGAAATATTTAAACATCACAGTAGGAATGAACTTTCCAGATGGGAACCTTCTCTGTACAAACATCCCCACACAGATCATGTTTACTAGGTTGTGGAAGTTAGTATCTTAAGTTAAAATGGCACAAGATTGATTCACCTTTCCCCATCAGAGAACACACACTAAGCACAAACAACAATAGCAGGCCAACGTTATGTCTTCCTCGAGGAGATGAGAAAGTCATAAAAAGGGGTTGAAAGTTAAATCTTGTAACTTTTCTCATTTACAAGGGCTGTACAACTAACTCCAACCCAAGAGTCCTATAGTGCTTTAAGTTCTCACATAGCAAAACAGGGAAAGTCTCACAGGGAAATGGAGATAGCCAGTTTTTCCGTCTGAAGATGGGACACAAGTACTAAATATCAGAAAACGCAAGTCCCTCGGTAACAGCAATTTTCACAGTGCTTGTAGCTTCGTTACACTGGAATTAACAGCCCAGGAGGTCTTCATGTTATTGACAAATACATGTAGAACTAGAAACTTAGTAGAAATATTCTTTATTTACAGTGGTATGAGAGTTGATCCCCATGTTCCCATAAACAGTAAGTGAAGCCAGTCATTCACCTTCCCTATTATATTATCTCTGAACCTGACCCAAAACACATGTATTCTTTCATAAGCTTTGGCTGAATTTTGTAATTGCCAGAGGACCAATAGCAGACACATCAGACAGAAGTCCAGGAAAACTCGTCACTGAACATTACGGAATAACATTGTTTTAATGACATTCTATCTCTCAGTTTCTACCAAACTCACTACATTAGGTATGTAGAAATGTTAGTAAAGAAGCCTATACATATATATATATATATCTCATCTACAGTACCATCCCAGTTCTAGATCTGAGACTTTGTCTTGACAGCATCATTTGACATACAAAACTGTACATAATATTAGACATTTTAAATGCACTTCCTTATTCACTTCATAAATCTCTCCTTGAGCAGCTTATAGCTTGATGTGAAACTGAGAATGAGGTGTTTACAGAGAAAAATACTGCCCCATCTTTCACACCAGCTTTAAAGGGCTTCCAACACAATAGCATTTTATCCTAAACACAACTTTCCTTTCTGGATAATTCTTTCAAATTTTTTTTTTTTTTTTTTTTTTTTCTCTTCTGACTCATAATTTTACTGAATGGAGTTCTGCTGCACTGGTAGTGTCACTATATCCTGATTTAGTTAAATAATGTTGTAGATGTTTGAAATCAATTGAAAATCCCTACACTTCATTTCCAGAAAAGAAGAAAAATAATTTTAGCTCTAGGTGAATATTTGCACCCAAGCCTTGATGTGAAGAAACAGATGGTCTGACATACAAATGCTAAGCCATCTCTAATATTCATATACTACATTGCAATAAAAGGTATAAGTAAGATACTTTTTTATAACTTCCTCTATTAGATGAGAAATTATATTTTGTTTTGCTTATACACAATCATAGGTAGTGACTTCTTTGGAATTACAGTGTTGAGAGTCACAATTGATGACAGACTGGAATAAGTAGGAGCTTATCAACCAACACGAAAAGATTAGGAGTCTGCTGAAGAAAAAAATGTAAATGGAGAATTCAGGACTGATTTTGAAATTGCTCCATTTCATTGATTCTTTCATAACAGCATACAGCTGGATAAAAATCATTTTGTTTCCATATTCAATTTTAACTTTAACAAGTGATCTCTGGGTACCGTGATACTCTTCAAAATGAATCTTATTTTTTTATTACGTAAACATGATACAATTCCAAGTGATCTATATTATTTTTCATTCTTTTTAAACTAGTATTTCTTCCTGTTGTGGTGAAAGTGCAGAAAAACCACTTGTTTGGAAGGAAGAGCTCTCCAATTAAAACTTGTATCTTCAATCACAGGGATGAACTGAATCTCTAACTCTATCTAATCTTATTCTGGAAAGAGAATTGTATATGTACATGCATAAAAATGACTGGAAGGAAGCTGAGTTTAGAGGAAGTTAGTTTAATATCTCATTTGACTAGTATAGCACATAGGAATTAGATGACATTAATTTCCCTGTGTAACAGGACTCATAGTTACTTGTGATTTCTTTAGCTGACATTTGTCTTTCATTAAAATGTTGATGATTTAAAAGAAGCTTTTGCTTTTTCAGTCTTTTCACATTGTCTAAACTATGGATTAATAATGAAAGATGAAAAAGAATCATACGTTTTAATTAAGTTTTCCATTTTAAACAGCAAGCTACAGAAAAGGAGGTTTATAATATTTTTTTTTTCTTCTTGTATTTGCAGAAATAACATGATTCTTCTCTTTAAATAGTGAGGAATACTTTGTACTGTAATGTATATAAATACATACATGAGGTGATGGTAAGAAAAGTGACTGTTGAAGCTGATACATCTTTTATGTTTAGTCCTGCAGTTGGACATGTGCAAATCATGTGAAAAAATGTTCCACCGCTGTATCCTCCTGCGGGGCTAAACTAGTTTTAAAGAGGAAGATGTGGTGCCTTATATTGAACTTCAGCATCTGTGTACTAGGAAGGTCTATTAGAACAAGGATAGAAATGAGTACTTTTCTCTATGGGTGCGAGAAGGGAAGAGATCCTTTCAATAGGTGCCACTGCAGCTTTTTTTTTTTTTTTTTTTTTATAAAAAGTCTAATCAATTTATATATTAGGATTAAATTATTGGAGTTCATTTGCCTGAAAGCTAACACTGAGGATCCCAATCCAAAGCACTCCAGGAATCTTGCCTCTCTTCCTATACTCAAAATTGTAACCCAAATGCATTTCTTCTACTGCATCCAGAATGCACAATATACACAGGAGAGATGTGCCCCTGTGAAATATACTCTGACTTACGATGTCTTGCAGTTACTTTTTATATCTTGTTAAATAAGTTACTTCCACAAGTTTTTAGTTAGTAGTTATTAGCTACACCACTCAGAAATGTCTAAATATAAATATAAGGAGTATTAGTACTGCAAGATTTATATACTTTAAATATAAATTTTAATTTTGATCTTAATTACATGTTCATCTTTCATGTCTTACAAATACAAACAAGTATATCAATGAAAAACTTATATTTGCCTCTGAAGATTTTTATTGCCTCTGGTGATAAGTAATGAAGAAGCAAAGTTTATTGCAAAACAAGGACATTAGCATAGCCTGTCTATCATGGAAGCTGTAAAGAAGAAACTTCCTACTTCATCTAAGAAGAGACAATTTAGTCAAAAGCCTTTGATATGTATGGAAAAGCAACAACATTTTATACATTTAGAATGTGTCCACAGAAGTCAGTTGAAGGCTTCACACTTATTTCAGTGGGTTTTCAAACAGGTCCACTGATATGTTCATTAATAAATGGCATTAGGTGGTCAAAATCGGCAGCTTCAGGCTTGTAAATATGAATATTATTATAAATTTCTTTCCTAATCAAACAGTTATAAATTGAAAGTGCTACTTATCTGCTACACACATCCTCGTAATCTGTAAAACCAATTCAGCAGAGTTTATTAATGCTACAAATATGAATTATCTTATGTCTTTTGAAATAACCACAACCTCACTGTATGGGTACAAGAAACAAAAACCAAACAAGTAAACTATGCTTGTTCTTCCCTCAAGGTTTACTTTATAAATAACTAAATAAATAATTTAAAAGAACACATTCCAGAACAAATTAGAATTCTATGACCAGCTTGCCGTGCTACTATGAAATATGCTACAAAATTATCAGTCAAGTATTCTGACTGCAGAAAACCTCAATCACATTAACCAGAGCACAAAGGAGGTGGCCTACATTCGCAGACTGAAGTTCCACACGTATTCTAAGGGTGTTCTGGCATAATTGCACTCTAACCACAAGCATGAGTATGTTTAGCCAGATGTTTCTTAGAAGCGACTAAAAGTACAGTTGGAAATTTACTTAATTCAATTTATTTGTATATCTAGTTGATCACAAACCAAAACATTTAACACAGCCCTTCACTACAGAATCTTTGGTAATTAAATTATTCACAGTCTCAAACCAGAGAGTGGTATCATGTTATTTTTTGTGCTTATATTAGTATTCTACCAATCAAACGGGATCACTCAGAATGAACATATAAACACTGCCTATTCAAAAGACTTAATATAATCTAATATTCGAAGGTCTGGACATAGGCACAAGTTTAAGCACAGTCTAAAGATGATTCAGAATAAATCTTGAAGCACTGGAAGCATGTAGGAAACACACCAAGAGTTTACGAATGCCATACAACTGCATTCTAATTCAATATATTATAAATAGACCTAGGATATATTTAAGAAAACAGGATCCCTAATTGTTCCTCTCTCCTTAAGACAGTAAGACACTGTCCAGTTGTATATTCACTACTTTATTTCTACAGCAACTGCAATTTCATCATTATTTTTCCTTCATAACAAGACACTAAAACTAAAAATATAAATGAAGAAGAAGCAGGAGCAGGGAAAACAGATCTCTGCTGAGACTTCTCTTAATTGGTTTTGAAAGTTAATCATCCTTTTAAGTTGTCCTATTGAAAATTAAAAATTAAAAAAATTAGGATGTCTGAACCAACATACCTATTGCAACCTGATGCAATGTTTTCAATCTGTTTCTCAGAAGTTACCATGGGTAACTGTGATGCTGAGATACTGCGAACTAAGATAAAAGCTAATTGTGACTGCAAAATAATTTTGCACTTAAGCAATGTATTTTATGGTTATTTCCTCTCTATGAATTTTAAATATCCATCAGAATTTCAATCTGTCTGCATCTGTAAAGATCTTGAGTATTTTTCCCAGGGGTTTCCTAGATTTAGGTTCCCTGGGCCAGGTTTTTAAAGGGATTGGCCATGTTATAAAAAACACCTTAAGCATCTAGCACCCATTGACTCAGAAAACATCTCACACTATTTTAAAAAAATTAGATAGGTGTGTCTGAATCGCATAACATCACCTTAGAAGTTTTCAATTAATTTTCATCAGAGGCGCTTTTTCACACAGTGGACTCTAGAGCCAGGAATATCTTCCTAAAAGATGCCATGGGCTCTAAGTTTTATAGAGCTAAAAGATGCTATAGGCTCAAGCAGGAACTGGAACAGCATTTGGAAGCAGGAAGAGAGATCTGATTGACTGATACAAAATAAACATATCACATCAGGGTCAGGGGATCCCTGGAACTGAAAACAGTCAGAGGCTGGGATGGCGTTAGTGTGAAAATATATGCTTTTCCTGTTCTTCCTCGTGTCCATTTCCGATGACTACTGGAATCAAATGGATGTTTGGCTCTTTCTTCCTCTTATACCAAAGATTTCATTTCCAGTTTTCTCTGTGTTCTTGTATAGCAAACTTAGCCCTTCAGATACAGTATTTGATAATTTAGTATTAAGATTTGTTTTCCCTGTGTGGGAATTCATACCTATAGGTCAAAAACCTGTCTTTCCTTAATGTAAAAGTAGTTTCATTTGCTTTTCTGATGTGCAACACCAGCTAGTGGACATGAGAACCTGAATCTGTGTGAAAACACAGGCTTAGGGCTGACGTGTTTCATTCAAAACCTTAAGTTGCTTACTTTGACTTTCACATAGGTAATAACCTTAGTACAAAAAAGGCTTTCAACTGCACCCTTACGGCTAATTTCTAACATATAGCCACCAATATATTGTATTATCATCATAATTTCAAGGAATCAAAAGAAACACTTTCATAAATGGAAATATTGCTGAAGAACTGCTGAAGGACATGAGGTATTTAGGTATCACTTTCTAGAACTCAGTAGCACTTTGGTAATCTCAAAGCAGCACAGACTGCATTCACTTACAAATTTTCAAATTCCTCTTTGGAGCTCTTCCCTTATTAGCTTGATATGTAATAGCAAAGACGATATTTTTCTGCTCTGGTGTACCTTAAATGTTCTGCATTTAGGAGACCTCTGCAGCTTGCAATAAAGCTAATTTCGCAGTGAGCTTTCAGTTGTATCATGCACTCAACATATACTGACAACAGTCCGTATAAGAAAACCAGCTTGCATAAGAGGATGAACAAATACTAATCTGACATGTAAAGACAATACAGAAAATGCATTTGTAAGGCAACACTCACACACATTCATTCACATTTATTTTCCTATGAAAAAAAAAAAAAAACAAAAAAAGATTTTTACTAACTCAAGTACTCAGTGTACCTATTTAAGAGGAGTGACTTTTTCAGTTGCTTATCCAACTGCACAACTCTACACTTGCTATGACACGGCTAACACTGACAAGAAAAGAGCACTACTATAAAAGCCTGAGTAGGTGTGCATGTCAACATCATTACCTAGTTTACCGACTAACCTTCCAATTCTCACAGTATCTTTTAACCATTTCCTGTCTTCTAGCAGTCAGTCAAGAACATTAAACAAATATCATGTATCTTGAGCTCATGAAGCACAGAAAACTAACTCTTTCAGAACTCCAATGAAAAATGGCAGATTACCTTTGCTTTTAAGAAAAAAAAAAAATACAAACCTCTTAGAGACTGTTAAGGACCATCACAGAAACTGAGTCTATAAATGTTAGCTTTTTGGATAATAGCTGCAGTCTCAGCCCTGGCATTGGGGATGCCAGCTGACCCATAGGATCTGACTTTGATCAGTGAAGAGCAGTGTTCTCCTTTTACAGATCACACTGCAAGTGGGCCTATTGCAAGGAACACTTTTCTCCTTTATGAAAACTATTTCAATAAAACAAGTTAAACAATGTTCATTGTCATTACATAAACCCTCAGTTTTTCCTCACTTCCAAACTTGAACTTCATATTAATTTCCAGCCCCTTAATGCATTCAAACATTTTACACCAGCATAGCTGTCATAATGTAAATTCCTTATAGCAGATTCAGCTGACGTGCAATTAGCACCTATATTCTGTCATGGGTGATTTGCTGCTTATCACCATAGCCCTTTTCAGTAGCTGTAACTGTAATTCAGAAAAGTGTTTTTCTCAGTGTTTGTTAGCACAATGCACATGGAAGGGAACAGAAAGAGGCAACGTGAGAGAAGAGCCTCACCTATAAAGTTAACTAAACTTTAGCTATTTGTGGACACTGACTATAATTTTTCCAGGTCAGCAGAGGGAGAATTCTCACTATGGCCTACTCACAGCCAGTTCATAGCATCAAGTGTTCATGTTGGTCTGATGGTCGGATATGTTATCTGAGAGTATGCAGAGACCCAGAGTGCCTTTGTCAATCACTGTTATCTTGAAAAGTGGCAGACTGTAACCTGATAGGATAAAGTATTTCTTTTTAGAAAAATCCTTACATTTCAAAAGAAGTGGTAACCCCTTCTGAAGTCTGAGAGACCCAAAATTACACTATAGAACACTTGGAAGGTGAAAAATACAACAAAATAGAGAAAAGGGTTAATTAATCTATTAATGCATCTTGATGCAGGAACCCTCCATTCACTACAGCCCCTAAAAGAAAATCTGCAGTTATCCTGTGACTGTTGCAGAATCTCAGCAGTATGTAGGCAGATGGATCCTGACACCAGAGCAAAGCAGCAAAGGTAAAAAGTTTTCAGTTACAAATTAAAAGGAACTCTCTGATTCTTAATGAATCTCAAAAAACAAACCACAGTACAGTTATGCCTATTTTAATTTCTTTACCTTCCTTAGTAAACCTCTGTATTCCTTTGATGTTACCAATCTAAACTTGAGGTCTCTGTAAGTTTTCCCACATTTAGAAAACCTTAAGTTGTACAAACCTGCATAAAATGTCTGTGTACACTACACTGACTTTTGAAATCCTGCAACTTCAGTACAACACCCGCATTTTAACAGTAGATTTTGGTTTAGTATCTGTAGTAAGACTGTATTCCAGCTTCCAGAAAGAATTACAATTGTCTAGTAAACAGTTACATCAATGATCAAATCCCGTAACTAAATTTCAAAGTGTGGTGAGCCTTGTCTATAAATAATTTTCTGATCTTAAGGGTTAGAACTGTGATCTGATTTCAACAGAACACATCAGGGGCATATATCAATCTACAGTATTTCCAAGTCAAAACAAATGCAAAAGATGCATCTTCACATATAGTAGTATGTTTTAAAATGTCGGAAATGTCAACCACTTACATACTTTCATATTATCCCTAATTAATACAAATTGCATTTAATTTCACATTTAGTAAAACATATTGCTGCCCAAAATAAGGACTATAATTTTTATCAGCAATTATTATTACTGATGTATCAACACAATTATTTAAATTCAATGTATATAGAAGCAGAATCCATGCAAGCATTTACAGCTTTTGTGCCCTCTGTGTTTCTTCCCTAATTTTTGTGGCTTGGAGCTCCTCCAGATGCTGTCTCTGACTTTGTGGTTTTGTATTTGAGATCCCATCTCTTGATTCATAGCATTCCTTGATTGACAAACAGATTCAGATATGAAGACTGTTACCTGTATATAATCTGCATCTGACAGCTGCATTGCTGTTTTCCATTCGTGGTGAAACTACTGTTTCAGACTTTACCCATTTCTTGGGTCTCTGAGTCATTGTGTTTACTGAGCTTTTCAATAACTGGTGACATATGTGATCTCCACACTGCAAACTGCACTTCAGATTTGGAGGATTTTCCTTTTTTTCCCTCCCCCTTCATAAACTAAATTATTTAAAGAACAACACAGGGTTTTTTATTTCTAAACTGATGTGCCTCTTAATTGAATGCAGAACACTTTCAAACTATTTCCCATTAGAGGCCCACTTTTTTTCTGATTTGAATGCACAGTATAATACCTTCATTGGTAGATTAAAATTGTTTGACTAGAAGTAAAACCTATTATTATATGCTTTTTTAGCAGTTTTGTCTTGTATAATGTAGGATGAATTATGTAAAACATACCAAACAGGATACTCTACAAGCTGCTACTTGCATGCTGCAAACAATCACAGTTTCACTGATAGACTGGGACTTAGCATCTTAAAATTCCTGTGGAAATCAAGTGCATTTTAAGTATTGGGTTTGATTATTTAATCAGACAACTTGCATTTTGCCCTGGCTAATTTGGAAGGCTGATAATATTTTACTCATAAAATAATTGTGCACCTGTTGTGATGGAAACCTATTCAAACAAATCTTAATAGACATGAGGATTCACTCCCAACATGAGTGTGTTAGCCCTCTCATTACTGCTATCTACAGAGCAACAAATTTTAAACAGATATTGAGCAGGTCTCTGCTTAATCTTGTATAACTCTTAAAGAACATTTGTGACAACATGACTAACATTAAACTTTGTTAATTCTGTTGATGCAGACCAAGATAAATATTAGCATATGTGGGTCAAACTAACAGGAATGTAAAGAAAAAAGGGTAAGAAAAAATATGTATATAATAACAGGATTTCAGTGTTAATGACAAAGAACCACTTCTTATCAAGCTGCCTGGGTATAAATCTATTAATTTTATTAACACAGAGGGTAATACCTACAATGAAATCATGGAATCAGGACAGACTATGTCCTTAATAGGTTTCTATTTCTGTTTTCTCTGTTCAGACAAGTTTCCTATGGAAACTGCTTCAATATAGCTCTCTCAATTTGCTTTACAATTCATATATTCATTTTAATTGATGAGACTTCATCTTTTTAGCATTTTTGAAAATTTTCTCTATTGGCAAATCATGCCAGAACCAAAAAAAATTTGGTGGGAGTGGAAAAGAGAGAAATTACTTTAATCCAAAATAAATATCCAGGGGAGAGACAGAAGGGAGATGGTGTATTGAGACCAATTCACCCACCAAGTAAGGAGGTGGTATCATGAATGACCTGATTGGAGCAAGGGGATCCCTATTAGCCTGAAATCACTTTAATGTTGGCAGGCAGAGGTGAAAACAAGGAAAATGAGCCCAGTTTGGCTAGATCTGCCCTTTGGCAGAAAACTGTCAGATGTCATCGGTCAGATCTGAAGTGAGATGACACAGTTAGACAAATCAAGACCTCTTGAAAAAAATACTGATAGTTAACCTCTTCCAAAGGGTCAACTTGTTTAAACAGAACAAGGACAACCCTTCCCGTATTTCTTCTTCTGTTCCTCACTGAGCTTAGGCTTTTGAGACAGCAGCTGTGTCAGGTTGCACATTATGTTCTTGCTATTCTCAGTTGCATGTGAGTTTCCCCAAAGTGCTCATATTTCATTTTTTTCTGAGTAGTAATACTATGTTCCTTAAGTTTTACATATGACATTTCTGAACCATCTCTGGGTCCAGAGTTTGTTAAGTTCCCAGTAAGGTATTTTTATGTATCTCTTAAACAAACAAAAAAAATCTGGTATCTTTGATATAATCAGCATGCTCTTGTTTCCACAGAACATCCGTACACCAGGACCCCACCTCAAGACCGAGTCCCTATTCAGAAAGGGAGTTTAAAACCAACTGAGGTGAAAAGGATTGCCACATAGGTTCTCATTAATCAGCGCCAAAGTTTGATGTTGCTCAGAATAGGGATACTGTGTGCAAAAGGTTTATTTCCAAATTAACTGCAGAGAGGCATGATGTAAGGAATGAATAACTATATTTTTACTTTTAAACCTGAAGAGTCAACTGAATGTAGTGTAACAGAAGACGGGCAGAGAACAACCATTCCCTATTCATTATAATACAAGATTTAAGGGACACCTACAAAGTACTAGGTTCAAATATACAGCATATTGTTAACTGCTGAGCTTATCCCCACAGACTTTCCAGCTGTCTATTAAAGGGTTCAAAAGCGATTGGACATATTCATAGATGATAATTCTATCAAGGGCCATTAAACCCAAATGTACCACCTCTGAATCAAGAAGCCCATTAATCATATTCCGTGGGAAATTGGAAGAGAATTGAGGAAATAATACTGTATGTTTGCCCTTTCCTTACACCCTTCCCCAGGTTGCTCAGTATCCATAGAGACAGAACACTACAGGATAATATGTTCTTTATATTTGACAATAAATCAAAGATTTTCTTAATATGAAACTCCTGATAAAGTACAGGTACAGGTTTCCACAAAATCCAAATCAATCAGAAAATTTCAGCCCTTTCAGTACTGTGTCTATATGCATCTTTCTAGAAAAACACATTCATTAATTTGATAGAATTTGACTTTATATATCTACAGCAACAAAAAGCCAAAAGCACTGATGATGAAACAGAAGAAACAGAGCTTCTACCCTTGTTTTAGCAGTACAGACTCCTACATATGCACTTGCTTTTTCATATGAACTTGTATATTTGTCTTCTGTAGGAGTTTATTTTGCTAAAGGTAAGCAACTTCATTGGTGACTAAGCTGGGACTTGAGTCAAAAGGATATTTGCCACTGACATCCACTGTCAGAAGAGAAGGCCTTAAGTTCCAAGTGGTGATATACTTCAACATAAAAGTCATTTGACTACAACTAAAGATTCTGTATTTATTTTTAAAAAATTACTGATATAATGAAAATTAAAAATACGTATATACAATATCAAAACAGCCTACCAACAGAAGAAAATAGCAAATTTTCAAAGAAAATATGAAAAACTTACTTGTACTTTTTAGTTTATATTCAATCCTTTTTCTGCTAAAAAACTAAATGGCAACTGAAAATAGAATCATAGAATGGTTTGGGTTGGAAGGGACTTTAAAGATCATCTATTTGCACTCCCCCTGCCATGGGCAGGGACACCTTCCACCAGCCCAGGTTGCCCAAAGCCCCGTCCAACCTGGCCTTGAACCCTTCCAGGGAGGGGGCAGCCACAGCTTCTCTGGGCAGCCTGTGCCAGGGCCTCAGCATCCTTATCATTATCCTTCTTATTCCTTTTTCTCATGAACAGATGATATTATGTCTTAGTACACTATTTGGGACAGAGTTCCACAGACCACATCATGTAAGTGAACTGTCCCATTGATTTCAGTGTAGTATATATTTAGTTCATATATTTAGCCTGGAATTGTTAAGCTTAGAAACATACACTTGTAAGGTAAAAAATATACGGATACATGTGATTGCAGTGAGTAACAAATTCATTGTGTGCCTGGAAATATATGGCACGGACCCTGGTTGATATTATTTATAAAATGTATTCAAAAATATGGTGAACTTGATTTATGTGAAAGGTTGATTACAATGTAATTTATAGTTGTGGAGTTTTAAGAACTAGAAATGGTAATAGCCATTAACTTTTAACATTAGAAGCAGGCATGATTGTGGTAGGTGCTACTGAAATATGACCCTCTGACCAAAAGACCAGAGCAACAAAAATGTTTACTCTTTTTTTTTTTTTTTTTCACTAAGTACAGCTTCGAGCCTGCCAAGACTTACATGTACATAATTTAAATAATAGCACTTTGTACAGTGAGCAGTCCCATTCATTTCCACAGAACCACCCTCTGTCTGTACACTTCAGGGTCTGTCTATTTAAATCCAGAATCTGGAGAAAAGTGTTTCATATCAAAAAAAGACAAGATGACATAAGACCACATAATTCAATCTAGTTCACGCTTTGATTAGTCTAATTGTATCAGTATCTTAATCATAACAAATAGATACAATGAAGCATGGTAAATATAGCCAAAATATTTTTTATTTTGGAATCCATTACCTTCTTCAAGCAAATCAGACTAAAAAATATGCAAACATTAACTGCTGAAAGTGCTTATGAAATATTCAGTCATTCAGAAAGGTACCACTAAATTTAGAAGGTCAGGTTAGACCTGGAAACGTAGCTTTTGTAAGACATTGCACAAAATGCTAATGGCTTGAGAAATGGCAAAACAAAAATATGTCTCTGATTTGGAGATCTACAACATAAAGCTAAACATATCACTTCACTGGATCATGGTAACAAATACGTGATAAGAAACCTTTATAGCCTGTGGTATATTTCTAATCAGGACCAATTTCTTAAGGATTTAGGAGTAGGGGTTCTGGGTTGCATTGTTTTGTTATGTTTTGTTGGATGCTTTGATTGGTTTCACTAATTGGAACCAGTTGATCCTATTTCCTGTGTATTGATTTTTTAAATCCTAGCAGTTAGCAATGATTCTAATGTATCATAACACTTTAGACCTTAATCATATAGTGGGGCTTTTGCTTGTAGCTTTTGTTTGAGTTTTAATTAAGAAGACCTTGTGTCTCAAAGCCTGAGCTGGGTTTTTAATTGCTAGTATGTATATCACACAGACTTCAAAAGAAATAAAATATGTTTATAACAGAGAGCACAAAGGAGAGCTTTGAAACGTCTATAGCCATACAAAGTGACATAATTAAAAACCTCTGAGTGCCTCTGTGATATAAGACTTATATATATTTATTTATACATATTTATAAGGCAGGCTGTTATATACCCTTAGAATTCATGAGAAAGAAATTTCAGCAATTATACTGAGAAATAATTACTGCAAATCCAGACTACAGTGTTGGTCAGGGCTACAGGAAAACATCAGATTTATTTTCCTCAAAATGGTCTTCACGTCTGATATAGTGCACCAAGAAACACCCAAAAGCTTATCTGTGAAGACAAATATTATAAAATGGAAGCAAAAATAGCATTTTAAAATGTTTTGTAAATCATGCATATTTTAAGAAAAAATTTAATTCACTGTAAAAACACAGAAACCATAACTTTCTCAAGGATTCATTCATGCAGAACTCTCTCCAAGACTCTTCCAGAAATGGATAGTGTTAAATTACTAGATTCAAACAGTTGTGCCTCACTGTTCTCTTCCAGTCAGTAACGCACACACAAAAAAACTGCTCCTAGAAAACACCTCTTCCCATCTCTTCTGTGTCCTAATACCAGGGACAAATCTGATTTTCAATAATGTTTATAATGTATTTTACAAGGAGACTATCAAGTGGGGTGAAGTTGCTTCATTTTACTAAATTCAGCATTTCCTAGGAAACAGGAATGCTGCCTCCCACCTATCCAAATATTCTGAGGCCATTAAATGTGTACACGTCACATGAAATAGGGGGTTTAGGCTCTTTTTAATAAAGCAGCAAATATAAAGGGCGAAGGAATTAGCATGGGAAACATAATGTAAACAGCCTTCCGTGTTGGATAAAGCTATGGACACATCAATCACTATCCTTCCCAAAATAGAGTATACTGTACAAAGACAGCATGTGACATTCAAGTCACAATGCCTATAAATATAGATAGTTCCAGCTGTAAACACCACCGATGGAAGCCAGAGAGCTAACCTGCAACACAGTAGCCAGTGACCCAGGAGTCACTCTCCGAAAAGACTGCTAGACCAATTCTGACCCTTTCACGATAACATCATTGCTTAAGTTACTTAAAGACTGACCTTTCTTATTTGATCTTCAAAGACCCTGCATGCTGAGAAAGACCATTGCGGGCTATTTCAGTAGGACAACTGCCTGATGCATGCAAGACTATGCTATTCCAGAGATTTATATTTGGAACAGAAACAGAAAACTTAAAACAGACTCTGTATAGTGATAAATGATGCTACTCTGCCTAGCTGTGGCTGCTGAAGAAAAACTAGATAACCAAGCAAGAGAAATACATGCAGCAAGGGAGGGCAAGGACAGAACTCTGTGCACCCAAATACCTGGAAACTTAGAAGAGACCCCTTGCATCACTTTGTGTATTAAAATACATGATAACAAAAATTAGAATGGAAAGTATTCCCCAGTCCTGATTTTTATATTAAAAAAACAACACTGCAAAAGCTGGACATAAGCCTAACAAATTGCTTGTATACCTTAAGTATATATAGTAATGCGCACACTGGCAAATAGCACACAATCAAATGATTTGCATAGGCAGCTGTGGGTTTTTTCCAGGTGAGCAGGTCATTTAACTCAGCTCAACTGCTTTACAGACCTTTGAAAATTTGACCTATGTGTTTCATTTATAAACATATCAAATGAACAAGCAGACTTATTTAACCACTGGAATTTGACTACAAAGCACTCTGCCAAATGCTCCTCTGAGTTTTCATGCAACCTCCCTGAAGTCAATGGCTTGTTTGGCTGGAATTCAAAGAAGAATTGGGACCATTATCAATAACTGAAATCCTAATAAAGAAACTCAGAAAAAGCAGTTTTACAAATGAAGCACACTATGCAAGAGTAATTGTGAACAGGGACAATTCCACTTAGAGAAAAAATAAGTGATTCACTGTTTGTTACTTTTGTATTGGCTTCTATTGTTTGAATTAATAGACATAGTTCATAATTATATCTTGATTAACAGTATTGTGTTCTAAATATAGAAGGTAAAGCAAGAAAATACCATTTTTATCTGTTTCTCTCAGCCAATTATCTTTTCTTCTCATCTATGTGCTTCCCAAACATGAATAGAAACAGTTTGTGTCAGTGGTACATTTTTTTCTGCTTTCATCCTGTTTTCTGGCACTGATTCTTAGTGAACTGCCTTCCCACAACCAAGATGCTAGTCTTTCAATGAAGGGGGGAGGGTTGTAGTTGTGCAGACACAGAGGAAGACTATGTGCTCAGGTTATCCTTAGCAAGAACAACGCCTTCTCTCTAAAATAAACAACTCCCTGTAACAGTCAGTGCAAAGAGCACACAGGACCACACCTCACTTTCTTATAATCAAGATTTTTTTTTCCCCTAATGCCCTAATTTATTTATTTTTACTGCATTGCTTCATGTCTTTAAGTTAGGCTCAGTAATATGAGCAGAAAGTCCACACAAATGCCAAAAATATCAGCCAGTTAAATAAATTGATTTAGAATCTAATGGAAATTAAGGAAAAACACATTCGACCTCCCAAAGACAACACATTTTTAAAAGTAGTTCTTTCAGACCTCAGCATGCCCTGCCAGTTACCCAACTGGAAATTCATTCAGCACTATGAAAATGAACTTCATGATTTGAAAATCTATCACCTTGAACACCTAAAAGATTTTTATTTTTTTTTTTAAGTATGCTTCTTTGGCAGATTAAAAATTCTCTCTGATTCCCCTACTTTGCTTTATTTCCTTCTTGTAATCCAGTTTTCATGCTGCCATGGGCTAGACTGTTGGTGGGGGTTTTTTTTCTGTCTGAGATGGTTTAAGGAACAAAAATGCTAATATGAGTTAATACCAGGCTATTAGGGTGATAGCGATTTTATCAGTCTGGAGCTAACCAGCCTGCAGACATTGGCTAGGCCACTAGCTTGGGAGCCCAAAGGAAAGGAGTCCTGCTTCAGACCTGTCACTGCTCCTACTATGTAACTCTGAACCTTGTTTCCTTCTTCTCTAAAACAACACTAATGTCTTTGTCAAGAGGTTTGAATATGGCAAGTATAAATCAGGACATAACAGCAACCGTTATTTATCTTCCATGTTTGTGAATGCTTTTTTCCATTTCTGCTTGTTCATGAAAAATATGAAAAGCAGTTGCAGTAGCAAAGATTCAGTATTGTGTCTTTCTGGAGGTCACCCAGTAATGGAGAGCAATACTGCAGACATTAAAACCTCTTAAGGAGAGGTTTCTGGGGATGAGACACAGGAAGTCAGTTGGGGAAACTAACCGAATGTCAACACATAAATCTGGTGAGCCTGATCAGGTGATACTTCTTATAGAGCTAATAGGCTATACACCCAGAAAAGGGAGTTGATTGAGTTGAAAATTCTTCCAAATCTGAATGAGAATGCTTTGTAGGTAAATGAGAAAAGGGTTAGGAGCAAGAACTCTACCCGTTCACTCTGCAGTGAATATATATACTAAGAAAATAGGAGGAATTACAAAAATACAGAACAACCTTTTTTTTTTTTTTTTAATAAATGAAAGCCCATTAAAAAGCTTTCTGTGTCATATAAAAGAATAAAGAACATTATTCTGCATTGCTAGAGATCCCACCTCTTTTAATTTTGATTCACTAATAGCATTCAAGTAGTTTCTATTTAAAGACTAAGTAGCTATATTGTGCAATTAATGGACAAACTAGCATTCAATGTTTTCCACACTATTAAGAGACAATACAGCTTTAAATAGAATGCGATTTCAAGACATAATTTTGTTGGATTTTATTACAGTCAATTTTAACATGTTCCTGTAAAACTGCATACTATATTTCTGCCGGTGACGTTACTACAGGATTTCTTATCTGCCTAATATATAAGCATTGACACAATTCTACCAAAAAAATCCAACAGGAGAATCCAACAGATTTTAGTCCTGAATAGGAACCACTTATAACTTCCTTATTAGAAAGAGACAACCTTTCATCTGCTTGTATAATTAAAAAATTTAACTACCTTATGTTTCCCTGGTGGAAATGCAAAACGCCAAGTATCAATTTTCATCAAATAGCATCTTTCTTTTTAAAAAAAAAAAAAAAA